>NW_020824858.1:0-413051 GCF_003285875.2 Drosophila novamexicana | reverse complement strand
CTGCCCTTTATCTCGATTAAAACTTGATACTAATGCAGATATTACGTTTTAACAGTCTGAAAGTTGGTTTTCGAAGAATAACTCGAGAAATATAAGAGCTAGTTACAGCCAACTAGGTGTTATATACATAGATACCACCTTCAATTCCCTCTAAAATTGAAAAAGTAACTTACTTCCTGAAGCTAAAGTCTTGCGCTACACAAAGTCTTAAGTGGCATATTAAATCAATGAAAATTTCATAAGATCGGACCACAAGTACCGAAGAAGTTAGTCAAGTCTATAGTTTTCATACGTATGATATAAGATATAAGAGATGCAATAAGAGGGAGAGAGAGAGAGAGTAGCTTGCGCCGTGCGTTCGTGTGTATATGCGTGTGTGTGTGTGTGTTTTTATAGAAGGAAGTTTGAATGTTTGTCACAGCAGCTCGGCACTTGGTGCAGGGTATCTTCTAGTCAGGTCAACCGGATTGTGTCGCGTAAAGTATCTATAGCCGAGTATCTATAGCAGCAGCAGCAGTTAAATTGTGGCCAGTTGCAGAGACAGCTGTACGTGCCGTGGCAAGAAGCGAGCAGCGGGCAGCGAGCAGCGAGCGAGAAAACTCAATTCTCCATTCTCAATTCTCGATTCTCGCTTCTCAATTACAGTTACAATTACGAACGTGATTTGTGCCGCAGTCGCATATCGAGCGGCGGCTGCGGCAGGTTGCCTCATTGATGGATTTTGTCGCTGCCACAAAATGCAGCTCTCTAGGCCGACAGGGGCGGGAAGAAGGGGAAGGGGAAGGAGAGGGGGAAGGGGTGCGGGGCACAGCCGCCACAGCACAAGTGCAGCTCGTGGCAGAACAGGTTTGCCAGGTTCTGGTTGGATTGTCGTGAAAGCGATTCTGTTGCATTTGAAACGTTTTGCAGATTGTTTATGTTTCATTTGCACTCGAAGTACACAAAAAAAAAACACCATATAGCTATATACATATAATACATATAGCATATATATGTGTGTGCATATATGATAAAAAACGGTTTGCTGCTGATTTTTGCACATGCTCGATGTGCGCGCGACCTTGTGGACTTGTTAACGTCCCATGGCTCGCCTGAGGGGGAGGGGTTCCAAAAGTGCTTAAACTTAATAAACACATCAATTGCAGCAGAGTGCAGGAAGCATACAGTGGCGGGGCAGGGGGGAGGGCGGGGATCTGCCCCACAAATGCCTATATATACATTTATTTATTTGTTTTGGGGGGCGGCATGAAAATATTGTGTTTAATTCGATAAAGTTTCCCCTTGCTACACACAAAACACACACACACACACACACATCGGACAATATATGTTACCTACACACACACACATGCACACATGTTCTACACTTGGAGAAAATGTTAGTTTAAAAATGGAAATTCAAACACATTTCGTTTATACATTTGTTATGATTCATACTTGCTTTGAAGTTTATTGTTTCAAAGTTGAAAGAAACGAGAAGAAAGAACAGCAAGCCGACGATTAAATACCCTTTAATGCTTTTAGATGTCTGTTTTAGGATTGTGCAGAGGATAAACTGAATCTCGCAAATACTGAGTCTAGAAAAGTTATCTTGAAAAAAACGAATTTTTCGCCAAATTTCTTAAACGATTCTTTCTCGAGAACTTTATGATAAATATTGATAAAATTTGGCTCACATTTGAAGAACACGGTAGAGTTCATAAATGCCAAGTTTAGTCAAGATAGCTTGAGAAAAAAAAAAAGCTGTTCAAACAAGAACTTAACTTCTAACAAAAATTAAAGTAATTCCCAGACTGAGTACGGCATTTAGTTTTTGTCTTTAGTTAACTCGGAGGCTATTAAAAAAAGAACTTTGTTATCACTTCAAGAAGTTTCGACTTTAATCGAGACTTTTCAAACTTTCTCTAATCAAATTTCTACTCGATTAAAGAACACTTCGTGATTATTTCTTCGAGTGTACTTTATTTACTTAGAGCTCTGCGTGTCAATCAATCAACTGGCGTCAAAATTTATGACCTCAAACATAATCACAACAACAGAAAATGTTAAATATATATAGTGAGAGAGAGAGAAGCATTTCAAGCGCTTATAATTAGTTGACGCATTCCATGCCCTCGGTAAACAAATATTCAGAGAGTTCTTTTTCGGGCTGTTTACAAATGATGTTTGGCTTTTCTATTGGCTGTCTCTGTCTTTGTGCTTTCTATTTTCTTTTTCTTTTCGTCAGCTAATTTATGCAAACAGTTTTCAATGAGGCGCAGCGCTCGAAAGGGAACCGCCTCATGAAAAGCTGAGGAGCTGAGGCGGATTGCTCTGCGTGGGGCGCATGCAACGCTCCACTGGGAATGCAAATAAAATATAAGAAAAGAAAAGAGGCAAAGAAAATAAAGAAAGATTGGAAAATGCGCAAGAAATTACATAAATTGGAGTGCATGGAAATGTCGACGACAAAGTTATGAAATCGTTGGGCAAAGATGAAATATGGCATAGATGCAGAGCATAGAGAAGACAGATTTAAGTTTAAAGAAACTTATACTCAAAAATATTTAGAAAATTATATATAAAAAAAGGTATGCTAAGAACTTGAACATTTAAGAATGCGTTGCTAAGAATTGCCCAAAGAAATACTCATTTCGCCTAGTTTTATTTTCTCATACCTATTTATAGATATACAAAAAAGAAAAGCTTAGTTCTAATTGTAGAGTCCAGCAAAACGTTTACGAATGAGAGAGCAAAGGCTATGCATATAAACATATATATGCGTGTGAATGTGTGTGTGTGTGGTGTGTGTGTGGTGTGTGTGTCACGTAGGCAGCATATGCTTTAAGCTCGACTTCTCACACACAAACACATATTAACTATTCAATTTGGTCTTGTCTCTCAGTTGTTGATCCAATTGGATCTGTTGCAACTGGTTAAAGTGTAAACATGACAATTACTACTTATTAATATTCCCACATATGTTCGAAAACTAATTAGACTTTGCACTCACAGCTGTTGGCTTTACTTGAGGTTCTTATTGGACTGTAGGGCGCAGCGAAGTATACATAAAAAAAGAACATAGGAAATGACTGGAACTGGCATTGGACTCTATAAATAACATCAAAGTGCATTGCAATGCACGAAATGCGAGGCACGAAAGGATTTACGAGCTTGATCGAAAACAGCCCTTTGGCCCCAAAAGCAAGAAACATGCAAAGTAAGAACAACAACAGAACAGCAACAAAAACCAAAAACAACAATAATAATGATGACGATGAGTGGCACTTTGGAGCTGGCAAATGCCAGGAAACTGCAACGCGACGTCAAAGTAAAAGTAAAGAAAATTATAAAAAGCAGCGACAAGAAGAAGACAAAGATACGCGGCGGCTAATAATAGAAAATGCATGAGAGTGAGTGTTAAGGCATTTGAGAAGAAACTAATACAAAGTAACAAAATGGAGACAACGCCTTCAACTGTGCGACGTCTGTTATTTGAATGTTAAGGTTCATGTTAACTTTATGTTAACATACGTATGTAGAAAAAAGATTGTCAATATACTCACTACAACAGTTATATGTATGTTAAGGCTAATGTTAACTAAATGTTAACAGTAAACGAAAGGTGTCAAATATGTACACCCTCTGTTACTGTTATTTATATGATAAGCCTAATGTTAACTTGATGTTCAGATACTTAGGTAAACTAAAAATTGTCAAATATACTCTCTGTAACTTTGACATGTACATATGAGAAGGATGATGTTAACTTAATGTTAACGGTATAAACGAAAGAGTGTCAAATACATTCTCTGTTACTGTTATTTTGTGTCGGTATGTGTATGTTTACTAAAAGTTAACATACTTATGTAAACGTCAAATTACTTTACTTGTGAGCTATAACAGCCTTGTTACAGATTTACATTAACAGTCTAGAAGCTGTTAAGACTAGGTTACTTTTTAATGCCCATTTAAAATACTTTTTTGCCTTTTTGAAAGTGTTCTTCATCAGTAGTTTTTAAACGGTTTTTTAACAAATTAGAACCTGGCGAGACCTCTGTACTATAATTTTGTATATGCTAAAAGTTCTAAACGCTTTACTAAGAAAGTATTTTCCCGTTAGAAGCTCGCAGTTCACATCTTTAAATAATTATGTGAGTAGCGTATTTAATATTAATTTGTTTTTTTCATTAAAATAACAATAACAAGCGAATAAAATGTATATATTAGCATAATTGTGAAACGAGTGGGAAAGCTGTTAGGCAAACACATTCAACTTCCACACACGCGTCACCTGTTTGCCGTGTGTCCAACAAAGCACAAAGCACAAACACACACACCACACACACACACACACACACAGAGAGATCTCCTAGTGGCTGTGCGTGTAGCGTCCATTAGCATGTGAAAAGTTCATTTGCCTCGTCTCATAATTTGCCGCTTGCATGTTGCCAGCAAAGCGTCAGCGTCCAGGCTAGGGGCCAGTCAACGGCCATTGACGCCACCCGCCTGCCGCTGCTTCTAGTCCCGGCTGCTCAGATTACGAGCGAGCGTGGGCAAAAGGGGGACCGGGTCGAGTGCGAAGCAAACACTCGGCAAACTCAAGGAGTTGTTGTTACTCACTTCGAGGCTATTTTGAGACATGGCGACGCGTCGCCAAAGTGTGGCGAACAGAAGGGCCCCACCTTCTCCTTCCTTATCTAATTCCATTTGCCTGGTCTATTCGCATTCGCATTCCCATTCCCAGCTCGGCTGCTTCTATTTTGCAATTGACAGCCTCCACTGAAGCGGCAGTCACTTTCCCAGCGGTATCCAAAAACCATATCCAATCATATTTCTTCTACTGCTGCTCCCCGAAAGGTATCTAATTACGGCGTGTCATAAACTTGGACTTCTTACTCTAGTCGAATTCCAGTGTGCGCCAAAGGCAACGCCTCCCACAACTGTGCAAGCTGAAGGATGCACAGTGTGCTTGAAGTATATTAAATATAGAGTGAAACCCTAATATCTATATCTATAGCCAAGCATGGCAACAGTTGGCCAATCTATATGGCACTTTTGTTGCTGACAAAAACAAACAAGAAGATAAGTAAAATGGTGAATATAATCTAAAAACACATTCATGTTCGATTTAAAGTGCATTCTATGCCTTTTGCTGTATGCCCTATAACAAAATTTATAAATTTGAACCAGCAACTTAACGCTTGCTGGTCCGACGCTCAAGTCAAACTAAAAGATAATTAAAGTGCCAAAAACTATCGTTTAAAACACATTCATTTGCATTCTTTCCTTTTTTCTTTGTGGTGAATAACAATTTTTATAAATTTGAACCAGCGAGCCAACGCTTGCTGGTCCGACGCTCCAACTTTGTAAGCCTTATTCCCTAATTTCCGATTAAACCCTCATTTACAATTAAAAATGAAGTTTCTGCAAAGATTTGAGCCATCTAGCTCTTACAGCTTGCGCTAGGCGTTGCTCATCAGTCAGTCAATCAGTCAATCATGACAAAGATGTGTTTCAATTTGTGGTTTTTTCCACTGTGCCGTGTCGTCAATTGGCAACGATGTTAGTCGCATTTGGCTTGTGTGTGTGTCTGTGTGTGCGTTTGCTTGTGATTTCATTTTGAGTTCGCGGCTGCCATTCGGTCTGGCACAGGCCCTGAGATCGACCTGGTCGCGACTGGTGACTGCGGTTGCTGGCTTGTAATCTGTATCCCAGACACACAATTTTACAATGTAATTTTGTAATTGCAACAACAACAACAACAACGGCGACGACAATTGCATCTTCTGGGCCTGCGCTGCGGATTTCTGTATTCGATTGCAATTTGGTTGAATAATTTCGTGTGGGAAATTTGCACGAAAAAAGTTTGCCATTTTTTGTTGTTGCCGTTTTTTTTTTTTTTTTCAGTTATTTGCTCTGAACTTTAAGCCCAACGGCCAGTATGCTGCTCACGTATAATTCGGCCAAAGTTTTATTTTATTTTTCTCAATTTTTGTTTTCTTTTTGTTAACTTGCGAGCAGCTGACAACTGACAAACAGCTGATAAATGCCGCAAACGTGATAATTTTTTATTTTATTTGTTTTGTTTCGATATTTGATAGCTTGATACGCAATGCCCAGCCTCTAGATATATCCTCATTATAATCTATTTTCGTTTTTCTAAATAATTAACACACTATTCTCAAGCACTTTCTTGCGGCTGTTATCAAGGTTGCTGTAGAAATAAAATACCAGATCAAATGTTTACTCTTTTTTTTTTTGCCTAATAAATACTAGAATTCTGATTGGAAGCGAACAAAGCTGCGCGCCAGCTGCATGTCCCGCACGACGCGTACTGCAATCTGTGACTCAATGCGGGTCACATAATTGTGCGGGACTCTTATCAGTCGCCTCTGTTAGAGGGCCCGTAATACTCATGAAAATGATTTACAGCTATAAATAAATAATTATAATTGCAAACAAATTGCAGTGCATTAACTACAACAACAAGAACAACAACAACAACAGCTGTATAGGAAAAGCTCATGAACTGGATTATTCCTGTTCATATGAACTACGCGCAGCAGAAATGAAGCGGAGTGTAATCCAATTGGAATGTTTGCCAATTGGATTGCAATTTAATTGATTACTTTTGAAGAGCTTTTGAGCAGTTGTGAGCTAGCAGGTGCCAGCTAACGGGTAATTTCCAATTAGATAATGCCAATTGTAAGCTGATTAGCCCACTATAAATCTTAATGTACAGCCCCCCCCCCCCCCCGCGGCGCCCACTCGTTGCGGTAGGACATAGCAACAGGAACATAAAAAAGCCATTATAAGGGAGCACAAAATAAGGGAAAAGGGCAATGTTGCAACTTGCCAAGGCAAACAAATAACCGAATAAGGGAAAATTGTGTGTAAAGGCAAAATAAAGAAAGTAGGAGGAAGGATGTCAAATAAAATGCGTGAGCGAGGAAAACAACGCAGGAAATGTCTGTCGACTAGTTTCTGCCAGTGGGAGGATGGGGGGTGGTGGTGGCCCTTGTTGTTCTTGTACCTCTTTCAACCACTGTTCAGCAGCAGCAGCAGAAGGGTGCGGGTGCGGGTGCGGGGGCGGGTGCGGTGGCAGCAGCAGTCGAAACCGCCCTCCAGAAAAATATATTTTCGAAATTCGTTTCATTTCTTCGACTGGCGCGTGGCTTGCGTGTGTTCTGTTTGCTCTTGTAAACAAAAGCGGGCGACAGCAACAACTACAACAACAACAACAACAAGTATGAACAATGCCGGCAACAACAACAACTCTAACAACAACAACAACAACAACAACAACAACAGCAAGCAAGCGCATTCCGCTCTTCTGATAAACGGAAGCAATGAAAACTAGAAATGGCTCAATCGGCGGAGAACACGGCCGCCCACAGAGTGCACAAGGAGCAAGTGAGAGAGAGATATAAAGAGAGAGAGCATGAGAGAGCGCTGTCAAATGATAAAATTATATACATGTGTATGTGTGTATGTGACAGTGTATACACACAGTAAGTGCATTTGCGTGTCTGTATTGGTGCACACACACATGCACACACATACACAGACGTTTGCTATACTCACCATTGTGTTCGGTAAATATGTTTAAGCCGACGCTGGGATTGCAACGGTTATCCTTGTGATTCGCATTCGAGCCGCTGCGATGCGCCGACAAGCCGCTGGAGCCGCTCGAGCCGATGCTGCCGCCATGTCCCGCCGATTGGTGGGATTTGATGCGCGAGCTGCGCAATGTGGAGCCAGCGCTGAGGGCGCCAACGGAGGCGCCGCCGCTGATGCAGTGCGGCGAGCCGGATGCAACGGGACTGCTGCTGGAGACACCGATGCAGCTAACGGTGCCGCCATGTCCGCCGCCGCCGCCGCCACCCCCGCCGCTCGAATGGGAGCCGCGCTCCTTGCCCTGCTGTGCGCCCATCCTTCAATCACATGCACTATTATTTATTTATTTGTTGCACAATTTCGTTTTAGCTGCAGCTGCAATTTTATTTGTATTTTTTATTATTTTTTTTTTTTAATATATTTTATCGCGTTCGCACTTGCTTTATTTTAATTCGCTGCTCTACACATTTTCTTTCGTGCGTCGTCGTCTCTTTTCTTTCTTTTACGAGATGCGCTCTTTCGCTCCACTCACACACACACACACGTACGCACGCACACACACACACACGAATTGCTACTCCACTTTGCGAATTGAGAGTAGACAAAATTCAAGGATGTTGCGAAATTGCCAATCAGATTTTTCTTTCTTTCTTTCTTTCGTACGCAACAATTTGTGGCGACAATTAATATTTGGTTTGCGCTTGGCTCATTTTATATATATATATATATATATTCGTTTTGTTTCATTTGTTGAGTGCGCCAGCCTGTTGTGGGGTAGTTGAAGTGGAGGGGGTCTGGCTAGGGCTTACAAACACGCCCTAAAATGCACTTTGTCTACCCGTCTTACGTCTTTGCACTGCTGCGTCTGCGTCTCGTGCGCTGCGCTGCGCTTCTCACATATTTCGCATTTGCAGCGCCCTGCAGAAATTGTAGTTCGTTTTGTAGCTGGTTAACTGCAGCTTTCAAGTTATCAATATCTTTGCATTTTTCCAATTACACACAAGCACACACACACACAGAAATGAACCACCCGCACGACACTGCGTTGTCGACCGACTTCAATAAAATTTTCAAGACGACTAGCTGCTAGTGTGACCATACACGACTAGAGCATAAATAACCGAACTGCATTTGTGTGCGCGCAGCCAACATTGCGTGCGCTCCGAATTGCGCGCAGCCAACATCAAGTGCGTTGAACAAGTGCGCGCAGCCTAGTTCACGTGACTCTCAAATATGTTCAATTTCAAGTAATCGAACTAGTTCAGCCGTATACAACACTATACAACTCTTCAAGTCACACCGTTCAGATATTCATATATAGATAGTTCTGGAATTTGTTAGTTTTAATTACAAAATAGTCATATATATTCAGATTAAGTAAAGCATTAACAAAGCAGTCAATGTAAGTTGTTTGAATTCACATAAATGTGCCGCACGCATTATGCTACACGTTCAATGTTTCTTTCATATTTACCCCATAAAATATAAGATGTCGGACTGGGATACGGTAACCGTTTTAAGAAAAAAGGCCCCAAAGTCTAGCCAACTGAAGACCGAATCAGCTGTGAACAATGCACGCCGCCAAGGTGTTGCCGTCGATACCCAGCAAAAATGTGAGTAAAATAAATGACGGCGGCTCTTCTAAAATTTGCCTGCGGTCTGTGTGCTATGTGGGGAGGGGGAAGGGGCGGCGCAGCTGCAATCAATCCCATGTGTATGGCGTGGCGTTTTGTTGTTGTTTTCGGCGGCTTAGTTGTGTCGGGAGTGTATGCCTGTGTGAGTGCATACATATGTGTGTGGTACATGTGTGTGTTTGATATAATTTCGCAACACTTTTTGCATTTTCACAACCTTTCGAAAGCTTTCCGACTACTCTCAACACTAATGCCGGCCATTTTAGCTCACGTCTAGAGCTGACCTACTAACTGAATACAGTGAAAGCTCCAATTAACGAACAGCTGGCTCTTGCGGCCATCTGCAGCAGCCCAATTATTCAATAACAATATATTCCTACATTTATTTTGATCAAGAAATTGTATATCATCACAAATATTTGATACAATAATTCGTGCTATTTTTAAACCTAAATTTTACTATGCAACAATTTGATTGACTCAATTTTCATATTAAGACTGCAAACTGTAAAGCCTGCTGGTTCGGTTCACAGTTTGAACCAATGCCTCACGTTAAGGTTCATTTCGTGAGCCTGTTCCTATTTTTTGTTCACGTGTTGCTCACAAAATATAATAATATGTTATTATTTTTTATTTTAACAATTTTATTTATCCGAATAAGTTAATTTTTTATATTCAGGTTCAGGTTTAGGTTCAGCCGCTTTATCGTATATAAATAAATGGAATTTGTGCTGCTCTAGCAGGACGAAAAAGACATAAGTAAGAGTGCTCTGGTCGGGAGTAGCCGACTGGGAGATACCCTGAACCCTGTCACACACACACACACTCCTCTAGCTGCATCGTCCCTTGGCCCCTCACTATGAGAAATGTCTTGTTGATTTACTTCGGTATTTATTGTCCGATCTTTATGCATTTTTCAGGGCATGTTTATGGCAAACAAATGTGTGCAAATACCAAAAAACGCCGCCAAAAATGAGTTTTCATAATTGTACGGGCGGAAAGTATCTAACAGATGTACTCTTCTGGACTTGTCTAGTTCTATAAGCTCTTATAAGCTCAAAAAACAGGAATTCGATAACGATTATTAGCGATTTATCGAAGCTTTGAAACAGACTTGATCTGCGCGCGCAACAAGAGAGAGAGAGAGAGAGAGAGGGAGAGTGAGATCGACGTGTTCTTACAGACGAACAGACAGAGAGATGAGGTAGTTAACTTACCTGTAGATAGTTAAGTTTCCTTCCACCTGTTACAGACATTTGCATAGAACAATTAAAACCTTGTCACCCAATTTGAAATGGGTTCAGGGTGCGCTCAAGCGAGCCTTCACTGTATGGCATTTGGCATTGATTGGTTGCGTTTTGTGATTTGGCTTATTTGTTGATTTAATTGCAGATGGTGCTGGCACCAACAAGCAGCATGTGACCACGAAGAACACTGCCAAGCTGGATCGCGAGACTGAGGAATTGCGGCACGACAAGATTCCGCTCGATGTGGGCAAACTGATTCAGCAGGGTCGCCAGGGCAAGAATATGAGCCAAAAGGATTTGGCCACGGTAAAACTGAAATAGCCAACAATATCAATGATAATTGCATATTTTCGTTATTGTTTTTCAGAAAATCTGCGAGAAACAGCAGGTGGTTACCGACTATGAAGCCGGACGCGGCATACCCAATAATTTGATACTTGGCAAAATGGAGCGTGTGCTTGGCATAAAATTACGTGGCAAGGAGCGCGGCCAACCAATAGCGCCTCCCGGTAAAAAGTGAGATGATGCTGCTGCGTCCACTGTTGTGGTCGCTCCGCCTCTAAATCACAAAAATGCCAGACACCAGCAACAACCGGAGTCTGGCTGGAGCACCGTCAGCAGCAGCAGGCGCAAATGAAGCACTATCCGGGAGGCTGTCGCACCAAACAAAATCGGGTTAGCAGCTAAACACAAACAAAATCACGAGGAGAATGAACGAGTTAATATCTACAACAACCACAATCAATCCAAGCAAACACACATGAGCGCCAAACAACAACAAAACGCATTAAATTCTTTGCCACATTTGCTTTTTCTTTTATTTTGCTGACAAAAATTCAAACATTGTAATTCAATATTGGCATAAACAAAAAAAAAACAACAACAACAAACACACACGCATACCTCAAGGGACAATGCACAAAAGTACACAAACAACAAACTGAACTCAGCTAAAATAATAATTATTAAATTGAGTCGCAAACAGCTTGAAATGTTGTGCTCATGGCTGGAACAAATTGTTTTGTTTATTAGTTTTGCTCATTTTGGCATATTTTACAAAATATACATGCATATATATATATATATATATATAAATTATTGTTTTGTTTATTGAATACATAATGTTTATGCATTTAAATGAAAAACCATTGAATATACACACAAACACACAAAAGTTCTTTCAATCGAAACCGAATCCTAACTTTAGATAAGCGAAAAATATTGCTCGTACTCTGAACCCAATCAAACTTAGGCTCATCTTGTGGTTGTTCTCATTAAAAAAAAAGACAAAAAAAAATAAAAAATACATTAATTACATTTAACATTCATAAGAAATATGCATGCATCATAAATACATAGGCCCATGTATGTGTACTAATTTAGAGCTTAGCCGATCCTTTTTGTAATCTATCATATATTATATAATAATGCCTAGTTTCACACACACACAGACACACTAACACACACACGGACACACAGACAGCAAATACATCTATAAACAAGATATAAGTATTTTAGCAAGATTTTCTAGTCTAGTATTACAAATTATTGCGATCTTTTGCTATCGCCACATTTTGGAGAACTAACTTCCTTGCGTAAAATTTATGCAATTAAAAAAACTAAAAACAAAAAAAAACACTTAAAAAATTAATAGTATATGTATACATGTATGTGTAGTAAAACATTTTCCGAAAGAAAAAATAAATGTTTTTTCCCCATTTACGTGAAATTCAAATCGCGTTTCCAAATTATCGAAAACTTTAAATGGAAATAAAAGAGAAATTATCTATGAACCTGGGTCAACTTTGAACTGGAGCATTATATAGCTTAGAGCTCAGTTTTGATTAGTTTCAATAGCTTTTAGCTGAATTAAAATTTAAAGATCGGAACTAGATGGAACCTATTTGTAGGCCTAGGAATAAGCGCTGAAGTAAATTAATTCTTGGTAGTAAAGTTTTTCAAGGTTCAAGGTTCGAACCCTAGAATCGTGTACTGTCGACGTTTTAAATTTCCTTAAGCTTTTTGTCATTTTTACATTCCGTACTTACACTAATAATATTTATTGTATATTTGAGCGAACAGTGTTGCATAAGCTTTTAAGAAGCGCCAGTGTAGTTTACATTTTGGTACTTAATCAAAAGCTTAATTTTAAATTCTAATTGGATTACTAGTGGGCTATGTTATTCAGCTGTTATACATTACCCTAAGCGCTGTTAAAATTTCCCTAACAGCGCTTTACCAAAAAATGTTAGCATGCATCAAAGCTGACTCATCACACGCTTATTTATGTTAACTGGCTCAATAATGTAATGTTTACATTCCAATTGGATTAATCGTGGTTTCTGTAACATAACTGTTATACATTAGCTTAAGCGCTGTTAAGATTTCCCTGCCTCTACCATAAAATGTTAGCGAGCCTTCAGACGGATTTATGTTAACTGGTTGAATTTGGTGCATGTTAAATGCCAATTGGAATAATAATGGATTCTGTAACTTACCTTAAGCGCTGTTAAAATTCACTTACAGCGCCCTTACACATCACAGGGTGATTCTAGTTGATTGGATTTGAAAATGGAGCTGAATAAAACAAAAGACATTTCCGTATCCTTTTTCCTTTGTTACATTTTATTTATCCGTTGTTTTTCTTAGCTTTTCATCAATTGTTTTCTTTCATTACCATTTTACCCGACAAAAAATTCAATTTGTTCGCTTAATTTTCTTTTGTTGTTGTTTTTTTGTTTTTTGTTGAATTTCGTTCACATTTTGACTGGCTCGCAGGATTACGCATGCGCATTCCGCTTTGCTGCAGCTTTCTCATTTCTCTCATTCTCTCTCTCTTTATTGATTTATCATTATCATGCATCGTTTAGACTAAATTAACTTTTCAAGTAGGACTTTTAGCTTGTTGTTGAACGCTTCTGCTTACAAATATAAATATATAATTTAAACATTTGCTTTGTTTTCTTTGTTACGTTCATCGAGGACTGTTTGCTGCTGCTTCTTCTTCTCCCTCTCTCTCTCTATTTTTTTGTCTCTTATTACTTTGTTCTGGATCATAAAAATGTCAAAAAATAAAAAATCCAAACTAAATGCACGCCCCTGCACGTTTTATCAAAATTAGTTATTGAATACAGTTTTTGTTTTGTTTTGTTTCGTTTTGGTTTTTACTTTACATTAACAATTTGCGCTTTAGATTGGGGGAAACTAATCCATTTTCCCACTTCCTTTTTTCGAGTACAAATCAGTTTCAGCTACATAAAAAATACCAAAGAAAATACCAAAAAGAAATGCGCGTTTGCCAACACAGGTTATATATATGTGTATACATATTGGTAGATACATATATATATATATATATGGGTAAGTATTCGTAGGGATAACTGAGCGGCGGTCTGAACTCAATTTGAGAATGTTTCTATATATATATATTATTTTTCCTTTTACAGTTAGAGCACAAATGAAAACTAGAGAACTTTGGGCTTAAACTGCACTATCAAAAAAAAAAACAGTACTATATATATATATATATATATATATATATATATATATAGGCAGACGAGAAGGTTTTTACATGCCATAGCTAACTTTTTACAAAAACATTCATCGAATTGGGCTGCGCTTCGAATTTCGATTTCATTATGTACATGACGTTATATAAACATATATATCCGATAATATATAGCTTTATGTATATGTATATATTTGTGTTTGTTTTAGTAAGCCAGCCGCCTGGTAAAACTCTATGCTTAAAATTAAATTTATCGAACGCCCCTCGTGTGCGCGTCTGCTGTCTGGCTCGAGCTGTTTGTGTCGGGCCTTTTTTTAAAATTAAAAAACAACTTTTACACCTCGGTACTGCATAAATAAATGTCCTTAGCCTTTAGTTGGTTGCTGAGGGGGTAGTGTGGAGGGGGGGTTGTGGTAAAGCTCTACTGCGCCTTGGCCTTGCGCATATAGGCAGCCTGTGCATCCTCGCCCACATATTTGCCAGAGAGACTGGATTCGGAGACGGATGCCGTCGGTCCATCGGCCAGCTTGGCTGTATTCTGGGCAACCAGGGAGGCGGCCATGCGCCGGCTCTTGTGTCCGCCGGGCGACAGGTACGCCTTGTAGAAGAAGCGCGCGAACAGCACAAAATAGCTGAAGTACATGGCGATCGATAGATTGATGTTGCGCTGCGATATATTGCACGATTGTGTGCCGTGCGTCTTCAGGAATCCGTTTGCCCACACATTAATTGCACAGCCAATTATCATTTGCGTTAGCTGCAGCGACGTGATGATCATCGAGATGAATCGCGGCGGATTGAATCGGGCCGCCTTCAGTGCATAATAGCTGTACATAACCGAATGCACACAGTAGTTCATAACTATGAACCAGCGTGCGGAACTAGTGTATTCCGTATAGCTGAACCACGAGTAGATCAGCACCGTGATGTGATGATACCAGTGCAGGAAGATCAGCGGCTGTTTGCGCAACACTATGAATATCGTATCGCCCAGTTCGGGCAGTTTGCTCAGCACAAAGAGCCAGGTCCAGAAACCGCACACGCGATCTTGTTCAATGTAGCTACAGGAGAGAGAGAGAGAGAGAGTGTGGTGACGGGGGGAGGAAGGAACAGAACGAGATTGTGCAAAATCAGGTTTTATTATTATTGGCACTGACGCTTTGACCTTGCGAAAATATTCCAATCTCACCTGGGCACACAGACCGAATGGAATAGCCCGTAATGACGCAGCACGTGCAACAGTTCCGGCGCGGTACGAGCGGCGCCCATTATGCTGAACATCGCCAGCAGCGTGTTCCATATGATCAGCGGTCCACGTAACTGAAATCTGTAAAGATAACACAAGACGTTTGGGCATTAGTTAAGGCAATTTACAGCATGGGCACGAAAGCTTTAAGATCTACGACTTATGTTCTGTATTATCCAATTATCGATATATCCAATTATCGATCTGTCCAATTATCGATATACCCAATTATTGTTTTAATCAAATTATCGATGCAGCTATCCAATTATCGATATATTCATTTATCAACATATCCATTTATCTATATAGCCAACTATCGATATACTCAATTATCGATATAGCCAATTATCGATTTATACCAATGATCGATATATCAAATTATCGACACATCCAATTATTCATATATCTATTTATCAATATAGCAATTATCGATTTTATCTAAATGATCGATATATCCAATTATCGATATACCCAATTATTGTTTTAATCAAACTATCGATACATCAATTTATCAACACAGCCAATTACTGATATAACCAATTATCGATATATCCATTAATCGATCTGTCGAATTATCGATATACCCAATTATTGTTTTAATCAAATTATCGATGCAGCTATCCAATTATCGATATAGACAATTATCGCTATTCCAAATTATCGATATACCGAATTATCAATATAGTAGTATATTAACATCCAATTATCGTTATATTAAATTATCAAAATATCGATACATCCTATGATCGATATATCCAATTATCGATATATCCAATTTTCAATCTAGCTTCATGACAAAAATTGACTTTTTATGATCCTAGCACAATCTCAACAACATCCGCTTGCTGTATCATAATACACCTGGTCGTAGAAGCTTTATGGAATGTTTTTTTAAGCAAACGTTGTATACTAAATATTTGCTGACATTGGAAATATCCCTCGGAAATTGACTTTTTTCGAAATGGAAGACGACTTCTGAAATATTCTCGAATCGTAAGTCGCGCTGCTGAGTCGTTTTGTCTGGGCGCTTCGTCATAGATTGGCTTTTTTTCCAGACTGTTTATGAGTATGCAAATTTGCATTGCAAAAAGCAAAGATCAACAAACTTTAAAGTTAGCTAAGGGCGGGGCGTTCAGCAGGGGCGGGGCTGACGTCAAAGTTGAAGTGTTTTGTGAAAACTGAGAAACAACAAAAACAATGCCAAAATGATTTGTCAGTCAGTCAAAGGCAATCGCATTTATCGAGTGTTTATCATTAGCCAGAGATCAAGTTTAATTTGCTCGACTCGAGTCTCCAATTTAGTGTTAGGCCTCGAGGCCCCTCCACATATACGTCTAGACATATATATGTATATGCGTATATATTATTTACCTATGTCAGACTAATCGTTTGGGATTGACACGCAGCCGGCTGATGACACAAGATTCTCAATTCAGTTATCAGATCACACGCTGCATTGCCAATATTATTCGAGAATCGACAAATGTCTAGAATATTACGCAATTTAGGGGTTTCGATCGGATCATACATAATACCCTTCACGAAGGACAAGCTGTTCAGATTAGAGGCTGGCTAAGTAAAGTTCTTGATCAATATTAACTGATCATGATCATGCGGAGAACTGATCAATGGAGATGCTTTGATATGGAGGCAGTTATATATTCAAATATATTCTGATCTGCAAGATCATTTGAAGATCCCTTCAGACAGATCATGAATCAACGCTGGAACTGTACATCCTTGAAGAACTGATCCTCATAATCTAAAGTTAGGACTCTGATCGATTGAGAAGTTCCAGCTGGCATTAAACTGATCCTCTTGATAGGATTTTAGTTGCAAGACTAAAACATTGGGGAACTGATCGATAGAAAAGAGGCAGCTGGTATTGATCCTCTCGATCATTATGTATAGATCTGGTAATCGATACTTGATCTGGTAGATTTCTTCTCTATCGACCAACGTTAGACTCTTACTAATTCAGATCTGTATAAGCTAGATCAAGTATTATATGCCTAGTCAGATCTTATCTTGTAAGAATTCAACGTTAGGAAACTGATCGATAGATAGGAATCAGCTAGCATGACTTGATTCTCTTGATCATTGTGTCTTCCGATTACTTGATCTAGCAAATTTCCATACAGATCTTAACTTGTAAGAATCTAACGATAAAGAATCAGCTGGGATTAAATTGATCCCCTTGATCAGATCTTAAATTGTAAGAAACAATTGTAAAAGAACTGATCGACAGAAAAGTATTAGCTGGCATTAGTCTGATCCTCTGGTTCTTGATCGTCTCTATAGAGATCTTAACTTGCGAGAACTAAACCTTTCCGATCAGAAGATTATTATTCTAATCCCCCTGGATCATTGTATAGTTCTATAGCTTGATCATCCAAATGTCCATGCAGATCTTAGGGATTATATCACGATCGCCCGAGAAGAATTTGGTATTGATTCCCTTGATCAGTGTCTCTTTCGATTACATGATCGTGCAAATTTCTAATTAGAGCCCACATCTTATCACAGTACTTGAACAATGCACTAATCGATTCCAATCAGACGAACCATTTATTACTGTAGGGATTACGATCTATAGAATCATATATGTAACTGAGGCACGTGCTGTAAATAGCTAGGCATAATAATTTATGTTTTTATAACAAACAATTAAATTTCTTTTACGTTAAAGCTCCACGGGCTGAGAACATGTTTTGCATTCCAAATGAGCTTCGAATTAATGTGTGATCTGTTTATTCGTCGAGCACCGCGTCGACATGCAAGGAGTATGACTCAAGGGCGTGCCGGGTCTGACAGCGACATGACTAAGTCAATTAATCAATTAATCGACAAGAGATACTAATAATGGGGAGTGTGCAACTAGCAGTTACCCTGTAATATAACAGCTTAAGCAGCTGCAGTTGTGCTCTTTTTTCCCTCATGGAATCAACCCTATAGAAAATGCTTTCGTAACTAGGTTAACTTCGGATTTTATTGTCCGATCTTCATGAAACTTTCAGGGAATTTATATGGTAGCCAAATGTGCGTAAATACCAAAGACCAAGAGCTTAGCTACTAAAATTAGTATTTGTTCATTTTCAAGCGAAAGGTTTAAAGCTATACAAAAAGTAAGATATTCTTAATATGTGTGTAACATACGAGCATCAAATGCGAACTCTTGAGTTCTTGTAAGTTATCAGAAGCAACTTTATGGGTTCGGACAAGCCTCAACTTCCACTTTTCAAACCATTTTCTATGGATTTGGGAATCAACTGAAGAATAATGCATATCAGTCAACGACTCAGCTCGCATTTCGTCAAATGCAATACAAATACAAGTTCAATAAATATTTCTTAACAGAAAAAAAAACAAAAAAAACAAAGTGGAAACCTTATCACGCCAGAATTAGTCATAAAAATCACTATATAATGTCTGGCTAAAAAAAAAAAAAAAAAAAAAAAGACGATAACCGATGACGGTGTACGCGGAATGTGGCGTGTTAAATGTTTATTCATATATGTATAATAAAATTAGACAGCTTGACTTGTTGGGTCGAAAGGTGGCACAAGCTGTTGGCTCATAGAAGAAAAAAGTGAATGCGAATTGAAAGGCCCCTCTATTTGTATAAAAATATATACAACAATAAATAAATAGCCAAACAGCAAGTGCATAAAGCTTAGCAAAAAAGATCAACTATCATCAATTTCCCCACAAGCTGACAAATTGTTTTTTTCTTTTCGATCAAAGTCTGCACAAAATGTCAATTTTGCGTACAGTTTACGACTTGGTCTTAAGTTTATAACAGTACTTGTGTTATCGATAACGTTAATTAGAGATTTTGCTCAAGCATCACTCAACACTAATAAAGATTATAACTGTCGTGGGGCATCAGAAACAATCATAGCTGCTGCGTTTCGGATTAATTGAGGCGTGCAAAAAATGTTGCTTGATATGCATGATTTCCAGACATTGTCTATAGTATATATATTATATACATATCGTAGTGCTAAAATTGTCAGCGTTAAGAGAGCACGGAGACGCAGACACGAGGCGCTTAATGGACAATTAGGCTGCGTATGCTGCTCGCTGTGCGCCGCTTTTATTTCAAGTGGAAACGTTTAATTCGCAACTATGTTAAATCCAACTATATCTAGATGCTGCAGCAATTTAGTGGCAAGAAGCAGAAACGAGAAAAACAATTTGTATTTATTTAAACGAATCAAGCAAAGGCGCGAGTCGACACGGCGATGCGCTGCCGTTGGGAATTTTAACGTTTTGCAACCCTTAAAATTCACAAACGGTTCTGACGCGGCGCACAAGACTCGCGCGTTGGCAACACTACACAAATCGTGCCAAAACATTATGAGTAAGGAAAACCAATAGGCCTTGCTAATCGCTTGGCAGTTTGGCTTCTAGGCAGAGGGACGGACCAACCGTTCCTTGAAGCTCAATTTTTGCTAGGGCACAGGTCGTCCCCGGTGCGAATGCGTGGCGGTGGACCGGCGCCTACTTTGTGTCCGGTTTGCTGCTGCCGCATTTTGGGTGAAGCGATCTGCCCGTTAAGTGATGCTTGCACAGGGAGGGGGGAGAAGAGCCTAAATTCCAATTAAAGTTTCACTTTGATGCGTTTGGGGGGAGAGGGGAGGGGTGCGCAGCAAAAATGCGAAAATTGCATAAGCAGCAAGAGTAACGAATGAGAGCGTGGCCAAAGCTCTCTCTCACTCTCTCTTTTCCTGCCTTGCTCTCCTGCACAGTGAGCGAAATGGAGAGAGCAACAGGCAAGTTGGCACTAAACCAGATTTTGCAATACTGGACTTTTTAACGGAGATTATGCAAGCTGTAAACAAACAAAAAGTGAGAGAGCAAAAGAGAGCGCGAAGGAGAGCGCAAACGTTTGATGAACCAAAACAATATCAAATGCTTGGGCCAGTTGAGTTTTTTTTTCTGTTTTGTTTTTGGAAGTTGATTTATGCAGTTCCAAAAACACATATACACAAATACATGTAAATATGTGTATAATAAATAAGCATGTCTGCTGTTTATGGCTGCTTTGCACTTTTGTTTCGTTTCGCCTTTGGGCCACAAATTCGCAACATTGTCTCGCTGTTGACGGCATTTCCATTTCCATTATTTTTGGCTTTGTTGTGTTTCTCTCATTTTAATTTGGCCAACATTTTGTTGTTGTATTGCAACACTTTTGCGGTTTCCCTGTTTTATAGTTACTGTCAATTTAGTTGTTGTTGTTGTTGTTGTTTTTTTTTGCATTCATTTTTAATTTGTTTATACATAATTATTATGCCCGTCTGAATAAAATTGCATATGAGATGACCCATTGACCAACATAATTTTTCGCTTAGTGTTATGTAATTATTTCACGGCCAGAGCTAAATGATAGCATTAATCTCTAACTTGCTGGGATTTTTGTTAACATTTCCAAGCCTTTATTTATTTATGGCCATTTAATTACACTTGAGCTATTTTAGGTACTGATTTTATAAGCACTTTGGCAACAGGTGTGTCGCAAACAGGTGTTTCCCTTTTTTTTTTTAGATTACAATTCACGAAATTTCCATTTAAATTCTGTCTAGCCTAAGATTGTGATTAAGCCGCCTTATCTTCAGTGTTGCCCGTTTGGCTATTTTTTTGTAGGCTTAATTTGGCTATTTTTAGAGTTTAAGCTATTTTTTGGCACCTTAATGTCAAAAAATCCAGTGTAATTAGCGCTCATAAATCTAATTAAGCTAGTTTTGGTATTTTGGTATTTTAGTACTTTGGATTTAGTTCTTTCTTTAAAGCGACACTTGACAACACTGCTTATGCAATCCTTCAGTTTTTGCCCAGCATCGTAATTGTGTGCACTTGTAAATTCTTTCTGCTCGAGAGAGAGCGAGCGCATTCTGTGAAATATTTAAAGGTCAGCAATGCGCAAAATTCGTAGAATGACCGAAATGCGAGCAGGTGTAGCAGCAGTAACCAAAAAGGTAAACAACGTGAATTTATGCCGAAAGTAAAAGTGTAAAATTGTGGCGTGATGGCGTTCACGATCGCGACGCAGCTGCAAATAAAGAGCGCGTGCGGGACGAGGGGGGGAGAGGAAGAGAGAGAGAGAGAGCGCGAGAGTTCGTAGGCTCAGCTCGCGATGCAGACGCAGGTAGACAGAATCGAATTTCTGCTTTGATTACATTTCGGGCTACTGTTGTTGTTGTTGTTGTCGTAAATATTTGAATGACACACTTTAGTAAGATGCTCTCTCCCTCTCGCCCCCTCTCGCTGGCACAAAGTTGTCACAGCTAACGGTTGTTTTCTTGTGCCAACCTTTAAAGTTTCACTTTTTCTCATAGCATCTGAATTTATTGCCGCGCGCGCATAATAAAATCGAAACATACATATGCATATGTTTATGTGTGTGTGTGTGTGCGTGTGTGTGTATGTAACAGTTATTGTTGTTGTCGCTTGTAATTGCAAGTGCTTTGCGGTAATTATTTTGCAGACACGCCCACTCGACACGTTATGTCATGTCACGATGGGCGAGAGCTTTCATTATATGCAATTATTTGCAAGCTCAGGACACTGTGCGTGAGCGAATTTTCAGTTACTTGCGTGCTGAGCACACATAAAAGGACTCTCTCTTTTTTTTTTCAGTGTTTTGGTTAAGTGGGGTTAGAGCTTAAGAGAGGGTATTTATAGTGGAGGCACGCATGTACTTTGTAATTTTACACACACATGCACACGCACGCACACAAACAACTGTTATTATGTGGGCTGGCACAAAAATAAACCAATTTTCTACAGTGGCTTAGTCAGAATTACTCAACGTTCTTAAAATGCTGTTTTTTACCTGTCAAGGTCAGGTGTTCCAATTTCGGTTTATCGTACATTTTGTGTGTTTTTCACAATTTTCACTAGAATTATAATTTTACTCATTTAAATGGAATTCACAGTCGATTGATTTGAACTAAACGAAAACATCCATTTTCCACCCTTGACGGCGGAACTGTAGAGTTCCGTTGACTTTAACTTGTTCGATTCTAATTGGAATGTCTATTAACAGTCTGGAAAAATGAGCTTTCATGCAGAGACTTAAGTGAGATCTTTTGTTTGTCAACTTACAAATATCACGTAATATGTTAGGCGGCAGTTAATTATAAATCAACTCATTGTAATTCAAATGGAATTAACATAGTTAAATTTAACAAATACTAAAGTTGCTGTATTTTAAGTATGCCTGGCCCCGTATATGGTCATAAACTTTTGCTACACACACACACACACAAGCAGCTCTCTCTATATAGAGAAGAAGCTATATCTGTATGTGTGTGATGATGCTTTCCACCCACACACACAGACACACAGACGCACACAGACAGACAGGCTGTATGTTCTGTATGCTTCTAGATTCTGTGCCCCCATCATTCATATACGGAGAAGCTCACGCAACACGCGCCGAGGCCGCAGTACACAGGGCAACAAAATATTTGCACAGCTCTCGTGTGCGTTTCAGATTTTGTGTGTTTCCTTTTATGGTAATTACAATGTTTGCATAACTATTTTGTATACCCTTCAAATGGTTCAGGAAGGGTATAATGGTTCCTTTCGGATGACTTGACATTTGAAATATGTATTTATGCGCGTTTTTTTTTTCGATATCTCCTATTTTCACAATATCTAATTTGAAACTTGTTTTTTTTTAGGCGGAACTTGGAAATTACAAAAGCTGTTTACACCAAAACTGGTATATAGTTTTTTGTATAGTAAATAGATTAAGTAGACTTAACTTTTTGCATACCATAATTAGGCATGGAGAATTGCATATAGATCGGACTATGAAGACCGATTTTGGGGCACACTCTCTGTATAAAAGAACCTTGAATGTTTGGGGCTGGGTATCTCAAAGTCGTTCACTCTTGACGACAGCACTCTTATTTATTTTATTTATTATTGTTGCGTTTCGGGGCTTGGGGCTGTGTCTGCGGCTGGCAATGCCAATTAGCATTTCATGTTGGCCAGTGTAAGCGTGCAGCAATGTTGCCATGTTGTAATTGAATGTCCTGCGCTTTGTAAAGCCCCAACAGCGCCCCACTGCCAGCTGTTGCCAAGCAGCAAGAGACACACCCACTTCTGGCATGTTCTTGTTGTGCCACACACACACACACGCCCGGTGGGAAGGGATTTACATCTACTATATATGAAAATTGAATGGTCGTGCTTGCTGCACCGAAATGTGGGGTTAACCTGATGCCGTATTTAAATGACTTTGAATTGACTCTCCAAGTGGAAAACGAGTGTAAAAATATGTAAATGCAGCTAAACCATGTTTACTCGAATAGGGGGAATACCAAGGTTACCGATTTAATTCATTAAAAGTCACCAATTACATAAAGTTTAAATATAATTTGAATAAAATGAGGTAAATATGAGAAATTCGAATATGGATATAATGGATATTAAAAGGCTTTTTGCGTGCACTCATTCCAGTTAATTATTTTCAATTATATTTAATTGAATAAATCCAAAAATAAGATAAGTTCAAAAGAGAACAAAAACTGTTAAAGCTGGGAAAAATTCCAAAAATAATTGAGAGATTCTGAGTTCAGTTCTCGATTCTAATTGTAATTCAATGAAATAACTTAAAATTTTATTCAAATCATATTTAAAGTTGAGTATAGATAAGTTGAAGGGAGAAGAATGTGTAAAATATGCACGATTAAAAAAATAAGTTTTAGATATTCTCTAAAGAATCTAACTTAAGGATTTGTTTATAATTGTAATTCAAGAAGTTAAAAATTGTTTATACGAGACTTTCAAGCATAACATATACTACTTTAGTACAGTAAACACTCGGTCGTAGAGTACATTGCAAATTGCGACAAATTCCCATTTAAAAGTGAAAAGTCGAAGTTTATGTTAAAAAACAAAACAAAAATTCTTCAAAACAAGAATTCTTAGCTTCCATATCTCGTTTCTGTCGGTTATCATTAGCGAGCGTTCACTGTAGGGGTACATTTTTTTTTTAAAACCTGTGATCGAATTACTATATATAATTTACCCCCATCGTGAATCATGGTTAATGATATCATAAACAATTACGACAGCCAGTTGAATGTTGCTTTTTGTTTTTGTCGCAATTCTTTAGTTTGCCGGACCCGAAAGTTGTGTTGAATTCCCCTGATAAGAGAGCGCGGCCCAGCACATGGGCTGCCCGGGCTGATAACAGGCGCGTCTCCCTAATATATATATATATATATGTACTTGGGCAGAATACCCGGCGTCGAGCGGCTTACAAGAGTTAATGTTAAAAATGCACGTGTTTTTGTTGTTGCACGTTTGATCTTGAGCAATTTGCGGGGGAGTTTGAACCAGCGACTTGCTGTTTGCTAGTTCAACGCTCGAATATCTACGCTACGCAGGATTAGTACAACGCGTTTGCGAAGTAAATTTGGAGGAACTTTCGCAAAACTTCGTATTTAGAACTCGTTTAAGATCCAGAGGAAAGTTTCTTTGAAAATTCAGGTTTTTCAGGTGAAAAGTCGTTGGGTTGGGCCAAAGGTTAAAGCTGCAACGTGCTAAAAACCAATAATAAAAAGCCAGTGCAGATGATCTCAGAGCGTGTTAAATTCCCCCCTTTCTTTTTTATCTTCTGTCTGTTAGCCCTTTGCTGACGCAGATCGTTTTCACAGTCCCACTCCAACCCGGGAGTTGACACCTTTCTCAGTACCAAGTCCGCGTGTGTCCATGTGTGTCAATATTGAAACGGTATTTTAAGTGTAAAGCAACAACAAAGACTTAATATATATATTTACTTTTATTTTTGGAAAAGCCGCAATGTTGTCACCGTTGTCAGATCTGGGCGTAGAGCCAAGCCCCTTTTGGGCGGAATCATTGGATTCGACAATCAAATAGAAGCGTGTAGTTCGGTCTCAAGTTGTCTCGAGCGCCACGCTTCAGCTGATTATTATATAAGACATTTGATTAAAGTGCGTCAACATATTTATTTATTTATTTTTTTTCGTTCGGAAGAATTGATGGGCCGTGTGTAATAAGTTGAAAAATGTGTTATGACAGACGAAACGATTGCGATAAGAAAGTGTATTAAACGGAGGGCAAATCGGAATTGCAGTAGTTTCTGACAACAAACGAAACGTTTTAAAAGCAATTAAAGTCTTCTAGTTTTGTTCTAATAGTAGAATTAATCTATATATATAGGGAATTATGTGGAAAAAAACCTATGTATATATGAACATCTGGGTGTCTAATTTATAGAGCTCGAGAGCTGTAAAGTCACAGTTTCCTGGCGCTTTTGTGCAATTTCACCAAGAAGCGTGAGAAACAGGTGAAAGACGTTTTTGATATTCCACTTCTTTGGGTGAAAAATGAGTGGAAGACAAGTTGTGCAGCTCTGCGAAATTAATATTTGAAAAAAACTTTACAAAAGTACTCCAAAATCCACTTGTCCGTGTGAAAAACGAGTGAAAATTGAAGAGAAATGAAAAAGCCTAAAAAAAATATATGCATATATAGATTTGGATTTGGATTTTTTTTATAGAACCCGACAACAGCAAAATGTCACTCAAAAGAAAATGCTTTCAATTTTGCTTCACTTCCATTCCACAACTCTGGGTGAAAAATGTGTGGAAATTAAAGTGAAATACTATATATTTCGAATAAAATTGCGCAAAAAAGTTGATTGCATGCCATTTGTTATAGAAAACGAGTTCGTTTCAATGCAAATCTCATGATAAGCCCATATATGGATGTCATGTCATCAAACAATTCACGTAGGCAAACTAACTGTGCAAAAAATGCGAGGGGAAAGCTTTGAAAATTTGACAAAATTGAAACAATTTTCCGTATTCCGTTTTTTTTTTGGACATGCAACGCGTTTTATTTGTGTGGATTGCTGGGACTCTGATTGTGAACGTGATCGGACCCTAACTGGGCGTAATAGACCATGTGCTTTAACTATAATTTTCTTCAATTAGGGCGTGGCAAGGGGAATTTCTAATGAGCGAGGGACTAACGGCAGCTGAAGATTAACTAACTTACAACTAATTATTTGTTACGTATACGTAATATCGTGTAGAGGCAAACAGCTGTACGGGCTTCCATTGAAATTGCACACATGAAAGTGTGCATAAACATTCCATCTGGTACTTATGCCATATATATATATATATATATATATATATATATATATATATATATATATATATATATATATATATATATATATATATATATATATATATATATATTTAGCAGCAAAGTTCTGGCATTTGCCGTGGCTCTTTGTTCGATTTGTTTGAATTGAGCGTGGGCCTGGGCCTCGCAAATGTAATTCTGGTTAAGCTACTGCATATTACGGCATTATAATAATATAATCTGCATATGGCGAGGCAGATAAGTTTTTATTAGCCCGCCCAGGTCAAAGTTCACAAGCGAAACGTCTGTACTTTGTGTCCAGAGATAACAAATTCCGACACGAATTCGCATTCCAATTTATCAATGTTTATCGGTATTAAATTGACTTGACAGCAAACTTGATGCATTTATTAAAGTTAAAGGCATTTATTTATATTTATTGAAGGAAATTACCCGGCTTCACAAGGCAGCACAAGTTTCGCTGGCAGCAGGCGTTGAACCAGCTAGCTAGTTCGACGCCACGCCGCCTCATCATGTCATTTTTGCAATTATTCTTAAGTTTCTTTCGAGGCAATTGTACAACAAATCTATATACAAGTACTTTCAAGAAAATTAACGATTCATTTAAGATTCATTCATATAATGAATGTATTCATATTAATTTCGGCGAGACATAAAATCAATATGTCCATTATAAATCCGATTTGATATCCATGAATTTAAATTGGAGTGCAAAATGTGGGAGGCTTTTCAATTTACAAATGGGCGTGGCAAAAGGGGCAGCTGAAGGGGGCTGCAGGGTCTCAAGTTTTGGAATGTTTTTGATGCAAACAAATGGATCAACTTTGACCCAGAAGAGATACCAAAAGTTAGTTTAAACAGAAAGTGAACGAATGCAGAATTAAGCAATGCAAGTCAAGAGCTCTCAATTAGCTACAGTGAAGTCTCTATTAACGAACAGCACTCTTTGTAGAGCCTATTCTTGACAGTACTTCTATTTAGCTACAGTGAAAGCTCTATAAATGAACAGCTCTCTTGGTAGGACATCTTTTTGACTGTACTTCTATTTAGCTACAGTGAAGTCTCATCCAACGAACAAATCTCTTTGTAGAGCCTATTCTTGACTGTACTTTTATTCAGCTACAGTGAAGTCTCTATTAACGAACAAGTCTCTTTGTAGAGCCTATTCTTGACTGTACTTCTTTTTAGCTACAGTGAAAGCTCTATAAACGAACAGCTCTCTTGGTAGGACAACTTTTTGACTGTACTTCTATTAAGTACTACAGTGAAAACTCCACTAACGGATAGCTTTACTGTTAGCAGAACATCATTAAAAAAAATCTATTCCTAAAGTGAGAAACAATTTTTCAAACAGAAAAAGTTTTACAAAAATTGAACTCAAGAATTAAAAAGTCTATAAAATACGTAGATTCATTCTGGAATCAGCGGTTTTTTAAAGAGAAGAGAAAAATGTATGCCAAAAATCCCGAGGATATGGGCAAACAGGGCTAGAATGATTAAATAAACTCAAAATATTCATTTAATCAAAAAATTCGCAAATTAATTAACTTTAAATCTTGATTTAAATGAGAATTCTCTGTTGTTTTTTTGTACAAAAGTACTTTTTCTAAAAAATTTTCATTTTTTTTCAAAAGAATATCACTTTTTTTCTGTACGAAGTTTTGCTGCGACAGCTCCCGTAGCGAGTGTTCACTGTACATGCACACATATGCTACGGTAAACAGAAACTCACCTCGGCCGATTTTGCATAAAGTGCTGTCCACCGAATATGACCAGCATGTAAATGCCGCAATAGTAGAAGACCCAGGTCCAGTTCTCCAGCATCCATTTGCGTGTGCGCTGGTGTATGAAATCGTTCTCGAAATCGAAGATATAGGAATAGTTGGGCGTTACGCTAATGTCCATGTTGATCATTGTGCTGGCTGTTGTTGTATGGGTTAGTAGTGGCGCACGTGTGTGTCTGTGTGTGTGTGTGTGCTTGTGTGTGGTGAGTTTCTATAGAGATTAAAAACAATAGAGGACAGGTATTATAGAGACTTTGCTGAATGCTTATCAAAAATCACGGGCATGCACGAGTATTAAATTTGTTATTTTCCCATTTTTTTTTTTTTATTTCTTTTCAAAGATTATAAACTTTATTTGTGTTGACATTAAACTTTGACCCGCGTCAAGTAGAAAGCGCGCGTTTCTTGTCTCGCATAAATTTCTTGTCTTTCGGCGAGTGACCTTCCACAGTTGGGTCCATTGATTTTGCATAAACACGTCCCAAGCGAGAGAGCAAGAGTGAGAGAGAGAGAGAGAGAACGGAGTGGGAGCGAGCGTGGCTGCTGCTGCTCTCTTAACACACATACACGCGCACAAATGCAACTCATTCATGAATGGCGGCAGCGGCGGCGGCTTTTTTTTCTTCTTCTTTTTTCATCTTCCGCCATTCACACCTTCGCCCAGTCGCCAACATGCACTTGTCGCATTAGTGTTAAAAAGCGCCAGGAACTAAGGAGGAGTAGGCGATTGAGAGGTAAGTCGCGCGTGCGACAATCTGGCGGCTGCTGCTCGCGTCTCACATTCATTCATTCTCTCAATATTTCAGTCGCAGCGCCGTCGCGTGTCTCGTGCGGCCGCAAAAAGCTTTGAGCAGCAGGCCGACTAAATTAAAAAACTAAAGTGCGTAACAAAGCGGAATGCGAAAAAAATATAAAATATTAGCGACGCTGGCAGGTGCCGGGCAGAGGGTTGCAAGCAAGCAGGAAAAAAAAAAACCAACTAAATAACAATTAGAGAAGCATACATATGCATGCACGTATTTGAATGTCTAATTGCATGCCAGACACGCGACAGTTTGGCTACGCACACGAGCCCACACACACACACACACACACACACACACACACACAGGCACACGCACACAGGCACACTTGCACAGAGCTACACTCAGGTAATTTCATTTCATTTCGTTAGCAAGCTAAGCTTTGGCGTATCATATCCGGTTTTTTTTTTCTTCATTTTTTTGCGGCCCAACGCTTTCAAAATTTCTAGTGAAATTTTTTTTTGCCGCAAAGGTTTTCATGTGCATGCATACATGCATACACGCATACATACATATGTATATGCAGGCGTGCATGTGTGCGTCTGCCTGTGTGCGTGTTTGTATGTGTTATGTTGTCGCACCACCCTGGCAAAAAATAAAGGCAAAACACGCGTTTTGCTTCACATTCATCTTCTCGCCCATTCGATGGGCTTTCATCTTCTCTCATTTTATGCTGAGAGCGCGCCGACGTAATCGATAAAGTACACAAATACGATAAAAATACATGTGGCAAAAAAGGCAGGAAAAAATTTCCTATATGCCGCCAGAAAGTTACAGTTAAACGCACTCCACACAGCACACTCTCTAATTTATTCAATGAATAGCGCACATTTAATATTGCATTTAA
This sequence comes from Drosophila novamexicana, assembly GCF_003285875.2. Classification (NCBI taxonomy): domain Eukaryota; kingdom Metazoa; phylum Arthropoda; class Insecta; order Diptera; family Drosophilidae; genus Drosophila; species Drosophila novamexicana. The sequence continues at coordinate 383,226 of NW_020824858.1, read as the reverse complement.
TGCATTTACTTTTTGCTGTTGTTGTTGTTGTTGCTGTTTGTATTTATGCGCTGGCCAGCCTTTTAACGCACGCGCTACACTTTCTTGATTTTGTCCGCTAATAGGGAACTCTCTCTTTGAGCAGCCGGCGTACCACTGAGCGCAGATGACTCGCTGCTTGGTGTATTTAGGTTTTTATTTAAACAATTTACAGACGAGCGCGAGCACCAATACCAGCAGCGCGTGCGGCCTACTCGTTGAGTGGTTATTTTCATTCTGTTAAGCTTAACATTGTTTTCATTTTAACAGTTTTGCACATGTTAAGCCAAGCGATAGTTACTATCGATACTGCCGCCGCGATTGTTATCGTTGTGCAAGTGTGCACCAGTTGGAGTTGGAAATTTAGCAATGCAGCCCTCGCCAGTCAGCTGTTTAAATAGCTAACATGGCGGCAAATTTAAAATGTAATGAATTCAAGCAAACGTTTGAAAAGCTTAAACATGCTTTAGATATATTGTGGGTGTTCAGTAGGCTTACACAATGTGCATAATGTTAGCTTCTTTTTATATTTAAATAAATATGCATGTACGTTTTCAAGTGTTGAAAAACACTTAAATGAAAGAAGCCAAATTTAAAATTGTTTTCAAGCAATTCTTCAATATATATTATTTATTACATCAATTACAAACAGTACATAGCTAACATAATGCATAATTTGTTGTATAAACCTAGCTACTTAATCGATTAATATTACACATTTAATTTTTTTTTTTTGCTTCGATTCTTTTTTAACATATACAATACATATGAATATTTGTATCAAATACGTCTATAGATTTCGCTAAAAACTAAATATACTTTTCTTTTTGTTGATGGTTTTATTTTGTTTACTAAATAAACACTGGCAGCTGCTGAAACATTTCGCAAAAAGTCCGGCACCCCGAAAAAATCCAACACATTAACATTTAATCCCATTTGCAAGCTATTCAGGATTGCGTCTGTGGCAACAAATATGCAGCTGCCACTCACCGGCAAATGGACACAAAAACAGAAAAAAAACAGAGTAGAAACATTGCAGACGCATAATACCGACTGTACAATACTCTGTTTAGAGTTTTCATATAATTGAAATCTGTCTGAAGAAGTCTTTCTTGGCCTAATATATTCGGGTTTATTTATACTCTGTAGACAAGCTGGCGGCTCGAATCCCATATACCCCACTTCACTATACGAACAGGGCATACATATGTTGAAAATAATTGTAATGTGCGTTTGAATATTTGCTTCATATGAATTTCATATTGCATATTTTTGCCTTTGTTTTGTTTTTTTTTTTTTACCAATTTTTTTTTTATGTTATGGCCATGTGTGTGTTAATGCTCCCTCCGCCCACCGTTAACCCCGCCCAACGCCAGTTTTCATTATCAATTTCACAAAAATGTTTACAACTTTTTATACCCTTTCGGAGGGTATTCAAATTTTGTGAAAAAGGGTGTCAAGCCTGGAAGAAGAGTGTCTTTATTCTTGATCAGGATCGAGAGCCGAGATATATCTGTCGACTTTCTATGCAAACTAAACTCTTAATCTTAAAGCTGTCGGATCGAAAGACTATATCATAAAGCTGCCCTAGGAATGATTGGTCGAAAATAAAGTTCTTATTTGGAAAACTTGTACATTCCTCAAGAAATCTTGAACAATATACTAGAAATACTTCCATACATCTCCCATATAAGCAATATCTTTTCAAAATCGGATGACTATATCATATAGATCGCTAGACATTACTATAACATATAGATCTGCTAGAATCGGCTGTAAAAGTCAGTTTTTGTGTCTTTCAAGAAATCTTCAGCAAGCTGCCCATTTGCAAGCTTCACAATGCTCGTAGAGTATTTAATCTTCGGTGTGCCGTAGCTTGCCGTTCTTTCTTGTGTTTTGTGTGTTGGATTCTGGTGGATTTTTGCGTTTGGTCGCCACGTCAACCGCCAGCACAGCCAATTAAGCAAATTAAACAGATTGTTATCCTGTCCAGACAGGACAGCGGGCCGCAGCAGACCCGCCTCCTGACACGAGTCCAGACAACATGTGTGTGCGCGCGCTTAATTCAATCAATGTCACATAATTACTTAATTAATTAGATGCGGCCCCGCACCCGCACCCGCAGCCCGCCCGCGCCCGCGTCCGCGTCCGATCACACATTCAAATCGGCCATCATTTTGCGAAAATCATTTAGCGAGCCGTACATCTCAAAGTCGCCTCCGTTCCCGCTCCCGCTTCCGCTCCCATTCCCATGCCCGTAGGCCTGCGTCTGGGCGCGTATGTGCGCCGGACGCGGCAGTGTCAGCGGCACCGGCAACAGCTCCGGCATCACGGAGTGATGCGTTATCAGAGCACGCAACGAGCTGAACTCCTTGGTGAAGCCCTGTTGGATTAGAAGGGATTAAAAGTGTTTGCATAAGTGGGAACTTCTTGAGACTCTTACCTTGATCTTGTAGCCCCGCTGCGTGCGGAGTATCAAATAGTGTGCGACGCGCGGCGATGGCGGCGGCACGCGCAGCGACAGCGCAAAGCAGCCCGGCTTGGTGCTGCTCTGGCGCACCAGAAAGGCGCCCGGACTCTGGCGGGACAGCACCTCCAGTGAAATCTCTCTGGGTATGCCCGCCTGATACCAGGCGGCGCCTTTCAGCTCCTGCTGCTCGGCCAGGCTCAGGTTGTCCAGGCGAAATGGTGAATTCGCCGCAAACAGTTTCGGACTGGAGTTTGCTGTGGCAGAGAGAGAGAGAGAGAGAGAGAGAGAGAGAGAGAGAGAGAAAAAGGCAGAGAGTGAGAGAGAGAGAGGGAGAGAGAGAGAGAGAGAGAGAGAGAGAGAGAGAGAGAGAGAGAGAGAGAGAGAGAGAGAGAAGATAAAAAAGATGTTATTAGAATAAATTAGCTTCAAGGTTCAAGGTTTCTCTTCTTGAACTTTCGCCACACAAACTTGGTTTCCCATTTCCACGTGCACTAGTGGATTGCCAAAAATACATTGAACACCATTTCGAAAACTATTATTAATCTAGAAAAATGGAGGTGTCAGTCTTAGTTACGTCTCAAATTAATTTGCATATGCTTAACCATTATAAGTGGAATTTCACGTGCAGAGTTTCACTTATTTTTCACCTTTCTAAGTGGAACTTGTGGTCTTCGTTCATCTTTCATCAAATTTTCACCTCTCTCTGTGGAACCTAATTTGTTTTCATATCAATGAAATGACTAAACAGTTTTCCACCTTTAAAAGAGTAAAACTTAAATCCATTTTTCACATTTATAAATTTAATATCGTAATATTGAAAAAACAAATCTTTCAACAGGTTCCCACCCATATAAGTGGAATTTGACAAAGATTAGAACTTCAATTAGTTTTCACCTTTTTAAGTGGATCTCTGGGTATAGTATATGTGGTCTTCATTCACCATTTGTCAAATTTTCACAACTTGGTACAAATTAAAAATTAATCTGCAAGTTTTCCTTTTACAGAGTGAAATTTGACATTCATCACTCATTTTTCACCTTCCAAAGTGAAACTTAATGTACAATATGTAGTCTTCGTTTATTATTTGTTCATAAGATGATGAAATTAAATCAAATTTTTGCGTAAAATTTGACATACATTAATTTTCTTACATATCGCTCAGATGTAAGAGAAAGCATTCACCATTTCACCCATTTTTCACCTGTAATAACTGAAATTCGATAGATTCTTACCGCTGCACGTCTCACGCAAATATTTCTTGCTGTTGGGCAGCTCCGACTGTAACCGTTGGGTGGCCGTTTCCAGGGCCGTCAGCGATTGACGACAGGAGTCACCGAATTTGCTTGCAACATATTTATCCGGCTCGCAGATGGCCTCGTTCACATAGCCATCCGAAATGGTCTGCGATGAGCCCGAGTTGAGCGAGGAGGAGCAGGTGTTGTGCACCAGCGGGCGGCTGTCCTCGGTGCCGCGCAGCAGTCCAATGCCCATGGTGAGGCGTTTAACCTGCAAATGAGTCAAGGGAATGGGCATATTGTTACGTATATTTGCATGTCTCGGATTCGTGTTTGGCTGCCAATTTGGACAGAATGTTGTTCTTGTTGTTGTTGTCGACGCAACGCGATAATTGCAATTTACTTGGCCCTCAACAGTTGCGAAACCATTTTATAATCAAAGTTGCCGTTGTTTTCAGCCTGGCCACAAAGCCAGCTAACAACGAAATCACTTTAGTTTGACAGAACAACAAAACCACGACAAAGTTGGTTGGCAGTGCTCGACGAGGAGATACCCTCGCATGTGCTTTTCTTATGGTCTACAATATAGGCTCAAAATTCCGTTATCGAAAAAATTAGTCTTGATCAAGATTCTGTAGGTTAAATTTGGCGCATTAGGTTCTTAAAGCTTACAATATGTGCTCTGAAACCTTCAATCAATAATCGATATTTATCGATTTTAGTAAAGTAGCTGGGGTTATCGCAAAAGTGAGCTGGTTGATATTTTCAACGAGAACCTATATGCCAAATGTGAGCCATTCATCTCATATAGTCTAGAATATATACCCAAAAAGAAAGAGCTTGTAATCGATAATTATCGAATTTTGTTTATTATCTGAAGTTATCAAAAAAAATAATGAATTGATATTTTAAACGAGGAACTTTATGAAAATTTTATTGTATTTTTCTGTTGTAATATGGAAGATGTGCTCAAAAATTCGTTGCTAATAATCGAAACTTATCGATTTTAGTAAAAAATGTAGTGCTATCGAAAAAATGAGCTGAATGATATCTTAAACAGGGAACTTTATGCCAATTTCGGCTTACTCATATCTGGTTAAATAGAAGATATGCTCCAAAAGCCTTAACTAATAATCGATATTTATCGATTTATTTGTGAAAAATGTTGTGTTATCGAAAAAATGATCTATTTCCCCGATTGTACAGCTGCAATATACCCCACTTCAAGTGCATACAGGGCATGACAGCAACAAGCAACCGCCTTAAATTGATGTGTAACATTTTTGGTTAGCAATGAAATGTTAACTATGTAGTCGGTACTTTCAGTACTTGGCAGCCCCACAACTTGCCCTACAAGTTGTTTTCATTTTGGGCTGCGGTAAATTACTTTGAAATGAGTTAAAGCAGAAAGTTTTACGTGCTTTCAGGGCGCCATTTAAAGCGCTTCCAATTAGTCGACAGTTCCGACCAAGTGTTGAATGCTGCTGGCAGGCCCCACAATCACACCCTCCCCTGCCTACCAGCCTCGGCCTTATAAGTTATTTACCTAATTTGTTATAATTATGTTGATTTTATGTAGCTGCCAAAATGGTCGGAGCCAAAATATTCTCTTTTGATGTGGCTGCTTTCAATGGCCGCTGCCTGTTGAACTTCCTGGAAAGGCAACCAGAGTCCATTTTGTTATACTTACAAATGGGAGCTTTCTATACAAATATTATGTGGATTTTCTAAGAACTTGCAGCTGTTGAATATGCATAAGGATGTGATTTAACTAGCGTACACTCTTTAACACTACTTTGCTCGGTATTAGGTAAAGTTTTACAAAGAGAAATCCACAAATTTATGGTGAATGCTCTACGTGGACTTTAAGATTTTAGAGATTTGTTTAAGTTTATAGATTTTGGGAATAAATAACCTCTAGAGTGATTCTTCATCTAAATTGAACCTATTTTAAATCGAAGTTGTACGAGTTTGTTTCCGATAATCGATAATGCATGCCTTGTTTTCAAGCAATCGATAAAAATCGATATCGAAAACCGGTTTTTGAGCAAATCTTTTAGGGTTGACATATAGCTTTTCGAATATTATATATAGGTCAAGTATCTTTCACTTTAAAGACAAGTTTTGTAGAACTTTCCTCGAAATTATGATGTATTTTTCAAATATGTTTGATTTTTATATTCAAAGTAGGCAATTTGTTTTTAAATTTATTGTTATTACTATTAAGTTTCTTAATTGTGATCAATTTCTAGTCATCAAATCGAACAACACGCTAAAAGATACACTTTATTTAGCTTCTACCCAGTAAAAGATTCAATAATAGAATGTGCTTCAATTCTTTTTGAGTTAAGAGTTTGTTACTTTGCTGCCAACTGTGAATCATTTTGCAATTGCAGCTAATTGAATTGGCAGTCGGCACTTGTTTTTATCGTTAAGTATGCAATCAGTGCCAGAGGGGCAGCCGGGGGCAAGGGGGCGTGGTGGGGTAACCTAATGGCCCCATTATGCTAATGACATTGGAGAAAAGACAATCGCAATATGCAAAATCCGTAGCAAGTGCAAGAGAATGCGCCCAAGTGGCACTCGGCAGGCGATGCTCGACAAATCCGACAACTGACAACTGCTAGAAAAAGGCGTAAATATACAAAAAATGCAAGGCAAACGCAAAGAGAGAATAGACAAGAAGATGTGGAACGAGAGGCGAACGGGGGCAAGAGGAAGAGTGCGGCAAGAACAGGCAAAAGGTAGTAGGCATTGTGGGAACAATGGAACAATTGGGCCGGGGGCGTGTCTAAGTTGAAAGCATTCGTAAAGTACTCCTTTTTGAATACCCTGTAATTAACAAATGACTCAAATGGGGTATGTCGACGATTATGGTACGTTTGTAATGGGCAGAATTTTGTTATCCTTTTGGGTAAATGTTGTTTATTTCTTTGATCATGTCTCTCTCTCTCTCTCTCTGTATCTTTCTATCTCTCTTTCTCTCTATCTGTTTGTCTATAAACTATAAACCGAAACTACTAAATTATATCTATAGTATTTTCTCTCCTAAGACCCTTTTGGGGATAATGTCACATTTTAAATAGCTTCATCCTCTTAATTAAAAACATTCACTTGCGATTTTTTTAATCTCTCTCTTTACTATCAAACTTCTTATTTGTGCTGGCATTTGATTTCTGCTAAAGCCTCAATATTTAACAGCAATTATTTATATAATTTTATATTTCTAGGGTGTGTGCTAGTCGAGTTGATAACATTCCTATTTTTTCCTACGTTAAACCTTGAATATTGTGAAATTTGCTTTTTACTTTTATCTTTTCTTTTGCAAACAGGGTATTACACAGTCGATCACTCTCAATTAGTGCATTCTAAGTTGGTTGTGCCGCCTTTTGATTTTGTCCTGTTTGCACTCCTCTCTCTCTCTCTCCTTCGCTGCATCTTTTGTCTGTCTTTTAGTTGGCAGCAAAGTTTCGCCCGTTGCCGACAGCTGCAGCTGTCAGCTGTAGGCCTATAGCATATACATACATATATATATATATATATATATATATATATATATGTGTGTGTGTGTGTTTGTAGCGAGAGGGTTTTGTCGGCATTGTTGCTGCGATTTATGTGTCATAAAGTCACTAAGTTAACGGCATTTGGCTGCCATTTGCCTGCTGCAACTTTTTCATCTCCCACACACACACACACACACACTCTCTCGCTCTCTCAGCGGGCGGCCCTCTGTGTCCGTGTGTGTGTGTGCGTGTGAGAATGCACTAGAATATGGCGCGTTGCACTTCAGCTTTCCAGTTGTTGTTTTTGTTGTTGTTGTTGTTGTTGTTGTTGTTGCTGTTGACGCTGCTTTTGTTTCTTGTTGGAATTGCCGGCGGCGCGTGCCAAAGTGCCGTTAGCTTGAAAATTTGCATTTTTGCAAATTAATTTAATGAACGCTTTTGGGTCTTGTTTAGTGGCAAACATTTTTCGAGTACACCGAGTACCAAGCCGTTCGAAGTGCCTGCTAAATTGCATTTGATTTTCGAGTGATGGCAATTTGTTTGCCAGTTAAAGCTTCTAAAGTTTTTGTCGCTCTTGAAGCTAAAGCTGCTTTTCTGTATAAACTTGACTTAAGTTGAAGTGCATTAAAAAAAGCTACTGCTTTTGAGTAAATAAATTGAGAGGGAGAGAGAGAGAGGGAGAGAGAGAGACTGAAAACAAACTGTGCCAGCTGAAAGATGCTTTAGGTTCATGTTAAATGTTCATGATAGTTAGAAATGGGAAACCTAATAGTAAAAAAAAATAATAGCAAATAGAAACTTATTTTTATAAGCAAAGTGTATTTATCCTCTTGTCAGAGAAAATGTTAAAATTACTTGGAAGTGTGGCAACTCTGTGTCGATAACAATAGTCGATAGGTTCGATAAGTTAACAGGCCTTCCTCAATGCTGCCATATATGCTTAATTTTAGTTAAATTTTGACATCAGATTAGTTAACAAGCACATGTAAATGCGAATGGCGGCTTGACAGGCAGTTTAGCTTTAACAGCAAGCTCAGATAAAGTTGAGAGTAATATTATAACCATTTAAATAACATCATATTTATCAAAAGGAATTTGTTCAACTGCTTCATTTTGCTACACATTTCTCTTGAATATTTCGCAAGTCCCGTGGCACTCGCGTCGCTCTCAATATACATTTGCCAAGTTGCCAATATTAATGATATTTCTTGAAAGTTTTTTACTTTCAGCAACTATTGCTGCCTTGCGCTGCTTTGGGTAAGACTCCTGAAAGTATGCAACTTTTTCTTGTTGTTGCAATTTGTTCATTTTTAGCCCGACTTTCATTTCAATTTGGCAGTTTATTTGACTTGGCATCTGCATTGGCATTCAAATTGAATCGATTTCTGCTAACCAACCACTGAAATCATCAGCGTAAGCAGATTTATGCTACAAAAAGGACACGATTCCAAGCACAATGAGAACAGATTGCAATATTTCATAGAACAAGAATGAATAGCTTGTCTGGGCTTGTCGAAGATTAGATGCACTTGCAAGTATTAGATAGCTTTGGGTTTTGATTGAAAGTAGCTTATATATGATTTTCCCTATACCGTCTATATAATATTGTGCCTTAATGTTGATGAGCATTTGCCCATATTTTAAAGCTCTTGTGTATAAGATTCTCTGCGATCGAAATAGTGTAGAAGTTTGACTCACCAGAGGGGGTTTATCAACCAAACGACGACAATTATTCATTTCAGTTGGGGAATTGTCCTCCTCGGAGCTGGGCGAACGTGGCACCTGCTGCTCCTGCCCATTGTTATGGCTGTGTGCGTGATGGCTGCTGTGCAGCAACTGCAGCTGCTCCACGTGATGCCGCGGCGAGGCACGCGGCTGAACCGGATGCGGATGCGAATGCGAATGCGGATGCGAATGCTGATGATGATGATGTTGATGTTGATGGTAGAAATGCTGCTGTGTTGGGCCTGTTGTGCCGCCCGTTGTGGGTGGGCTGCGTGAATAGGTGCGAGTTTTGCTTATTGTGACCAACTTGAAAAGCAGCGACAACTTACCTGAAACTTAGCTCGGGCAGCAGCTGAGCCAGGGGTCGAGCTGTGGGCGAGCCTGTTGCTGGGCCTGTCGTGTCGCCCGTCTCGATGAGCGTTGTCTCCGCGTTGGATGCGGCTGCTGCTGCTGGCGAGTTGGAGAACGCGGCTGTACTGTGTTGCGGCTCGAGACGTAGTCGTATATCCTGCATGGCCATGGGTTTTATGCCTTCAAACACCTTACAGCATCTGGGGAAGGGTTGGGAAAGAGTTGGACGAGCTTGTTAAAAAGAAGTTGCCAAACAAATCCATTTCCTTGGCCAGAAGTTTTTTTTTTTTTGATCACTTTTGGTTAATGCTTATGATTTCATGCCTTTACTTGCTGTTTTGTCCGTAAAATATTTCTGCTCTTTCTTCTAAAACTTTTGCTTTAAGAGCTCTCAAGTTGTGCGCTTAAAGGCCGCCGGCGGCTGCAAACTTTTTGCCCGCAACTTTCAGCTTATTGAATTTTCACATCGCACACACACTCAAGCACACACACACTCACACACATACAAGCATGCATGTGCGTGTGCAGCTTGTAAAAGTTTTAATGCAATTTTAAGCCTTTGCCTATTAGTTGCAAATCGTTTCCAGATTTTCAGCATATTAATTTTAAAGCTAGGGAAACGCTTTCTTCTGCTTTTTCCTAGCCAAAAAGTGCTTTTTAATTGCCAGCGAAGCTGTTGCAAATTGGGTTAAGGTTGTGGCCCGACCACAGCTGCCAACTTTTCAACCGACTCCGACTCCGACTCCGACTTTGGCTTCTCTTTCTATATTTTCTTTGCTCTTGGCGCCATTCACCTACATTAAGGCAGCCGGCAGCAACAATGCCAAGGCACAAAAGGCTGCCAGTTTGTGGATAACAAAGCAAATGCAACATTCAGAAAAGAATAAGCGAATAACGCCTTGAGCATGTTTTAAGTGTGCTTGACTTAAATATACTCTGTAAAATGTTAAAACGAAAACGTGCAAACCTGGGGTAACCTTGGGGCAAATAATAACTCACATATCCATGCACTATTATTTTATATACATCAGATCAAAGTAAATGCAAGTCATAGGAATTTAAATGAGATAGAGAAATGGAGTTGTAGACAGGGAGAGAGATAGAGAGAGAGAGAGAGCATGAAAACTAAAGGGTGCTACTTGAATTCGTGAGAATCGAGTAGAAGGGCAACATTTAAAATACGATACTCTTTATATAATAGAGCAGCAAGAGATAAGCTTTGTGTGTATTTGGTAAAATAGACCATACATGTATAGAAAAATAAACACATATATAAATAAATACATGCATGAATACAATCATACATATGTATGTACATACATACATAATACATACATACATATATTCACATACAAAATTGAATTAAACAAGATTTGCGTGTGGAAGTGAGAACATAAATAGCGCTTATTATCAGTATAGATAATTAAAGAATTGGACAGATTAAAACCTTTCATGCATTTTAAACAGGGTATTCAAGTAATCAGCACCAGGCTCACATTGGCCGTAAAACTGAATGAGAACCTAAAGAAAAACTGCATTTGAGTTCTGCATTAAAGAATTCTCCAAGTCAAGTTGAGTTTAAGCTATGCAAATGCGTTTTGTTGCTGCTGCTGTTGCTGTCGATGATGTTGCTGGCGTTGATGTTGCTGCCGTTGATGTTGCTGCTCTGCATTTAACAAGTATACGCCATGTTGGCTGTGCATTAATTTAACAAACGACGAGGACAATGAGACACAAATGTGCTGACATTTGGCACTTCATGTAAAAGTTGCTTTTGCATAAGTTGCAAAATGTCAGCACTGACAGCGGAAGCAACAGCAACAACAACAACAGCAACAACAACAACAAACAGCAACTGGCTTATCTGGCATTATAATTCTCTGGCAATTTCTCGCCGCTCGGGCACACCCAACATGTTCATTTAACTTGTCATACACGAATGCATCAAAATGTTTCCTCTGCTGCACACAAGAATAACAACAACAACAACAGCAGCAAATTTGAAGAGTGACAAATTTCGTAGCACGCTTTTGTGCGTCTTTTATGCACTGTCAAATCTTTCTACTCAGATATATGTATAGAAAAATACTTGTGCTTTATTTGCGACTTCCTTAAATCAAGTAAAAGTTTTGTTCGATAAAATGCCTTTTATTTTATTTATTTATTTATTTTTTGTTGGCTAAAAAAAACTTATTTTTATTGCAGTTCTTGTTCTTGTGCACAACAAAAGTTTTTATCTTTTCGTAGGAAATGCCAGCGCCTAAAATTGCCAAGCAACAACAACAATAACTTTTAAAACTGCAAAATATGAAATAAAATGCAAACAAGGTAAGCTAAAATTTGGCTATCATATTTGTTTCTTAGTTTTTTTTTTTTTGTAACCAGAGAAAGAGAATTTTTAAGTTATCTCAATTAACTAATATAAATTCATTTAATTTAATATAAGTTCAATTAAATAATATTTATCACGCTATTCTCCAAATTCACCATTATGCGTGAAAAATGAGCGAAATGCTGCTTGGATGGCGGTTAAATTTCTTTCGATTCACGTCTATATAGGATATTTGATAATTGTCAGATGTTGATGCCAAATTCATATAGAAATCGGATGAGATTTGAACGAAAACTTTGAAATTTTGACTTATGTTTATAAAGGATATTTGATGGTACAATTATCCCATGAATTTTGACCAGGATACATGTTTCCAGATTTACATGCAGATTTGATCTTGAGGCCAAATCGTAAACAAACATCCAAACCTCGTGAAAATCGGATGAGATTTGATCGAGTTATGGGGGTGGGATACTTTGACCTATGTCTATATACGAATCTAAGGGGTAAGATTTTGACATGAATTTTGGCTAAAATTTAAAGAGTCAGATTTTAATGCCAGTTTATTCTAGAGGAAAAACTATGAACAAAAAGCCAAAGCTCGTGAAAATCGGATGATATTTGACCAAGTTATGGGGGTGAGAAGTTTTGACCTATGTCTATATCCGAATCTAAGGGGTTAGATTTTGACATGAATTTCGACCAAAATTTACGTAGTCAGATTTTAATGCCAGTTTATTCTAGAGGGAAAACTATGAACAAGAAGCCAAAGCTCGTGAAAATCGGATGAGATTTGACCGAGTTATGGGGGTGAGAAATTTGACCTATGTCTATATCCGAATCTAAGGGGTAAGATTTTGACATGAATTTCGACCAAAATTTACGTAGTCATATTTTAATGCCAGTTTATTCTAGAGGGAAAACTATGAACAAGAAGCCAAAGCTCGTGAAAATCGGATGAGATTTGACCGAGTTATGGGGGTGAGAAATTTTGACTTATGTCTATATAGGAATCTAAGGGGTTAGATTTTGACATGAATTTCGACTAAAATTTACGTAGTCAGATTTTAATGCCACTTTATTCTGGAGTCAAAACTATGAACAAAAAGCAAAAACTCGTGAAAATCCGATGAGATTTGACCGAGCTATGGAGGTTAGAAGTTTTGACCTATGTCTATATCCGAATCTAAGGGGTAAGATTTTGACATGAATTTCGACTAAAATTTACCTAGTCAGATTTTAATGCCAGTTTATTCTAGAGGGAAAACTATGAACAAAAAGCCAAAGCTCGTGAAAATCTGATGAGATTTGACCGAGTTATGGGGGTGAGAAATTTGTCCTATGTCTATATCCGAATATAAGGGGTAAGATTTTGACATGAATTTCGACCAAAATTTACGTAGTCAGATTTTAATGCCAGTTTATTCTAGAGGGAAAACTATGAACAAGAAGCCAAAGCTCGTGAAAATCGGATGAGATTTGACCGAGTTATGGGGGTGCGAAGTTTTGACCCATGTCTATATAGGAATCTAAGGGGTAAGATTTTGACATGAATTTCGACTAAAATTTACGTAGTCAGATTTTAATGCCATTTTATTCTAGAGGGAAAACTATGAACAAAAAGCCAAAGCTCGTGAAAATCTGATGAGATTTGACCGACTTATGGGGGTGAGAAATTTTGACCTATGTCTATGTAGGAATCTAAGGGGTAAGATTTTGACATGAATTTCGACTAAAATTTACATAGTCAGATTTTAATGCCAGTTTATTCTAGAGGGAAAACTATGAACAAAAAGCAAAAGCTCGTGAAAATCCGATGAGATTTGACCGAGTTATGGAGGTGAGAAATTTTGACCTATGTCTATATAGGAATCTAAGGGGTTAGATTTTGACATGAATTTCGACTAAAATTTACGTAGTCAGATTTTAATGCCACTTTATTCTGGAGGGAAAACTATGAACAAAAAGCAAAAGCTCGTGAAAATCCGATGAGATTTGACCGAGCTATGGAGGTTAGAAGTTTTGACCTATGTCTATATCCGAATCTAAGGGGTAAGATTTTGACATGAATTTCGACTAAAATTTACATAGTCAGATTTTAATGCCAGATTATTCTAGAGGAAAAACTATGAACAAAAAGCCAAAGCTCGTGAAAATCTGATGAGATTTGACCGAGTTATGGGGGTGAGAAGTTTTGACCTTTGTCTATATAGGAATCTAGGGGGTAAGATTTTGACATGAATTTCGACTAAAATTTACGTAGTCAGATTTTAATGCCACTTTATTCTAGAGGGAAAACCATGAACAAAAAGCCAAAGCTCGTGAAAATCGGATGAGATTTGACCGAGCTATGGGGGTGAGAAATTTTGACCTATGTCTATGTAGGAATCTAAGGGGTAAGATTTTGACATGAATTTCGACTAAAATTTACATAGTCAGATTTTAATGCCAGTTTATTCTAGAGGGAAAACTATGAACAAAAAGCAAAAGCTCGTGAAAATCCGATGAGATTTGACCGAGTTATGGGGGTGAGAAATTTTGACCTATGTCTATATAGGAATCTAAGGGGTTAGATTTTGACATGAATTTCGACTAAAATTTACGTAGTCAGATTTTAATGCCACTTTATTCTGGAGGGAAAACTATGAACAAAAAGCAAAAGCTCGTGAAAATCCGATGAGATTTTACCGAGCTATGGAGGTTAGAAATTTTGACCTATGTCTATATCCGAATCTAAGGGGTAAGATCTTGACATGAATTTCGACTAAAATTTACCTAGTCAGATTTTAATGCCAGTTTATTCTAGAGGAAAAACTATGAACAAAAAGCCAAACCTCGTGAAAATCGGATGAGATTTGACCAAGTTATGGGGGTGAGAAGTTTTGACCTATGTCTATATAGAAATCTAAGGGGTAAGATCTTGACATGAATTTCGACTAAAATTTACCTAGTCAGATTTTAATGCCAGTTTATTCTAGAGGAAAAACTATGAACAAAAAGCCAAAGCTCGTGAAAATCTGATGAGATTTGACCGACTTATGGGGGTGAGAAATTTTGACCTGTGTCTATATCCGAATCTAAGGGGTAAGATTTTGACATGAATTTCGACTAAAATTTACCTAGTAAGAGTTTAATGCCACTTTATTCTAGAGGAAAAACTATGAACAAAAAGCCAAACCTCGTGAAAATCGGATGAGATTTGACCAAGTTATGGGGGTGAGAAGTTTTGACCTATGTCTATATAGAAATCTAAGGGGTAAGATCTTGACATGAATTTCGACTAAAATTTACCTAGTCAGATTTTAATGCCAGTTTATTCTAGAGGAAAAACTATGAACAAAAAGCCAAAGCTCGTGAAAATCGGATGAGATTGGACCGAGTTATGGGGGTGAGAAGTTTTGACCTATGTCTATATCGGAATCTAAGGGGTAAGATTTTGACATGAATTTCGACTAAAATTTACCTAGTCAGATTTGAATGCCAGTTTATTCTAGAGGGAAAACTATGAACAAAAAGCCAAAGCTCGTGAAAATCTGATGAGATTTGACCGACTTATGGGGGTGAGAAATTTTGACCTATGTCTATGTAGGAATCTAAGGGGTAAGATTTTGACATGAATTTCGACTAAAATTTACATAGTCAGATTTTAATGCCAGATTATTCTAGAGGAAAAACTATGAACAAAAAGCAAAAGCTCGTGAAAATCCGATGAGATTTGACCGAGCTATGGAGGTTAGAAGTTTTGACCTATGTCTATATCCGAATCTAAGGGGTAAGATTTTGACATGAATTTCGACTAAAATTTACATAGTCAGATTTTAATGCCAGATTATTCTAGAGGAAAAACTATGAACAAAAAGCCAAACCTCGTGAAAATCGGATGAGATTTGACCAAGTTATGGGGGTGAGAAGTTTTGACCTATGTCTATATAGGATACCAGCGGGTATACCCCGGCTTATCTTACTTTTGCATTTGTCTTTCATATGCTATATTCTATTGTTTTGTTTTCATTTTGCTTTTTTCTTTTTGTCTTAATTCCTCTTTGGTTTTATTCTCACTATTTGTAGCTGCGTTCAGCGTTTCATTTCATAAAATTGAAATTTACCTTTATGTGCTGTCTGTTTCAGCTATTGCGCTTCCTTGCGTTGCCATTCCCAAAAGCTACTGCCCCAGACGCAACATATGAATGGCTCATATCCGAGTGCTCAGCTCTGCTCTCTATATGTTTCTATATAGACTGTGACACACACACACGCACACACGCACACCCATAAGCACACACATTTGCTTGTTAGTTTATTGAAATTGATATTATGCGAGAGTTGCCGTCATGCTAACTCTATAACGACGGTCTGGCAGTGGTGTCTGTCGGTGTCTGTCCCTGTTTGTCTTTTGTGGGCACTTTTATTTCTATTTTCATAGAGATTTTGTTACGAAATTCATTGTTAAATCGCTTGGAAATATTTTGGATAGACTGAAGACGCTGCTGTGTAGACTTTGATTGCCATATGAAAGTGTCTCATGTCTCATGTCTGCCGTTTCAGTATATCCATTAAAAAGAGCACAGTAGGGTTGAATCATGTTGTAAGAGTGTTTGTGACAGGCAATATGATACATCTCATGCGTTAAAAATTTGTTATTAAGTTGAGAAGCGGCATTTGTTTCAGACATTTATTATTTAGGTGTTTCCTTAGTAATTGTGGATCGCTCTTCTATGCGATTTTCATAAGATCAAGTAAGGTCCAGAAGATTTTCAAGCTTCTCTTTTTCTCTCTCACTCTCTTACTCTTTGTCTCTCTCTCTCTCTCTCTCTCTCTCTCTCTCTCTCTCTCTCTCTCTCTCTCTTTGTGTGTGTATCTTTATAGCACGCTCTTTTGTTTTTACTAGTATTTGACTCGGCTTCTCCCTTGTTACCCCTCACTCTCTCCGTTTCTTCTCTTTTAAAAATCGCCTTTCTATGCGATTCTCTTTGTTTTGTATTTTGTTTTCCACGCATAAATCGATTACTTCGCTACAGGGTATCGCCCGGTCCAGCATTCTCGTATAGGGGCCACCGGTTTATTCTCTGTATTCGTTGAGTTCATATTTTCTTCGACTTTTATGCAGTTACTGTGAAATTCAATCGCCAATTGGACACATGGTGCTCTATGTGACTCTCTTAAAGCGCTTAAATCAATCGGCTGTTGCATGTGACGCAAACAACAGCGGCACAAAATGTCAACAGTCTTTGAACTTTTGGTTCATTGTGGCTCGGATTGCCGCCTGGGTGGCCGCACTCGCTGGATTGTAATAAAATACGGAGAGCTTCAAGTGAAAAACAGAGTTACATAGTGATAACTAACGGTTCAGCCGACCAGAGTCCATGGCCTATGTGGGATTCGGGATTGCCTGGCTGCCTGCCTTCCCCTGTTACGTGACAATCCGCAGCCCAGTTTCATGTGCCGACATGTGGCATGTGGTACGTATGGTAGAAGTAGGCGCGCCCTGGCCCCAACAACAATAGCCACAATGAGACTTTAAATGTGCACCGCATTTGGCTTGACATCAACGACGAACAGCGACAAGCATAAAGCGGCCAAGACAGGGCTCAACAATGAGACAGCGACAACAACAGCAACTTCTACAACAATAAGCACAACAACAGCAAGAGTCAGGCTCAGAGTTTGGTGCCGACTAGAACTAAATTTATGAACTCCAACAGCATACTACTTTATTTATTTGAAATCTACAATACTTCTGCTATAGACATGAAAATAGATATTCAAAAAAGATTCGTTCTGACTCACTGACTGACTGATTGACTGACTAATTGGTGATCAACGCACAGTCCAAAGTGAAGCTGAAATATTTACTGTAGTTTCCAAATGTGATGTCAGATGATGTACGCTAAGGCGGCGTCTTGCCAATTGCCAACTGCAAGTAGGAAAAATATCACATAGAACGGTTGCAACTTTTTTATTTAACATTCGATTGACCTCAAAATCATTTTCAAATAACTTTTATACAGTTTTTTTAAGTTTAATTGAGACGTTTTACTTTTCGTAAAACTCTTCCATTTTGGGTGGAATGCAGACTTCACTAAATTTTAGGGTGACAAATTTA
This sequence comes from Drosophila novamexicana, assembly GCF_003285875.2. Lineage (NCBI taxonomy): Eukaryota > Metazoa > Arthropoda > Insecta > Diptera > Drosophilidae > Drosophila > Drosophila novamexicana. Next base: position 365,489 of record NW_020824858.1, on the reverse strand, counting down.
GTATTATCCGTAGCGATTTTGAAGATTCCACCCGCAACTGTGAAAAATTGGCGGAAGACGTTTGTTGTTGTTTGATTAAGCTTTTAAAAATGTAATATTTTCTGCAAGTTGCAATATCGAATGTATTCCCCTTTTACATGTTAACTAGATTTTTAGAACAACAGTTTTTTATTTGCAAAAATAGCTTAATATTCAGATTATTCACTTTAAATGAATTTTCTTGGCGAAAACGCAAACCGGAACGCGCTGCGTGTAACACGAGTCAAACTCATTGTCTCAGCAAAGTGTCTGTTAAAATTGATGATGCCTTCACGCGGGCTGCAATTGCAATTCAATTATGAATTATGCCAACAATGTTCCTTGACATGTTTGCTGTTGGTCTCGCTTTAGTTGATGCTGCTGCTGCTGCTGTGGCTTCAGCTTCAGCTTCTGCTCCTGCTGCTGCAGCTTCTACCACTAATTAAATGCAATGCTGTTCGCTCGATTTGTTGTGCTAATGCTGCGTAATTACGGAATGCGGCGGCGACCACGAAGACAACATTGACGGCGGCAACATTCCAAGACGTTACTCATACGTCGCGTGTGTCAATAGAACAGCGAGAAATGCTTTGAAATCGCGGCGTCGTGCTGCAGCAGCAGTTGGAGTTGCAGTAGCAGTAACAGTAGGAATTGCAGTAGCAGTTGCCGCCGAGGTGTAGTTGAGCCGCAAGGGCGAGGACCACATTGTCAGGCGGCTGCTTGGCGTCGTGTCCACATTTGGCATGCCACAACAAAAACAACAACAACAATTGCGTCTTTGTTTTGCCAGTTCCTGTTGCTGTTGTTGTTGTTGTTTTTGTTGTTGTTGTTGCAATTGTACATTGACACCTCATGGCTGTTGCTGCTGCTGCTGCGGACCTCTTTTTATTATACCCTATGCCCATTAAAAATGTCTACAAAAGGGTATATTGCTTGTATGTAAAAGGCAGCAGGAAGTACTTGCTGCTACTCCTCAATATCTATATAAATATATACATTCCTGATGCTGATCGACAGCTGGTCGATCTAGCTATGCCTGCTTTTCTGTCTGAGCAACTTTTTAGCAATACTTGGTCGTTACCGGCCTATATATTGGCCAACATTTTGGGAACCATTGTGCCTGCGCGAATTAACCAACTTCTTGGAATTTGTTAGCCAACTTTTCGGCATATTTTGGTCAACATTCCGCCCAATCTTTTTGGCTCTTCGTGCCCAAAACTACGGGCTGAGTGCTCAACAGCTCAGAAGAGATTCGTTCCAACTCGCTTCTAGCTACAGGGTATCTGTCTAGCCTAACACACTCGTCTAGATTATTTTGAGTGGATTTTTTTTGTTGTAGTGCCCTCCGTGTTGCTTTGTGGCCATGTACATGAAATTTATGTCGCCTAAAGTGCAACGTTGACAATGTGCGCTTGTAATTTGTTGTTGCTGTTGTTGTTGTTATTGTTGTTGCTGTTGTTGTTGTTGTTGTCAGCACTTGGCCATGGCTATTTAATGATTGTGTCGTGCAAATGCCAAAGCAAAGAGCTGCTGGAAACAACTTGGCCGCAATTGGTGAAAGAAGCTCGCAAAAAATAACGTACACATTTTTCACGCCCCGGGCCCAGCTGTTGTCAGCTGTTGCGCTGCGATTTCCACAGCTAGTTCAAAGGGGGTTGCATGCAAATGTCACATGCAATCATAAATGCATATCGCAGGAGGGAGTGCATAGTTGGGGGGGTGGCCAAATAGTCAAACACTTCCCGAGGCGCCAACGCATGCAACTGTAATAATTTATACAAATGTCTGCGGCTTTTGACTTGCCACTTGTCACCTTCGCCAACCCCTTTTGGCCTCCGCCTCCGCCACCCGCTGCCCGTATATTTTGCGACAGTTCAATAAAAGTTATGCGACAAACGCCGTCTGATGACACAGTTTGTGGCCTGAGCAAGTGTGGGCTTTGGTGAAAGGATGCTTGGCCGGGTGGCCAGGTGGGCAGATGCATCTCTGGGAGATTGAAAAACTTTTGCCTCGTTGAAGCTGAAAATGAAATATGTTTCTGCGTTTCCTTTTGATACCCTGTAAGCATTGTAAATAAGTGACAAATGGTGTGTAATCCAACAGGCAGAAGAAGCTATCTGCGAACACATAAAGAAAAGTTGTGTTTCAAGTAATCGATAAATCGGGTAAATTGGAAATCGGCTGAAAATCGATAAATATTGATTTGCATAACCGATTTTTGGATTTCTAGAGCTGTTGATAGCGTAAACGGAACAAGTATATTTCCCTTATTGGATATATAATGCCCATGCTTGACTTTTCGTGTATACAAATATTTGATTAGCATCTTTATGTGCTGAAGGTTTCAGACTTATCGCACAAGTTATTCAAGAATGGATGTTTCTGCGTATAAAGAAAAGACGTTCACAATCACTTACTAAAAGTGTGTACAGGGCATCTGCTAGTCGTGCACTCTCCCTTTGCTTGATTCTGGGTGGGTGGTGGCCGCGGGTTGAAGCCGAACAATGACAGATGCAAAGTGCAGCCCGGCGTGCAAAGTTAAGGTGTGCCATCGCCGGCTGCGGCATCTTTCTGCTCAAACATCGTGGGGTATCGATAAGCACCTTGGAGACAACTGAAACGCTTGAGAAATGCGGCTACACTCAGTCACATGATTTGGTTGCGGGATCTTAAGTTACTTTTGCTGTCAACAGATGATGCGAGCTGCTAAAGCACACACACACAATCACAAATACAGACAAAAGAGTTGTATCTGAAGAAAAGTTTTCAGTCTGTTTTTGGGAAAGCAGCCAACTTATAAGCGAGTCGGGCAGCGGAAACTACGCATTCTGCGCCGTCGACTCTATAAGCGAATTTCAACTTTAGATTTCCAAAAGTAGTTTTCGTAATTTGTTGAAGTTAAACATTCGAGTATTTGTATGGAAAACTGTTTTATTGTTAGCAAAGATTTAAAAACAATGCAATTTTCTATATCGATATCTACTAAATCGCTTTTTTATCGCTTTCGTGTCGCCTTTTAATACACTTTCTCTTCTGTGTATTTCTGAATAGAATAGAATAGAAATGTAATTGACTAATAGATTATTTCCTTTCTGCAATTTATCGCCTGCTTGATAGATAATCCACCAATAAGCCCTAGTCAAAATTTTCAATTTTTCTCTTTGTTCTAATAATTAGTAATATCGCCAAATAATCGCTAAGAAGTTAAAAAGGCGATTTAACCTATTTTCCCTGTATCAATCGCTTAAACTATCTACAAATTTTCTTTCAAATGGAACTAAGTAATATAATTTCAATCAAAGCTATTTTCCAGCGATATTTCTTGGCTTTGCTGAACTCTGTATAGGCTTTCCATTTATTTCATAATCAAAAAAAAAAATGTTTATAATTACATTTTTTAAAGTTTTGTGATGACTGCGAATGATATAAAACTGGCATTTAATTTCCATTTTAATGCTGCGCATCGAATTAAGGCGCTGAGCCAAGCGGCGCTTGGGCTTCAGGTAATCTGCCGATATGCATTGGCCAGGCTAAGACCCTGGAGCGCTAATCTTACAAGGCAATGTGCCGGGGCCACATGCAGGCCACATGCCGCCTGCATTCCATTAATTAACAATTAGTGGCATCAAAGGTGCGGCCGCAGCAACAAATCCAGACAGTTGCAACACCATCCAAATGCAACTGATGCACTTGGAGAAAATATTAAGTACTCTTCTCTACTTTAGACTTTACTTTATATAACTTTAATTTACTGAGTATTGTGCAAAAATGCCACGCTAAATCTTTCTTAATCTAAGATTAAATATCTTTTTTACAGAATTTTCCCTAGCTCTAAAAATCTAATAACAAGTGTCAAAACACGATTAGATTAGCTTGACTTACATTATATGCACATGCTTGGATTAGGTATTATCCAGTGGATATCTTGGGACTCGAAATTCACTAATCTTAATAATCGTAATGTGTACAACATCAATTTAAAAGATTGTCTGCATAGCTATTTCTAGCAATACCCGAATCTATCAAAGTTAGGCTCTGCTAGGGACTCAAGGAATGTAAATGCTCTGTCTGCTCTTCGTAGCTTTAACTTGTTGAGAATTCTAATCGTCCAACAACAGAAACGGCAAAGCAGCTGTACCAGAAGTCCCTTTTCTGCTTGTTTAACTTGACTTAAAATATTATTTTGCTTAAATTTCGAATGATATATTTCTCTGAGTGTAGGTTGAAATCTTCAGGTTGTCCGCGGTCGCAGGGGCAGGCAGCGTAATTTTTTGATGTGCGCGTCACTTTCCGGTACATCGAATTGTGTTGAGCTGGCGACAGGATACGGTAGCTGTATGTGGATATACACAGTACAATCGGTTGATAATGATGCGGCAACGCCTGTCTGAATTTGGGGGCAAAGATCAGACACAGAGAGAGAGAGAGAGAGATAGATCTGTGGAAGATCTGTGAGTGATGTCAAAAGATGACAGCGATGACGATGACGTTGCGGCTCGCTGATGACTTGTGTAATAAGTGGAAAGAATCTTGTATAGAAACAATAACTCGTTGCCTTTCGTTGAACTTGAATTGCTGTTGCATGTTGCATGTAGCCAACGCCAACAACAACAACAACAACAACTGCAACTGCAACAGCAGCAACATTCGAGTTAATGATGGCCTCTCGTAGATCGCGCTCTGCGGCTTCGGCTGGCTGGTTAGCTAGGCCGGGCAACTGCTGCTCGGTTTGCTGTGCGCCTGCTAACTTGGCCATGAAACATTCGATGCTCTGGCAAATTTCACAACCGGCATCGGGAAATTGTGAAAAAGTGAGTTGAAAGATGCAACAGACTGAGACTGAGACTGAGACAGAGACAGAGAGCGAGGCACAGAGGCAGGCCACAGCCGGCTACGTGTTTTTCTTGTTTTCTTTTGCGGCGCGCATCTACGCGATCTTGAGCTCAATTCTTCAATTCTACGCTACAGTCTATACACACTATAGTATTCGGTGTTCAATTCTGACTGGAACTTGTTTTCTTTCATTTTTTTTTTCTGTCCATATTTGTGCGTGGCATCTTAACCGCAAATCCTTTCGGATATGAATTGAATTCATATATTATTTATGATCTGTTTATTTTTATTGTGCATGCCACATGACGATGATGATGATGATTATAATGATGATATTGTGGATGATGATAATGTTGTTGTGGAGTCACGGCTGGAAATTGTTGCCGGCTCTTGGCTTTCGGCATGGTGAATGCCATGCCTGTCAGAAATGAGAAAACTTCTAATTGGAATTGCTAATCAAGTTGGGCAATTTCGGGTGATTCGGCCCGAGGAAGTGTTTGCCCGGCAAGGCTGATGGATTGTTGTAAAATCAACGCGGTGTTGCTATGCGTCCCATAAAAGCGATTGTTATTATAGTCAAATATAATAAAAACAATTTTAAATGCTGTAAATAGTTAATGGAAATCTAGAACTAGGCTCTCGCTAAGTCATTGTTGTGTTAATTGTAAATGGGTGGGTTTCCAACTAACTAACAAACTTGTCCAGATTTCTTTAAATGCTTACCAACACTAATTTCACTGTTGCCATTTTTTAGCCAATTGCCCAACTATAACAATCTGGCAACCTTGCCAGCTATGCAGACCTACATTTGGGCAATTGGTGCCACTTTTATTAAAAGTTTGGCTTACTTTTTTTCATATATCTTTTAAATCTCGCAACCAACAAATTCACTTTTGCCATTTTTTAGCCTATTGCCGAACTAAAACAGTCTGGCAACCTTGTGCGGCAGCACAAAACGTCTGTCCTTTGGCCTAGCATTGTCTGCTTTGGCTCTGACTAGCTCTATTCTTAGCGGCCAATATCCAGTTCATTCGCCAACAAACACGACTATTACGACTGCAGACGGGTCGCCCCACACGACGATTCGCAAAGTAAATCGTTGTCTCACAGTCGGAGAGGGGCAGAGAGGGAGAGAGGCAGAGGTTGGGAGAGGGAGAGGGCGAGAGCGGGGCAGATTTGTGTGCGCCTTGATTGCCCCACCGCGTTGCCTGTCAAGCAGCCGCTGAACCTGCTCGGCGCCTGGGCTCCTTCCCACTTCTCGTTTCAACTCCGCCTCCCCATCCTCCTGCTGCTGGGGCAGCACATGGCCTTAATAGTTTGATATGTACTATGTATTTCACATACTAACAGCACGGGGACATGCTGCACTGTTGGTTATTACGATTATTATTGTTGTTGACATGCCGCTCCACGCTGACAGCGGACAATTTAGTGGCTTTTTCCTGCGTTTCCTGCATTGTGATAAATGCGATTCCCACAATAGCAGCTCTGCTCGGGCGCCTACTTAACCCAATCCCAGGTCCCAATCTCAAATCCAATCCCAGCAGCCACTGCCATGTCTCCACTCCAAGTGGCTGCCATGCCCAGAGAGACAGCTGACTGGCAGTCAAAATTCAAAGCAATTAGACCGCCAACTGATCGCATCTCACATCGCATCTCGTATCACATCTTCTGGCACATCTTATCCCATGTGGAAACGGAGGCACACACTTGTCTTTGACGTTGCTCAAGTGCGGCTTTTACACTTGCCTCGCAAGCATTGGGGCAATTGGAAAACTGCTTTCTAATGGCGCTACAAATGTTGATAGTTAAGAGCTTTTCCGGCTCAATTCCTAAATGCATTCAAGTACAACAGCTGCAATTTGAGAGTCAACTATTTTGACAGGCAGTCGCTAAAGAAATAGCAACATGCAAGACTCTTGGTGAGAAAACTTAAAATCTGATGTATTTTAAACAATTTCGTACAACTTTTCTAGGAAATAGCCTGTTTTCAGTTCTAAAATGTTTTGATCTATGTTCGTACCTATTTCCAGTAGACACACATTACATGAAAAATAATAAAAGCAAAAAAAGGGATAAGAAAAGAGCAAGAGAAAAAATACTTAAACAAATTAAGAGAAAGAGGGAGACAGAGATAGAGCAAGAGATAGAAATAGATATAGAGCCGATCTCTCGAGAGATATAAAGATGGAGATAGAGATAATGATAGAGATAGAGCGTAAGATAAGAAATAAAACTTTTTTTGATTGATAATACAACTTGTTAATCTAACACTCTTTATCAAATTATGAAAACTTGCAAGGCTTACTTGAGTTCATGAGAATCGCATAGAACGGCGAATTAAAAAAAATATTTGCTTTTTATTGGCAGCACAGCGGGAAGAATAATTGGAGTATGTTAGGAAGACGGTATAAAAGAACATGTATACCTTCAATAATATTTCAGTTCTAATAATGCCCTGCCGATAATTAACTATGCGTCGCCTGATAAACACAGAGAGTTTGATTTCATTTAGCATATGAAAAATGTTAATTCGTAATTTTTACAATTTTATTTGGATTGGGATTCACAAAATCCAATTTATATTTTACAACTATGTGAAACTTCATTATCTCATTTTATAAATGCTAAAAATTCACGCTCAAATTATGGAGTCCTTTACATTTAGCAACGTTTACACAGCATAACAAACAATTTTTTTTTTGGGGCTTGCTAAAAATATTTCATTATGAAATTGATGCTCGAGTTGAAAAACAAACGCGAACAAACTCGGTTGAGATACTCTGTGAGTGTGTGTGCGTGTGTGAGTGTGTGTATTATGTGGAATGCAATTAAAATGCGCGCTGGGTTGGATAATGCTGCTATATACTTATATGTGCTTATACTATCTGGCACATGCGAGCGAGTTTAGCATGCAAAAGAGGGGGAACAGAAAAAGAGAAATAAAATCAGAACGGAAGCTGAAACAAGAGTGATCGAGTCGAGGTTGAACGACTTGTGGATGCCCTGTATTTAACTAGGTGAAATACATATGCGGCGGTTGTGAAGGGTATTTACTTGTGTATATATACCAAACACATAGTAATTTTTAGGCATTTGTCATCACCAGCTTATGTATTTTTTTACGTAAACTTTAAGTATTTATTATCACCAGCAATTGTATGAACGATATTTATCGATTATGAGAATGTAGATAGACTTATCGAAAATGCAAAAGATAAATCTCTTCTGCCTAATATATACAAAAGATGAGCGCTGCACTCTTCAGTCTGTTGCATACAGCTGCACAAAATCAGCATACCCACATTTTTCGGTGCCCATTTTCACTGGATACAGGGTATGCAAAAAGAGTTTAACAGTTTAGCGGCGCTTGCCGCGCGCGGCTTTAATGATAATGAAGATTATGCCGCTGCATTGGGGCGCCAGGATGAGAACGAGGATATTTGCGGATGCGGATGCGGATGCAGATGATGTGTTGCTGTTGTTGCTGTTGTATAAAATTGAAGCTGCAGCACTCGTGTGTTGTTTTGGCAGTGGCAAAGCTGCTCGGTCGGGTTTGTTGCTGGTGCTGTGGCTGCTGTACAATTGTCCCCGCCAGCTCGCCCAGCACCCTGCACCCTGCAGCATGCCCATGTTCCAGTCCCTGCTCCAATGCCTGTCCCCCCGGTTGGTGCTCATGTGCTGGCAGCGAGTGCAGCTTCAACTTCAAGTGGCTCTTAACGGGAACCGTTTCGCATTGCATGCTGGCATTTTAGCATATTGCAGTGCAGTAAAAAATGATGTAAACAAATTTCAAAGAAAACAATTTGGATAATTACATTATTTTGATGAAGAGCTACAGTTGCATGCGCATAAATAAGCTGACGAGTCACGGCTGGTGGGGGCTGACGGGGGGAACTTAATCACTTTGCTGTGTGGTCGTTCGAGACAGATAATTCAAAGTGTGGCAAGTTAGTTAACATATTTAAGGTTTGATTAAGTTGAAGCAGTCGAAAAGTCTTGGCCGTAAACAGAGCCCGATTGTCATTGAGTTTCGAAGTAAAGCTTATGTTTGATAAATAGTATTTTGTTCGAAAAAGTCGAACTCTTATCAACTTAATAGATATTCACTCGATAGGAGAGAGTATTATAATTTTGGTTTTATATAATCACATATATGATTGTCAGCTAAATGATCTCAACTAGGCAATGCATGGAGCAGAGGGAAGAAGAAACACAGCTGTGATCAGAATTCTCACAAGTCAAACATTAAATCGACTAAAAGCACTTTTATCGGTAGATTTTTGATTTGACACCTTAAAGATACAGTCCAGATATGCCACCTTTTAGATACAGTCCACATTTTCATTGATGTGCCACGACGAAGCGTGTTAGCTCGCAATTTTTCATAGGCCTTTTCTCTTCTGTTAAAACCTTTTAGCATAGCTCGATATGCCCATCCCCCTGTTCTCTACTCCCGACTACGAGGCCTAAAAGCCTAGACCCACATTAATAAGCAACCAATAACTGCGGGGCTTTACCAAGAGCAACAACCACAACAAGAACAACATTTGATTATGTAGCGCATTTCCACTTGGCCAGCTTTTTCGCCCAGCCGCAATGTGCACCTGCCGCAACCCGCGCCGCTGCCACGCCCCTGGCTTAGCCTCCGCCTCCGATGCGGATGCGGTTGCTGCCGCTGCTGCTGCTGTTGCAGGTTGCTCAATTCAATTGCAAAATCGTCAAAATATTGCTGGCGGCGTCAATGTATTCAATTATTATTATAAGCCTTCGCTGGCTGCCGGCTGCTGGCTGCCACGCCCTTTTTGGGGCAGCCAGCTTACTCGGTGGGTGGGGCCAAAAATTGATTTGGCGAAATTGCTGGGCAACAGCGCGAATGGCCAAAACAATTTTCCAGCATTTACATAATTTTCTTTTGTTGAGGGAAAACAGTTTGCGTAATATGAAACTCTTTTGGCTACGTTTTGGGGTTTTCTCTTTTTTCAGATTTTCCAATGTATATCGTTAGCATTTCATTAAGAGGCGTTACTCTGCCGCTGCTTTCCCCCTGCCCATCTCTCCTTCTCCTACGCATATCGTGTAAATATTTATAAGTCTTTAGCTCGTAAACAGGCCAATATAATAGAAAATGGGTAAGCAGGGTAGATAGCTTGGGTGCAAGTGTTTGCGTTAGGCAGAAGAAAGTATTTTCTACTCCCGTATATATATTTTTGATCAGTAAGATGAACTGAATTGATCAAGCCAGGTCCAATGGTATGTAGATATCGGTTTTGGAATACGGAGATAGCTCGAGGATTATAATAGATGGATACCCAAAATCTTTGATATCTCCAAGAATTCTTTAAGAACTTGACATAAGTAGAGTGTTTCGCTTCGGTTTGAATATATTTTGGAATACCATTTTTAGGCGGTAAATGTTTCATGAAGATCGGACCTTAAGCATCTCCCATACTGTGTAACTGGGAGAAAGGTGAAGTCCATTCGCTGCATAAAGAATATACGTATGTTTGTTTGAGTGCACGAGAAGGTAGAAATTGTTATACAGTCCAGGCTTAGGGTGTCTTCAAGTCGTGCACGCCTGACCAGAGCACTCTAGCTCATTGAAGCAGGTTTCGTGCATCTCCAGCTGCGTCGCATTGTCCCGGTTTGTGATGGACCTGGGGCCTTCGCGGTTTTCATCTGAATTGGTTTGGCTCTTACGGCAGCTGCGTTAGCAGCTTTTTGATTGTCTTTTAATTAAGCGCAAAATACAATAAAAATGCTCGCTTAAACTGGTTTTCTGACTGTGCCGCGTTGTGTACCTGTGATTGCTTTGGATTTTTCCCCCGCCAAAACAATTGTCCGAGTTCTTGGCACTATTTTAGTGCCCATTTTGACATCTTTTCTACCTGCCTCTCAGTTGGCCTGTGTCTGTCAAATTTGTTGCTTATCAGCGTCTTACTTATCTTACCTGTCGGTCGTCTGTCAACAAGTAGTCCATAATTCACTCCAAATGCATTTGTTGCCATATCTTAGGGCTTATCTCAGTGCAACCAAACAGAACGTGTCGCTCCCAAGGGGGACACCTAATTGGCTGCAGACGTTTGATTCACCTGATAACAGTTGATAAAATACAATGTTGTGCGCTGCATTCAATTGAGTTGTTGCATATTTGAAGAAGACTTTACTTTTACAAATTAGTCTCAGTTTATCAAAGCTCATAAAAAAATATCTGAAGAAGTGTTGAAATAGTTCAGATTAATATGGAGATTGGACTGGCAGAAGAAAATTGGATTGTGAAAGAACTTTAAATAAATAAAATGAATAGTAGAAATGTTTCTAATATGAGAGCTGAAATTGGATCAAGAAATTTTATAGAAATTAATATATATCTGGCTTTGTTTTAGGAGTAAATTGTGATCTTATCAAGGATCAAGAAATTTTATAGAAAAAACTGTATATATCCTAGGCTTAAATCGATTCGTTTTAAACTTGATTTATTACATTTAAAATATTTAAGGATAAAGAATGAAGAATATTCCGCTTTAAGAGCTGAACCCAAAGGCAGAGAGCTAGTTCGAGCTATGAATTGAACCAGCGATTTTTATTTTTGCATTTTCAGCTCTAATAAATAGTTTTGAATGCATAGGGTTAAAAATGAGTGCATATACATATTTAATGAATTATTCATTTCATTTGAAGCTTAACGATTTCTGAATAATGAATGATGTTCAACTTATTTCCTTAAACGTTTTTTCATAGTTCTACTTATATGCACTTGAGTGTTTTATTAGGTTAGTTAACGAAATTAAGTTGTCAAGTTAAATTAAAATTAATAGCCACTTTATTAGTTAAAAAATGAGGCAACTTGAAAAGTTCTAACCGTACTTAAGTCAAATGCAAGTTGGCTCAAGTTTCCCGAGGGTTATGCACGTGGAATGTATGACTTTCTCATGGCTTCCTTCAGCACACACACACACACATACACACAGACACACACACTCCACCTTCGAGTCACGCTGTTGACATAACTTCAGCTCATTTCTGTGACACGACAAGTTTACAACTTTGGCTGTGTACTTGGAGTCATTTGGCTTAATTCGTCTGTCCAAATTGCTATTTATATGCATCGCCCTCGCTTTTAATTTGTGCTGCAAATCACGAGTCCCCTTTGGCTCCAGCTGCAGCCGGAGTCGGCGTCGGAGCCGGAGTCGGAGCCCAAGTGCCTGGCAAGTGCTTGGCCAAGAGGCTGTGCGCTGTGTGTCTTGGCCAATCTGCAAACAAAATCAACAGGTGGCGGCGCATATTTCAACATGAAGCTGCCAGGCAAACCGACCGAAATATCAATAAAAATGCCATTTGTTGCGATTGCGTCGTGCCACAAAACGAATGAGAACTGAGAATTGCCGGCCACATAGATAATTTCCAACCATGCCGCACACTGGCTCCAACTACTCTCGAGGCTCTCTCGCAGCTACCCTAACAGGAAGCCTAATGCGCCTCTTATTGAGTTTGTCAAAACATGCAGCACTTTAACTGCAAAGGCGAAGAAAAGCTTCGGGTTATGGGTCCATATATGAATTCATATTGTTTAACTGCGTTTGCTTATAAGGTCGGGTCTATATTTGAGTGCAAAATTGTTTAACTAACTTTGTTTGTTTATAATGTGATCGTATTATGGGCTTTATCTGTCTCAATATAAATGAAAGAGTTTGTTTTGGCTGATAGAATGACATATTTAATGAACATCCGCATTTGTGGAACAAACTTTTGTTTACTTCTCAAATTTCTTCGATAATTAACTTCAAGCTAAATGACGTTTTCTTTTTTAATATCTAAAAACAAATAAATAAATAAGTTGCAAGTTATATAAATTATCTTTCTCAAAACAAAAAGTGCACACAGCAAGCATTCATCTTTCTCACAGCAGCTTCTGACATTTCCCCAAGTGTATCTCAGCTTCGTCTAGATCAAAATATGAATTTATCGTTAATTTTTTTGCTCTCCAGATTTTCCTCGCTGCTTGCATTGCATTTAATTTATTGGCAACACTTTGCTGCGGCTGCTGCATTTAAACGACAAGTGTTGCAAATAAAAAGGCAAAATTAAAGCGGCGCAAATTAGAGAAAAAAATCTTTAACCAGCGGCGACGTCAACACCGGAGGGGCCCAAAGTGCCAGCAGCCGGGCTCACAAAAATAAAAAGAATATATGAACAAAAAAAAACTTGTTTGCAGCTAAAAACTATTAAAAAACGCGCTGCGATTGCAGGCCACGCTTTGTTGTTGCTGCTGTTGCTGTTGCTGCTGCTGCTGTTGTTGCTGTTGCCGTTGCAGCAAGTGACTTTGGCTTAATAAAGGCAACAAGGGTGTGCGGCTCGGCTCGGGCTGGCTAGACGCGGTTGGGGTTAGCGTCAACGCCAAAGGCCAAAAGTGTTGGCAGCACAAACAAATAAAAGGCAATGCTGCTGCTGCTGCTGTTGCTTGTGCACGCCAGCAACATGTGTAGCAAAAAGCCCAAAATGAAGACATGAGCCAGCAGCAAAAACAACTGCAACTGCAACGGCAACAGCAACAGCAACAACAATAACGACGACGATGACGACCTTCTTTTGTAAACGCTGGCTACATAATTGCAACATCCAAAGCAGCAAAGCTAACGAGTTCGGTGCGGCTTTTGTTGGCCCGGTCTGTTGGAATTGCCTCTTTGCCACTGACAGTTGAGAAATTAGAACGGTTTCGTTTATTCTTTGTTTTTGCACTCTTCAAATCACATGCACGTGCGTCCAGTTCAGTTAAGCCCAGTTCTCTGTGTGTAATTGGCGGCCGTGTGTTGCAGGTGTTGCTGCTGTTGTTGCTGTTGTTGCTGTTGTTGCTGCTGTTGTCTAAGGTCAGCAGCAGCTGCAATCAGTTGGCCAAGGCAATCATTGAGCCCTGTCAAGCTGTGTTTAATCAATGCTGCATTTTTAAAGCCCATCAAGGCCCGCAGGCCCCCCTTCGCCCCGCCTCGTTTACCTATCGCTTACATGTTGCTCATGTCCCAAACATTAATGTCGCTCCATTTGCACAAATCGTCGTCGTCGTCGTCGTTGTCGTTGGCGTCGTTGTTGCTGTTGCTGTCATGTATGTTGTTGTTGTTGTTGTTGCTGTCCTCTTGGCCCGGCCTAAAAGTCTCGGCTTTTGTTTCTTGGACTGCGTAGGTGGACACTGGCGCATATTGTTCTTCTTATTGCCGATGTTGCCCTGCGTGATTGCCGCCTTGTTGCTGTTGCTGTTGCTGTTGCCGTTGCCAATGCCATTGATTATTGCCTGTCGCTGGACGCATATAAATCGCAACGCTTAAATCTCTGTTTAAACTTGTAAATTAAAACCTTAATGAGTCTGTACGAATTGGTTTGCTTTGCTTTGGTTGTTTTTCTGCCTGCTTTAGCAGTCTTGCAACACGCTGTGCAGCAACACGCATTGCTCAGCTGTAATTTATGCCCCTCTATGGAAACTGAAATTGTTTTTGCACTGTTTTGGCTTGGCCATGAAGTGCACGTATATGTGTGTGTGTGTGTGTTTGCTTGTACAAAGGTGAAAAATGAGCGAAAACTGTTGAAAGCTTTAAATTTAAAAATATTTTTTCAGCTATATTCTGGGCTACAATTCAAGAATTTTGTACTCAAATCAAGTGCAAAGGCTTTTGAAAAGCAAAAGCTCGACTTTCTTAATATTTATAGAAATTCCCCTTACAAGAACGTTTTTCTTAAGTACCGAAAATCGTATCGTAGTTTAAGAAAATGTTGTTTACTAAATTTAAAAATATTTTGCTTATCTTAAGCATGAAAATTCGTGTGCTTTTTGCTTATTTCAAGCCTGCGAAGTCTTGTAATAATATTATTTTTATTTGGATTGTTTGAAGTCTGGAAACTCTTGTGATAAATGTTATTTATTTTGTTTAATTCAAGTCTAGAAAATCTTGTAATAAATGTTTTACTATTTTGTTTATCTTAAGTCTGCAAAATCTTTTAATAATTATTTAATTATTTTGTTTAATTTAAGTCTACAAAAGTTTATAATATTTATTTGATTTTTTTTTTTTCAATTTAAGTCTGCAAAATTGTGTAATAATTCTTGTTGCTGTTTACTTTTGAATCAAGATTTATTCTAAACTTAATTTAAGAGCGAAATGTTGCAAATTTAAAGCAGAAAACGTTTTTTAAACTATTCCCTGTAACGGCATTTCGCTGCGTGTCTACACTGTACAAAATGTTGCATGCAAATTCTTTTAATTGTAAGGCAGTTAAAGTTCCATTTTACAATCATGCAGCACTTCTTGCGACTCGGGCAGTTGCAGGCAGCTGCAGTCTTTGAGGTTGGTAGCGTGTCAGCTGACACGTTTTTAATTTTCAAGCAATTAGTTTTTTTTGTTGCTATCCAATTCCAATCACAGGCCACAGCGACACTCACATGTGGCCAGGCGCATGCAGACCTGCAGACCGAAAGGAAGGCTTGCGGATTGCGGGTTGCGGCGGGGGGATATTGGGTTTTAGCCTACCCGCATTGTCGATTACCTTAAAATGATTTCTTTGCTAATTAATGCGCTGTGAATTTTCTCACGCTTGGCAAAAACCTGCACCAAAAACATGTTCCTCTGCTTCTTTTTCTTCTTCTTCTGGCCACAAGCGACCAGCAGAATGTTACAGTTACGAGTTTTTCTTTTGTGTTCTTTGACTTCCTCAATAACATTTGCATAGTTAGTTGAAGTCAGTTAGTTAGTCGCATGTCAGGTTGATTAATTTAAATGGCTTGTTTTGTGGCCGCACACGCGATTAGATGATTACAGCAAATGCTTTAGATATTAGCATATTATTTCTCTTCTTTTGTTTTCTGTTTTTACCAACCTTTTAGAATGGCTTTTTGGCTCTGGAATTTATCCGTTTCGAGAGTGTCAACAGCTGCGGCAGCAACAGGTTTGCCACAAATGCTGCTCGCTTTGTGGCAAATGCCAAATTCCAAATGTTAATTAGCCAATTGCTTCGTTTGAACTCTTCCAGCTGCAACTAGCTTTCAGTTAATTTCTGATGTATTTAGAAATTGTTGAATTTTATTTGTTAATTTCGCACTGCTTTTGTTCACTTTACACAAGATTCAAATGCATTACGAAATACATTTTCGTAGGCCTCACAGCTGCACCTACATCTAAGCGCATCTGAGCAATGCACAACAACAAAGATGACAATACACACACTCACACACATAAGCACATTAATGCACACACACTCACAACACGTCTTTAACCGATTCCGATTTTGATTTCTACTGCGACTGCAACTGCGACTGCGATTGCGACGTTCGCTTCCGCTGGCTAAGCGTAAACGACTAAAAGCGGCCACATAAATTTCAATAGGCCAGGCAGTCGGCAGTCGGCAGTCGACAGTCAGCGAGGCAGTCAGATGGGAAACCAGGAGGCAGGCAGCGGCTGCTCGAAGTCACAGCCAGCAGCTGACGTCGACGTCGCACAGTGGCTAAGCAGCGCCGTCTAGTTGTCGCTCCATAATAATAATAATTAATATTGGTGTTATTATGCTCAATATGATAGATATTATCATTATTATTATTTGTATTACTATTCTCATTATTATTACTATTATTATAATGAATGATTTTATACTAATTATTATTATTATTATTTGTATTATTATTATTATTCATTTTATCATTATAATAGATATCATTAGTATTAGTATTATTATTATTCATTTTATCATAATAATATATATTATTAGTGTTAGTATTATTATTACTCTCATTATTAATATTATTATTATTTTCATTATTATTTTTATTATCATTATAATCAATATTATTATTATTATTATTTGTATCATTGTTATTATTATTCTCATTATTATTGTTACTACAACCTTCCGTCCATCCAAAGCAAATTATTTATTTTGATTCTCTAGATAATGGAAACATAGCTAATGTTCAGTTAATGCGAAAATGGATATTTCCCAAAGTTATAGAGCCAAAATAAATAACTTTTACGTGTAAATGAGCCTCCAGAATAGATAGAAGACTAGACAAATCGCACAGATAACAAATACAGTTTGAGAATCATTTGCTCTTACAGTTTTAGAAACATTAACCACATAGTCTATTAGCGGGGTGAATAACCGGTTTTTGTTCTGTGAATAGAGCATTGCTCTGTCGATTGGAAGTTTCTTGATACGATTTTGATTGATATGATTTATATTATATATTTAATATTCTGTGTTACTTATTTAATTACTTAATACTTATTTAATACTCATGCACAACTTTCATTTCAGCCCGTGCAAATCGTTGATGAACCACAGTGCAAGCAGCAACCAGTTTCCTTCCATTCACATGGACATTGTTTGTGGAACGTAAGTAAAAACGTCGCTCTTTCGTATTTCTGTTTACATATATGTGTGTGTATGAGACTGTGTGTTTGTGTGCATGTGAGAATCCCATAGAGAGGCATGCCTTCAAACTGGGTTTCCAGCATCCACACACTCACTCAAAGTCCACTCTGCTTAAGTATGAGCCGAGCTTCCTTATCTTTTTTAATGATAACAACTTATTTAACGATATCAAACACTAGAGTTTCATGCACTTTTCAGTGGCACTTCTTGGTCTAAGCCAAAGAGCTTCTAATTGATAATTTCTCTTGCTGCTTAAATGTTTATATGCTTTTTAAGTAATTGATGGCTTCTATTTGTAGTTGGAGGTGTGTTTACAGCAGCTGGACTGTCTAGCCTGCCATCGTAAAACGTTGTTGTTAGAGATTGAGAAGGTTTTATGACAACTTGTTGTGATTTGAGGCTAGTTTGCTGGCAATTGGGCTGGCTGGAAGGTGATTTACTTCATGCTCGATTATGTGAATTGTTGTTTAGCATATTCTAAGAGTTTATGCAAGACACAGAAGATTTCCTAAATGACAACAGCTTAATGTGCGAAGCACAGTTTTACTTAAGACGTTGCAAATACCCTTTTCTTGTATTCAACTTTTAATACAGGGGCAGGTTTTTGGTTTATAGTTCTGATTAGCAACAAAATCTGTGTTTAAAGGATGTGAGCTTTACGAACAACATCCAAAAGCAGCGCGCTGGTTCGCGCCATTAACTGAACTATTAAAATTTTGCTGCGTTTTACAACACTGATTTTAACAGCAAATATACTTTCTTTTAATTAAGTACGAAGCAGAGTGCAAATAACTCTTGCGTAGCTCTAATTTTTGATTTCGTTTGGCTAAAAAGTCACAGTTAATGTTGATATTTTATATTCCATTTATTTTTGCGCTAAAAATTAATTAAAACTGCATTAAAAATGTTTGCCACACTCCCCGTCGACCGAACAAAGTGCACAACTCGAGCAGCAACCAATTCCAAGACGCGCACATTCTCTGGCAAATACCAAATAGCAACAACAACAACTGCAACAACAACAACAACAACAACAACTTAAACAGCTGCGACAGCAAATCTTTTTCCACTTTTGCACAACTCGCAAAGTATTTACAAGCATCGTTCGCAGTCGCATCTAAAAATGTTTGGCATTTGGCAACACGCACCAATGAATAAATAGCAGCAAATGTTGGTGGGGGCAACGAGTAGAACGAGTAGCTAAAGAAGGGAGTGGGGAGGGGGGTGGGGTGGGTGTTTGGTGGAAAATGCTTAGCTAGAAGGCTGCTAAAATGTTTGGATTTCAAACGAGCTCATTTTTTGCGTGCGTGGCTGCATTTCAAAAATGATTTGCAATGCGGTGGGTGAACCTGGCAGTTGGGTGGGGGAGGGCAATAGTGGGAAGGGGCGGGGGCTGCAGCACAGTTTGGCAGGAAATGCAAGGCGGGTTTTTCAGTATTCAGTTAAGTTTTTAGCCGCTGTTAGCTGAACTCGAGAGCCAGGCAAGCGTAACATGTCGAGACCGCAGACGGCGTGACTCGGATGAGGGATGAGTTATCGAGGCGACCACGCGTGAGTGTTGCCTTTGAATTCGAAACGGGATGTGTGAGTGTGCGTGTGTGTGTGTGGGTGTGTGTGTGAGGAGGTATGTGCAGCTTTGCTCATAATTTATGACATGAGCCAAAAGCGTTGACTGATAAGCGCCTGAGCAGAAAGAGCTGCTCAGCGATGGGGCACCAAATGCAATTCTTTGGCCACATTTCCCAGCGGCAACATTATCAGCGACTGGTCGCACCAGCAGCAACAACAGCAGCCGACACAGCAGCAACATCTTCAGCTCAAGGCACATTCACATTCACGAAGTGCAGACAGAAGCCGAACTTGCCTATACGAAGCGTTGTTGTTGCTGCTGCCACGCGGTTTTGCGTGCCACACGTTGCTGGTGCAGCAGCTGCTGCAACTGCTGCCATTGCTGACATCCACGTGCAACTCATTGCTGTGCGCCGCATCAGTTGGCAGCGTGTTTTTTGTCGCCGCGTCGACGCCAGCAGCAGCGGGCGACATGGCAACATCTCGCGGTTGCCCACAACAACAGCAACAACAACAACAACTGGAATGTTGTCAGGGGCAAAATGTTGCTAAGCCTGTCACAGTTAACTAGAACGAGAGATTAGATCGAAACAGAGACAGACAAACAAAGCGTGGGAGTAAGTAAGAGGGCGCACAAACTTTGTCTTTCTGTTGCTTAGCAACGTTAACATGTTGGGAATTATATTATTAATGTGTTCTTGAGTTTAAATAGAAAAAGTCTGACTGAAATAGGTAAAATAATATACAAAGTTTTAAAATTTAATAGAAGATGGTAAATGCTTAAAATTAACTAATAAATATTTCGTGACATAGTTGAAGGTCTCAGCAGCTATTGCTTTACTTGAACCTAAACATAGCCATGTTTCTTAGCTACACTAGCCTGCATATAATCATAATTATATGCGTATACAATGAGTACTCAAGCAAAAAGATTTTAGAAGCTATCACGTGTATATTATTATTATAAATAGATGGCAGCCGCAGTGATCTGCAAATTTTAGGAGTGCATTCAAGTTGTCAATAAATGGGCTTGTTTAGAGTACCGTGAAAAACATAAACGATTATTATATAGGAGCTCAAGCTTTGACTGATTGTAAGCTATATAATATGGGAGACCGATATTATTTAAGGTATTCATACACGAGTTGGAACAGAGGCCCACAGGCGAACTTGTCTCTATCATCGTGGCTGTCGATATGGATCAGGAAACATTTAAGCAAAGCTTACTAGACCTCATAGCTTAAAGAATTTATTAGAGATAGTTACAGACAGTAAAGATAGTTACAGACAGTAACAATAGTTACAGACAGACAGATCAGATCAAGAAATACTTAAGCAAGAACTTATTAACAGCTGTCAACTATATCAAAAAGTTCGCATTTGAAAAATTGTGAAGAAAAGGAATTTTCTTGTCATTTGAGTAGGCATTCATCTGCTAAATGTATGTTTAGGGTATTTAATCTTCGTCAATCTATATAATTATTGAAATTGATATTTTGCTCATTTGCTTCAACCTATTCATCTTTCGAACCATCTGTCATAACACGTATTTGCAAAATGAAACTCATTTTAGTTGCTAAAATTAATGATCTGCTGCTAATGAGCTCGGTTTGACAGACGCGAGAAATCATTTACAGATGCAACTCGACATGTTGATAGACAAACAAAGCTTGAGTTGCCTCGAGATGCTTTGCTGTTGCAATTAGCATGTGTAATTGGCATTCCTGCCACATGGCATATCATTAGGCCCAGGCCGGCCGACAGCCGAGGGTGCAGCTCACTTTTGGCCAGCGGCTAATTGTTTGTGTATGCGAAATGGCACAACAAAAACACAAGAACACAAGAAGGGGCCGTACAAATGGGGCGTGTCGCATACACTTTAAAGGCGACAACAAATGCGCCCCTAAATGGCACTTGCAACATGCTTTTTTCGGGGCGTGCGCTTCAATTGGGGGCATCAATTAAAGTGCCACAAAATAAATGAAGATTGAGGCACAAAAAGTGAAATTTCAATTAATCAATGCAAGAGGCAAGCAGCCAATGTGTGGCAAGCGGCAGTGGCAGAGAGGGGCTGCATTCGTTGTTTCAGTTAACACTTTTGCCTGTTGGCCGCGATAAGATCAAAGATCAAAGCTGCCAGTTCAACATTTGGCAACGGCCGCTCACAATTCGTGTTGCTATTGTTTGTTGTTGCTGTTGTTGCTGTGGCACGCGCCGGCGCAGGTCAAAAGCGTGCAGTCTGAAAACGGTAGCCAGCCGGAATTGCGGCATGCAACATGCAGCATGGACTGAACAGTCCATGATGATAAATGTGCGCCCCATAGAATCTGTGAATGGCTGCTTGCTGCGGTTGCCGCACTGTCAAGTGTTGCCTCTGCTGCTGCTGTGGCAGCTTTCGAGTTAATGTTGACAATTTAGCACAACATTTGTTTGCCATGTTATTAAAAATTTGCGACGCTTTCATG
Organism: Drosophila novamexicana; assembly: GCF_003285875.2. NCBI lineage: Eukaryota > Metazoa > Arthropoda > Insecta > Diptera > Drosophilidae > Drosophila > Drosophila novamexicana. Next base: position 344,193 of record NW_020824858.1, on the reverse strand, counting down.
CAACATTTGCGAGCGCAATTAGTTGCATTTATAATTGGGGAACGTGCTCTGCAAAATGCTCCGCCTGTCTTTATTTTATGTGGCATCATTTCTTTTTAGTTTACTTTTTTTTTTTTTGGGCAGTCTGCAACATGTTCGAACGCTATAAATCAATTTGGCGGAAGAGCCGTCCAAAAGGCAGCATGCAAAAATGCTAAAAAACGTGTCGGCTGCATAGATATTCAAGTGCGCTACAGTTGAGAATTGTTGTAGAGAGTTTTTCAGAAATTTGTCCAAATATACGAAGCAAAAAGTTAAGAGCATAAGAAATTGCTCAGCAAAAGGAAAATATCTTTTATTATACAAGATTCAAAAGTCACAAGAAAATGCTAGGCAAAGTCTTCAATTTAATTTTTATATAAAAAACAGTTTTCAAATGTAAACACAGACATATTGCGATTTGAGTAATATTTCACTTGTTGGTTAAATCGAAAATGTGTAAATAAATTAACAATTTGTTCGCCTACTTTTTCGATAAAGTACTTTCGCTGTTGGCCAAAAATCGCATTAAAATATAACCAAAAGCTTGGTTAGCAAAAATTGGCGAATGCGAATTAAAATTTTATCGACAACAATGTTGCGGTCGGAAAGCAATGAAAATTGTTACGCTGATGAACGACATGACACCAACAGCAGCAGCAGCAACAACAACAATTGCATGTTGCAACAGCAACCGATCGACCGCAGCAACAAGCAACAGCAACATCAACAGCAACAGCAACAGCAACAACAACAACAACAACAACAGCAACAGTTGTCGCTGTTTGCCAGTGGACCGCATCGCGAAATTCTTTCTTTCCTTTTTGGTTTTATGCTACCTTTTCCCAGTTTTTTGTTTTTGTTTTTTTGGGAGGACTTCGTTGGCTGCTAAACTCAAAATGAGAAATTGCTGCCGCTGGTGCAATTTTCATGGTTGACCTCATTTTGTTGCTGTCGTTGTTGACTTTGTGGAATATTTGGTGGCAGCAGCAACAGCCACAACAGCAACGCATCAGGCCAGACAGTCCGTCAGTCCGTCAGTCTGTCAGTCAGTCGGATGATGTTGAGACTGAGGAGGATGCAAGCAGCGACAGTCGACGACAACATGAGCCGGTCACGTCAGCGCCTGTGACAATTTGTCGCTAAACAATTTTTGAACCGACAAAATTGTAAGTTGCTGTTGTGTATGTTGCCGTTGTGTATGTTGCCGTTGTGTATGTTGCCGTTGTGTATGCTGTTGCCGCATGCGAAAATTCAATAAATAAAAATGTAATTACGTGTTGAACAGCTGCAGCTGCAATTTGATGGATGAGTTCGGCTTAAAAGTGTATAAATAAGTTGGCCCACAAAAGCCGTTTAGAATTGTGTGTGTTAACAATGGAGAAAACATTACCACTCGCACTGCGAATTGCCGTTAATGTGCTATGTCAATATTTGTTAACGCTTCGAGCGAGTTCAAAGCAATACGAAAAAAGATATCCTGCCGGCATTTGCCACCTCGCTTGGGTCAACAACGCTTACTGTGAGATCTCTCACTACGCATTTGCTATTTAACCCACTGCTGAATGCTTTTATATAACAACGTCTGGGCCTTTCAGAAAAAAAGAAGTAAAGGTGCCTCGGGCGAGTGTGCTTGACTAGCGAATACCCTGCGTAGCCATACATTTGTATATATTGAGAAAAACAGCGGGCTTATTAAACGAATTTTTGTACTTGATTCCTTCATAACAAATTCTTAACCTGTTGAGCCTCAATCGAGCTAAAAACTCTTGAATAAAGTATATGTTAAAGAAATCTTGAAACTAGAAATGAAGATATCCCAGGTAATATTTGCACTTAAAGCTAGCTTTAAAAGAAGATATCTCAGTTAATATAGGTACTTTAAGCTTGAAACTAGAGAGCTAAGGTTTGATTTTAGTGGATACGGAGGGATGTATGCCAAATAAAATACTTTCTATCAAACCTGGAGGCTCTTATAATATCTGAAAAAAGATAAAAAACAGAGTTGATCCAATATTTATCGATGCCGTGGCTAGAGTTATCGATAGTATTATATACAATTTATTTGGCCCTTAAATCTTGAATTTAATATGCGTTTAAATCGAAGCTTTGATAGAGTTGGACAGGGCTTATTCGAATCGGAAATATATCTTATGGGTTATGCACAAAATCACTATACCCTACTTATTGCCCAGTTCGTAATGTCTGCAGGGTATACAAAAAACAGGTGAGGCACATAACAGTCCACAGATCTGTGGACATGGCACAAAGTAGCCAGCATTGTGGAGAAAATGTTGCACACTCTCTAAACGTTTTGTTTACACCGTTTGCCGCCTGTCCAGGAGCTGCAAGAAGAAGAGCTGGCCTGGTTGCCGAATCGCAGTCGGAGCTGTGTGCCCGGCTCTATGTGTCCTCGGTCTGTGCTGGATACATGCGACTACGTGTTTTCCTATGCCTGCTGTACATTTGCAGCATGTTTAGTGATGCGATCTTTGTTTGTGTCTCGTGCTTTGCTTTCCAGCAGCAACAATTACAGCCGAGAGTCGCGTCGATGACAACGACAACAGCAGCAACAGCAACAACAACAACAACTGCAACAACAACTGCAACAACAACAACATATGCCACATGCCTCACTTACTTTCTCGCTGTGCTGGTAAATGCTTGGAAAATGTGCACAATTTTCACATCCGGTGTCACATTCGATTCAATTGAGATTTACCTGAACGTGACTAAAATACGCAAATTAAAAACGCTTTTCTCGTCCACACTCGACGCGTGTATGCGCGTGTGCGTCTGTGTGTGTGTGTGTGTGTTTTTTATCTGTGCGTGCACTGTGTGTGTATGTTGGCCCGAGGGATTGTTAGCCGACTTTTCTAGCTGCCGACCCTCATTTTCAGCTTGTTTTCCTTTTGGGTTAGTTGTGTTATGTTTAAATCACTGTGTCATCTGAAGCGCATGATATAATAAAGCATGCCGATCCTTTAATATAAGTTGTTAGCGGGGTTTTCGAACTGCAAGCGCTTTATAGACTGCTGACTGACACGATTTTCGTGATTTAATGGCATTTGGCTCATATAATTTGTATTTTTTTAAGCACAATTATCAAGTGTAGCTTTGATATTATCCATGCCGTATATTATTATATCATGATATGGTGTCTTAGATATTATAGAAATATCTTGGAATGTTCAAATTATATTTCAAATCGATTGTGGGTGTAGAGTTGAGTTAAAAGGATATAAAGAATTCTAAGGGCTCAAAATCATGCCTATATTAAGAAAAATTTGGACTTAAAAAGAGTCTAGAGTCTGGCAAATGCGCCTACTAGACCTTGACCTTAAATATCTTTACCAAAACTTAGCTGATTTTAGACTTACGCTCAATCTCAATAACAATTCTTACGTTCATTTCGCAGCTAAATTGCATGCTAAAACTTTGTACTTGAATGGTTCCCAAATGTCCCTACCTAGGCTCCGTAGAGCCTTCATCAAATTACTTTGTCAAAACTGAACCGCACTTCATAAACACGATTTGTGCTCTTGATTGATTTGGAATTGAAATTGTAATTGCATTCTATACTGCCCTGACTCTTCCGCAAAGGTTTATTGGGCAGATTAAAAATGGCAAATTAGTAGTCGGCATAAATGAGAAATAAAACCGACAACAGTGCACAATATAATTAAAAGGACTAATTGAAATTTTAGTGCATCAAAATGCAATTAGTGGTCGCTAATAAAATGTTAACCCAGGGTTTAACTAAAATTAAACTTAACTGGCTAACAACGTGGCGAACTTTAAGTAGAAATTAACTGAGCGCAATGAATCGCATGTAAAACAACAAAAAGTCAATGCTGCAGGGCGTCATAAATCGATTTATCAATTAATCTCAAATTGTTATGCAAATAAAAAGCTGAGCCAAGCATGGGACAGACAACACTATGCAACTAGTAAAGGCTTACATTCATACTAAGAAAATATCCCATTTTGGGTACTTTATTTTTGACAAATTTTGGTTGTTTTTTTGCAATTAGTTGTATTTTTGATTAACATTTTAATTGCATTTTTGATTTACATTTAAGAGCCCAAACTTTTGTTGCACAGTGTTGGGGGTCAGAGTAAAATACAGCTTCGACAAATGTATTTTTGCAGCAGCTATTTTAAGCGCAGCTCTGGCCAGGATTCGCCTTTGTTTTGAGTCCATTGGGGAAAACAGCGACGCGTCGCGTGTTGAATAATGGCAAAAGCTCGTAATATATATAAATAATATATAGATATACATATATATGGCATTCCTTTATAAACATTTTAAAGCAGCAAATGCATGCAAAAAGTTTCTACTTACAAATAAAACTTTGTGCGCTGCTCATAAAATTGATGCTGTGGCTTTTCAGGGCTAATTTAATGGCGCCGACTTCAAAGTGACAATAATTTGGCCATTAAGACGTCGGCTAGCAGAGAGCGAGACAGACAGAGAGGGGGGAGGGACAGGGGGGTGGGGAGAGAGGGAGGAAGTTAGTCTCCAAATGGTCGTCGCTGTCCTGGCCCATTAAATGGATTGTCGTTTAATTGTTCTCGCGTTCATTGCCACGCATCGCCACAAGCTGCCAACTTTTTGAATGTCTCTGTTGGATCAGAGGCGAACGGGCTGCGCTCCGGCCTGCCTCTATATTGGTGCCTTGCCAATTGTCATAATGGCCGAGACGTTGCTTGACTATGCGGCCAATTATGAGTTAAGAGGAATCACTTCTTGGATCGACCATTAAAACAGACGCATACTAAGTTCTGCGGTCATAAAATTAGTTGCGGCCCGAAAAGTGCATTTTGGTTGCCGCAGGCCAGGACGATGGGTTGTAGTGAGAGAGGCGGGGAGGGGGAGGGGGGGGGAGGGATTGACTGCAGAAATTGCTGCACATCGTTCGCCTCATCGTAAACATCGGTCAAATGGGCTGCATGGGCTGCGTAACTGCAGAGTTGGGCCATTGACACGCCCACTCCACATGGACAACGATGTTGTCTCTATGAAGTGGCCCGGCAGGGGGGGGGGGGGGGGGGTTGACGAGCGGAGAACAAGATTTGAAATGGTTTTAAGTGCAACTTTAAAAGGGCTCACAGATCTGTGCTAAATGATGACGCTCGTATGTCAGGCTTTTAACTGGACCGCCAGGTACTCTAGCATGTAAAATTGCCTAGCGGAAAATTGTTGAAGAGCAAAGGAAAAGACAAAATGGAAAATAAAATTTTTATCAAAGTGTAAACGGCATAAGATATGTGAGCAGCTGCAGGTGGAACAATTTTGCTTTAGGGCTGAAGTCCCAAGGTTTGTGGTAAGAAATTATAGAGATGGATAAAAAATAAAGAGATTAGATGTACATATGATGTAATGTGTTATTCAATGATATGATATTTTTAGTAGGAAGTAGGAAGCTTATATGGTATTAACATTGAGGGGTATTTACAATGAAAGGATTGAGGTCTTAGCTTAATAATAGGCAGGTATGCATGTGATTCGCCTAGTAGGTAGGTCGCAAGGATGTGACCTTTGGAGGCGCCGCCCTGTGATGGGGTCAGGGGGGACCCTGGCAAGCCCTTTTGGGGAAATGCAGCTGAAACATATTTAGGAATCGGGCAAAGCAAATTGAAATGAACAGATGCGCATGTTTTTATCCATTCATCCAACTCTTAAATTAGCTGTGTCGCATTTCGACAATTTTACAAATCGAATTTTGCATTCGCAGAATAATCAACATGGACTCGCTTGGGCCACAGCTTCAATTAGGCGCTACAACCTAATTGAATTGTCAAAGCAGTTCAACTCTGGACTAAAATCGTGCACCTTCCCTTTGGAGCTATACAAAATTTCCATGTTCAGTACATTTTCAATTTGGTTTTCAAGTGTTTTTCTCTTGGAATAACCAAAAATGATTTCCCAGCAACTGCTGTTTGAAATTATTGGCTGTCGTTTCTCCCTCCCTCTCTCTCTCTTTCTCTTCCTCTCTCTCACTCTCTATCCGTGCTGGCCAGCCAGATTTGCATATTTCGACGCCTCGGCATATTTTGCATATTGCAATGGCCAAAAACTTTGTGACTTTTCGGTTGTATTTAGGGATTCGAGTGCCGACCTGCCCACCTGCCCAGTTCGACCATGAAACATGACAGTTTTGTCTAGTTTTATGTGCCTGGCATACCGTATGAATAAAGTTTGCCTTCCAAGCAGCTGTAGTGTTGAAGCCTTCAGCATTTATGCCCCTTGAAATTGCTCATAAAGGGTATAATGACTTTGTTGAATGTATGTTACAGGCAGAAGTAAGCTTCTTCAAATCCTTGAAATTGCTCAGCATGAATAGCCATATCCGTCTGTCAGTTCTAAGAGACTTTATGAGTTAGAGAGTTGAAAATTTGAGAGTAGGGTTTCCCAGTGCACGAAAAGTAGTTTTTGAAACCTCGATAACTATCACAAAATCGATAGAAATCGTTATCGATATTCTGCTTTTAGACATTATCTTGGACCTTATGGCTAAATACTTCTAATTTGTTATGAATACTTCCCTTTTTGAATACCTTCCTCGTTCCCCGCTAAAAAATATGAAAAAACAAGCCATTTTCGTGGCCTTTGTTATTTACACACATTTGCATGCTATATTTATGAACTAAAAACTTCATTAAGATCGCAAAATAAGTACCCAGGCTAATCAGTTTGCTCAGATTGTGATGCAAAGGGAAGAAGCTTGGTCTCTGTGTGTGTAGAAGGAAGCTGAAATGCTTGCAATGCCAACTGTTTACAGGGTATCTGTCATTCATTCTCGACTAGAACGCTCTTGTGTGCACTGGCTTAGCATTCTCCCCGTTGACCAGCAGCCCGTCCCCGCATGACAGGCTAACCGACGTGTCGTGCATGCACTTTGCATATTGTCGAAACTGGAGATCAAATTTTGCTTGCTTTTGACATGACGTCAGACGGGCATTGGCACCAACTGCTCTTCCAATCATTGTTAGTCGGAAAATCATATTTCAATTAAAAGCCAGCCAGGCCAACCAATAAGAGCCAGCATACAGGCAGCATCTAATAATCAACAGAAATGGGAGCCAACCAGCATTGGGAGCCATGCGAACAACATGTTCTCTGTCGAATTGTTGCAAATTTGTTTGCATATTTTGCTGTAATTGTTGCCCAACTACAAATTGCCGAAGGATCCGGCTAAATGCATGCTATTTACGCACAGCACAATTGAATTGCTTGCCAAATGAAGGTTGCGGATAGTTTTGATTCGAATTCAAATGTTAAACTCCAACTTTAATATTGTTTTATCCGTGTGCGGCTGGATAACATGTAACCAATCCCCAAAGATTGTGCTATCAATTTTTCTGTCTCTCTCTGACAGGCTTTTGTATCTTGCTCTCTCTGCTGAAATCATAAATTTCAATCTATTGACATAATGACAAACCAAACAACATATTGAACCCGGTAAGAAGGCTTCAGTCCATGTGCACGACTAAGAGGTACCCTACATACACATCTTGTGTTTCTCTCAGTCTCATATTGCAGAGTATATATTTTTTAATTACTCTTGTGTGTATAGTCCGATTACACTGAGATTTTCAGGCATTCAAGTTGATGCTGAAATGTGAGTACATCCCAAAAATCAAGACAATATCTCTTGAGCTTGAGCTTCTTGAGCTTTTTCTTATCTCAGTCCCATGCTGCAGATAATTTATTCCTTAATAACTCTTGAGTGTATAGTCCGATCGCATACAGATTTTAAGGTATTCAAATTGACATTTAAATTTGTGTGCATCCCAAAAATCAAGGATATATCTCTTTAAGTTCTCGAGCACGCGAGAGGTGTCTTTCACGACCTTTATAGGCACTTTTTCAATGAATATAGGGTACAAATATTGCAGACCAGACAAATATAAACACGTGTACATATATATTTTACATGTTCTGTATAAAAAATGTATCCATTCCAGTTTATTTTTTTTTAACAACGTGTCGTGTCATGTTTGTCAAAGGGCGCCACCTGTCGACCGCGAACGACAGCGCGCGCTCTCTGCCCCTCCTCTCTCACTCTCTCCCTCTCCCATATGTATCTCTCTCGCGTGTCACAGGTTAATTTCGCATGCAAATAATGTCACGTTGTCGTTGTCGCCGTTGAATGAACTTGATTAAAATTCAATGCGACGTTAATTAAATTCTGCCAATGCAATTTACAGGCCTTTTTTTTTTTTTTTTTGGTTTTTTGGTTTTTTTTGCAATCAGCTGCTCCCAACCCAACCCGAGCTGAGGTTCAGCTTAAAGTTGTCGCTCTGGGAGGTGTCAATAACCAGGGATTGACGACCAGCAGGTGCCGCAACAGCTGTTAGATTGGGTAATCCTTACCAAAACAATTCCCTTTCATTTATCAATATGCTGATAACTACACGGTAAACTCCCTTTTTAATTAATTTTTTGTTAACAAATAAGCAGCATGCTACATTAGTCAGAGCTTAAGAGCTGAGGCTTATTCAATTTCTTAAAATTAAATTTAGTTTTTGAAACTTATGTTTATAGGAATATAAAAAATTCTTTTTGGAGCAATATCTTCGGTACAAGAGCTACAGATCTATCTGAAAATAAGACTAGTTCCTTCTCGATGCAATATACGGCATTCCAACTCCTCTGTAACCTACGACATTACGTCGATGTCATTTGTAACTATCTTATAAATAGTTCTAATCATAATTAAAGAAAGAAACAAAGAGGGAAGAGCATAGAGAAGCTAAGCTTCGAACCTCATAAGAGTCTATAAGACCTTTATTATTATTTTATTAATGTTATTATCTTACTTATGTTATTATTATTGAATAGTATTGGATCTATTGTGCCACTTACTGCTAAAAGAAGTTAGAGTGCCCTTAAATGGAGTTTTGCTATGAATATTCTAGTCCCCAAAGCTTTTCTTCTCTGAGTTCGAAGGATGTGTACCCGCAGGAGCACCAATCACTGAACAATCAGCTAGAATATGTCCCAAAATCTCATTAATTGAAAGTTAGAGTCTACATTAGAAAAAATTAGAGAACAATTTTAATTAAGAACTCCTCTGTTGACAGTTGTCTTACCTTGGTTAAACTAATCAGTTATTCAAAGATCTAACAAAGTGATATTCCAAGCGCCACAAATGGATTCGAATAAGCACGTTTGTGCAGGAGTTAAGCAAATATATATTTGTGCAAACGTAAAGTTTATCCTGCAGCGCACAAAGCGGCATTTAAGCGTCTTTAAGCGACTCCTGACACACGTGGCGTATGAGCAATCAGCACATAAATTAGCCCGGCAGCAAACATTGTTAGAGTTCTGTTTTGGGGCTTTCTCTGGCGTCGCGGAATTCCGGTGCATTGTGCGCGCCATGAAGTCTAGACAATGCAATCATAAATAATTTCTGCATAAAGACGTAATAATTTTGCTGCCCACCCCTCGCCTGCACATCCTTTTTGTGTCTCTCGCCCTGCTCGCTGTAAGTTCTAACTGGGTCTTTTGCTCGCCAGCCCAAAGTTGTTGCTGTCCAAATATTTTGTTATTAAATGAAATTGCAATGTTTGCTGCTGACCAGCACCACAAATACGACGACCCCCAGCCACCGACCCCAATCAGAGCTCAGGCTCAGCTCCAGCTCCAGGTCCTGCTCCTGTTCCTGCTCCTGCTCTGGCTTCCTCATTATGAGTGCAGTCGGGTGCTTGGGTCCTGCGCTCCTGCTTGTCTGGGAATTTCATGTTGGGGCTTCGTTGGTCAGTTTGGCGTCTGCTAGGGCATGAGGAGGGTTGAAGGGGGGAAGGTATTTCACTTTTTGCGTGTTTTTAAACGTTTTTATGAATTTGTATGCGGTTCTTGTTGGGGCTCTTGTTGAGGTTCTTGTTGGGGTTCTTGTATGCGGTTGCCACTTGTTGGTGGAACTAGCTGCTGAACCCAAAAACTTTATGCACATTTGTTGTCATGCTCAGGCGTAAAACTCGATGATGATGTTTATAGCGTAAAAGTCATCATAGAAAGATGAATTAAGGGATATTCATATAGATGAGTGTGGAGAAATTGATACGGGATGAAGCATATTAATATTGATGTGAAGTGAAAATAGATATAGATATAGCAGGATATGATAATAGATATAGATATAATATTACTTAAATATAAATGGAAATTAATAAGGTTTTGGATAAGGATAAGCAAAATGGCATAGGCTATACAGGATTAACTTATGCGGTTGGGTATATATGCAGATATAATCCATTCTCCTAAAATATAAGAGATCTATAAGCCACATATTTTCCTATTCCAAACTTAGCATATTATCAGCATTTATTTCAAGAAATAAGTTCTGACAAGCTGCTTATGCTTCACACTTTATTTAAAAGTTTTCCCGAACCCAAATCCACAAACTCTCTAACAAGTGTGTTATATGCACATATCAACAAGCTAAAATTATCATTAGTTCAGTTTGGGTTTTGGGGGTTTGGGGTGAGCAACTTTTTTCGACGGGTCAGTTGGCTGCTAGAACAACGCAGCAACGTCTAATGAAATTTTCAACATATTTGTGTTGTAATAATGAAATGCTTATGGTTTCCAGTGTCTGAGATGGGCGATTGCGTTGCCATAGACAGTACTCAGCCGGAGCTTAGAGTTGTTGAGATGGGGCAAGGATGAGGGGGAGCTACTTGCAGGCGCAACGTTGCGTATAATTTGTCAAGTTGCAGCAACTTTTATTTTGTGTGTGTGTGTGTGTTTTAATACCCTGAACCCAGGATAAATATGCAAGGGTATCATGTTTTTAGTGCAGAAGCATGTAAAAGTCAAAGGGAAGGCATCAGAATGACAAGCTAAATCTAGCTGATCTGGTAGATCCATACCATATGCAGAATGAGTTTTTAATTTATTGTCAAAATCGAGAAGAGTTTCTTGATTATTAACATACCAAACTTCGCAGGTAGATATTGTATATATATATTTTGATATCAGCATATCTCCCACGATCCCAGCCGAAATGAAGAACACATAGTTTTAGAGGTAGAGCCTTTTGCTTTGGTATGCAGTCACGTTTGTATGCCATATTTAATCCCTGAAAATTACATAAAGATCCGACTGTAAACACCCAAGTTAATTCGGAACGCATCTCATAGTGTTGGGCAACGGCAAAAAGAAGCACGGTAGATGTTGAGAGCGCGCAGCATTTTTGTGAATGTGAGCGTGTTTTTGTATGCTTTGTATGTATAGAAGGAAGCTCACAACTTGGCGCTGTGATCAGGGTATCTACAAGTCATGCACGGCCGTCTGCAGCATTTTTACTTGCTCTCTGTTGTTGCCTCTGCTGTGCTTGCAACGAGTTAAGCAGCTTGCAACTTCTTTGCGTTGCATTTGATGCAAAACTAAGCGGCAAAATTGCAGCGACTAGGTGCAAACATTTGCAGTTTTTAGTCGGCAACTCGTTAAAAGTTGCTCGCAGCCAAAGTAACGCCAGACGCCGACTCTAAAGCCCACGCCCTCGACCTGGCCACGCCCATCAATCGCAAAGTGTTGCTAAAAGTTTGCCATAAATAATGCGCGTCTCAATATTAACAAGCGACGTTGTTGCCGGCGAAAAGTTTAGCGCACTTCAATAAACGAAGTACCCCAACCCAACCCAGCCCCTGTTCCCGTTCGCCCCCTTCTCTAGACTGCCACGCCCATCTAGTTAGAGTGCCTGGCTGCTACTTTCAAGTTGTCAACAGCTTATTGATGCTGGGCTTCTTGAGTACTTTAGCATGCCACGAAAATATTTTGCGGCCATGCCAAATGTCAAAATAATTTCCAACTCCAGAAGCCTTGCAGTTGTTTTTGTTGCTCTGCTTGTTGTTTGCAGTTGATGTTGTTGTTGTTGTTGCTGTTGTTGTCGCTGTTGTTGTCGCTGTTGTTGTCGCTGTTGTTTATTATGTTTGAAGCCATGTCATGGCTGGCTGCTAGTCGCCGCAGGCAGTCGTCTTTCATATCCGTTGTGCTGCTTCCGGGCATTGTGGGGAAATTGATTTTGTCTGCAGCTGAAGATTTCGGCGGCTCACTTGTCGTATACGCAATGTTAATTAAGTGCCACTTTAAAGCGTGTGCTGTGGAAAATTAGCTACGCAAATGTATTATTTAGCTGGCAGCTCATTAAATCCCTATAAACAGGCTCAAGGACGGGCCCCACTAACCTGCATACCGAGATTATGCCACTCGGTGGGGGGGATTCTGTATTGACTGAAGCTGAGCCACTTCATTAACTGGGTGTGTGTGTGTGTGTGTTAACTGGGCAAACACATGAGGCAACGCCCCAGGGCGGATGAAAGCTGACAAAATGTGTCATAATGAACTGCATAAATATGCAGAGCTTTTCTATGGCAAGCCTTCAGCTTAATGAGGCGGCATCAGATAGCATGGAGATGGCGCCATAAGAGCAGGCTCTCACATATTATATCATCTTACAAAACAGAGATGGGTGTCGGGTTTGTAAATGAGACGAGTAATGGGCGAAGCTAGAAATATAACCACAACATGCACGCTTTCTTAATCATTTTTCTTATACTCTGTACACAAATTGAATGGGAGTATATTCGCCTTGTTGCTTATGTAACTTTTAAGATTATGCGATTATTATTAGCTAGATTGAATCACTAGAAAACTCTTTTTCTATGATTTATGTAAATTCACATTACTCTCATCCAATTTTGTTAATATTTTTGGGGCTAAGGACTTGGGATATATACTTTCGCCAGATAAAGTCTTGGTATTATCTGGCTAACCTGTGGGCGTGGCAAATCTTGAGAGTCTCTTCCTTCCACAGTTTCAGCGACTGCAACTTTCTAACTGCAACTTTAATCTAGTAGCGTTTCTGAAATTCCGTCGCTCAGTCTTGTTCAAGTGCTCAAAACTTACACGCACGCAATTTGTTTTTGAAGCACGAACGTGTTCGTGTCACGAAAGAAAGCACATCACGCGCTTAGCTCTAATTACGTTTACCCAGTGTTGTAAAGGACGCTGCTTTAAAGTTTTATCTAAAGCTTAAACTTGGTTAGATGTTGTTTTCTTTTTCTTTTTTTTTTTTTGGCTTACACTCACGTATTTGTAGTTGTTCTCTCCCCTCCAAATCGAAGCTATAAAAGTAATTAAGATAACGACTTTTGTGTTGTTCGCATTCTTGTTTTTTATTTGCTTCTTCTTCTTTTTTTTGCTGCTCCTGCTGCTGCTGCTGCCGTCTGTTGCCTGCCGATATGTATCGTGTGTATTTACTTTATAGCCCAGAGTTTTACAATATTTTCTCGCTCAGAGCGAGGCGCCGCGCTGTTTGTCGACTTCCTGTTGTTTGTGCAATTTTCTTGAAATTTCATTTCTTAACTTTTGCCAAAGGCCTTTGAGAGACGTCGTTCCGTGTATTGGAGACTGTAAATCATATGAGAGCGGTTGCGACTGTGGCACGGGCAGGGGCATGTGTGGCAGTTGTTGTTCGCTTTTCCTTTGGGGAGGGCTATTGTAGTTGTTGTTGTTGTTGCTGTGTGGCAACTTGACGGCTGCCGGTCTGCTGCAACGTTTTTCTAATTGCTTGCCTGGCTATGAGGTTTTTTGGCCATTTTGCAGCTCGGGAAGGTTCAAGAAAATAAATCGATTAATTAACGACATTAAAAGCTAAAAGTTTTACAGACAAGACTCTACTCAGCACTCACATGTGAGATGCTCAGTTTATGATTTATTTTCTATGCTTTTTTTGTCAGAACCGGAAACGGATAATTAATATGCAAGGGTTTATTTCGATGCTGTCGAAATTTGAGAGGGCTCTGTTCAGCTTGTGCAGCATATGAATAACTTCACTTGTTTCTAAATATAAATGAGGCAGCAAATAGATGATTCATGCCAGAATTTATTTCTTAGCGAGAAATATGAGCGTTCTTTTCATACCATATGGATAAGTATTTACTCCCAATTGTGACACAGGAAGTCATTAAAAAGCGGATCCTAATGTGATTTATTAATGTTAAATATTGTGATATAAAACTGAGCATTTATATCGCAACATTAGCAAGAATGAAAAGGGAGATATTTTTGAATTGCTTTCAAAATATACATTTATTGTTGTTCTATATATTTTTTGATTAACTCAAGAGAGATTTATGTTTAGTTCTACTGCATATCGAACATAAATCAAATAGTCACAAGTCAGCTTTCAAAAGCTTTTAATTTAATGCATTCTATAGCCAAATGGCAAATGAAATTATTTTGCAGGTAAAAAAAGCAAATGGCCAAAAATAGAATGTCATACTTTTATCTACTGTACGATTTCGCCTTGATTAACCATTTTGAACTTGTAAGGATCAATTATAAAAATAGATGGCCTAAAAAAAGTTGTTGACCAGAAAACGATTCGTTTGTAAAGTCAACCTTTTTTGATGATTTTTTTGAATATTTCGGCCAAATAATGTCAGATTTTGTTATTTTATACCATTTTCGACTCGTAACGATCAGTACTATCGATTGGCATCAAAAATATTAAAATCTAAATTTTGACCCAAATCAACCAAAAAGCAAGGGGGTTACATCACGTTTTTTGTCAAAATCGGGGTCGTTCCGAAAATCAAAACTTTTTTGATGATTTCTTTTCAATATCTCGGGTAAATATCGTCTGATTTTGAAATGTTATACCTTTTTAAATTCGTACGGATCCCTATTAACAATTGGCATTCAAAGAAATTAAAAATAGATGGCTTAAAAAAAGTTGTTGACCAGAAAACGATTCGTTTGTAAAGTCGACCTTTTTTGATGATTTTTTTGAATATCTCGGCCAAATAGTGTCCGATTTTCAAATTTTATACCATTTTGGACTCGTAAGGATCAGTACTATCGACTGGCATCAAAAAATAGAAAATCTAAATTTTGACCCAAATCGACCAAAATGGCAAGGGGTTACATCACGATTTTTATCAAAATCGGGTTCGGTTCGAAAATCAAACCTTTTTTGATGATTTTTTTGAATATCTCGGCCAAATAGTGTCCGATTTTCAAATTTTATACCTTTTTGAATTTGTATGCTTTCTGGCGAAATTATGACGTTTGAAAACGACATAACTCCGCCGCTGATCATGGCGAGATTATGTCGTTTTGAAGCGACATAACTCCGCCGCTCTAAAAACGACATATATCCGCGGAAGATATGACGTTTCAAAACGACATAACTCCAATTTTGGACTCGTACTATCGACTTTTTTTAATATCTCGGCCAAATAGTGTCCGATCTTCAAATTTTATACCATTTTGGACTCGTAAGGATCAGTACTATCGACTGGCATCAAAAAATAGAAAATCTAAATTTTGACCCAAATCGACCAAAATGGCAAGGGGTTACATCACGATTTTTATCAAAATCGGGTTCGGTTCGAAAATCAAACCTTTTTGATGATTTTTTTTTGAATATCTCGGCCAAATAGTGTCCGATCTTCAAATTTTATACCATTTTGGACTCGTAAGGATCAGTACTATCGACTGGCATCAAAAAATAGAAAATCTAAATTTTGACCCAAATCGACCAAAATGGCAAGGGGTTACATCACGATTTTTATCAAAATCGGGTTCGGTTCGAAAATCAAACCTTTTTGATGATTTTTTTTTGAATATCTCGGGCAAATAAAGTCTGATTTTCAAATATTATACCTTTTTGAGTTTGTATGCTTTCTGGCGAAATTATGACGTTTGAAAACGACATAACTCCGCCGCTGATCATGGCGAGATTATGTCGTTTTGAAGCGACATAACTCCGCCGCTCTAAAAACGACATATATCCGCGGAAGATATGACGTTTCAAAACGACATAACTCCAATTTTGGACTCGTAAGGATCAGTACTATCGATTTTTTTTAATATCTCGGCCAAATAGTGTCCGATTTTCAAATTTTATACCATTTTGGACTCGTAAGGATCAGTACTATCGACTGGCATCAAAAAATAGAAAAATCTAAATTTTGACCCAAATCGACCAAAATGGCAAGGGGTTACATCAAGATTTTTATCAAAATCGGGTTCGGTTCGAAAATCAAACCTTTTTTGACGATTTTTTTGAATATCTCGGCCAAATAGTGTCCGATCTTCAAATTTTATACCATTTTGGACTCGTAAGGATCAGTACTATCGACTGGCATCAAAAAATAGAAAATCTAAATTTTGACCCAAATCGACCAAAATGGCAAGGGGTTACATCACGATTTTTATCAAAATCGGGTTCGGTTCGAAAATCAAACCTTTTTGATGATTTTTTTTTTGAATATCTCGGGCAAATAAAGTCTGATTTTCAAATATATACCTTTTTGAGTTTGTATGCTTTCTGGCGAAATTATGACGTTTGAAAACGACATAACTCCGCCGCTGATCATGGCGAGATTATGTCGTTTTGAAGCGACATAACTCCGCCGCTCTAAAAACGACATATATCCGCGGAAGATATGACGTTTCAAAACGACATAACTCCAATTTTGGACTCGTAAGGATCAGTACTATCGATTTTTTTTAATATCTCGGCCAAATAGTGTCCGATTTTCAAATTTTATACCATTTTGGACTCGTAAGGATCAGTACTATCGACTGGCATCAAAAAATAGAAAATCTAAATTTTGACCCAAATCGACCAAAATGGCAAGGGGTTACATCACGATTTTTATCAAAATCGGGTTCGGTTCGAAAATCAAACCTTTTTTGATGATTTTTTTGAATATCTCGGGCAAATAAAGTCTGATTTTCAAATATTATACCTTTTTGAATTTGTATGCTTTCTGGCGAAATTATGAGACATAACTCCGCCGCTCTAAAAACGACATATATCCGCGGAAGATATGACGTTTCAAAACGACATAACTCCAATTTTGGACTCGTAAGGATCAGTACTATCGATTTTTTTTAATATCTCGGCCAAATAGTGTCCGATCTTCAAATTTTATACCATTTTGGACTCGTAAGGATCAGTACTATCGACTGGCATGAAAAAATAGAAAATCTAATCTAAATCTATTTTGACCCAAATCGACCAAAATGGCAAGGGGTTACATCACGATTTTTATCAAAATCGGGTTCGGTTCGAAAATCAAACCTTTTTGATGATTTTTTTTTGAATATCTCGGGCAAATAAAGTCTGATTTTCAAATATTATACCTTTTTGAGTTTGTATGCTTTCTGGCGAAATTATGACGTTTGAAAACGACATAACTCCGCCGCTGATCATGGCGAGATTATGTCGTTTTGAAGCGACATAACTCCGCCGCTCTAAAAACGACATATATCCGCGGAAGATATGACGTTTCAAAACGACATAACTCCAATTTTGGACTCGTAAGGATCAGTACTATCGATTTTTTTTAATATCTCGGCCAAATAGTGTCCGATTTTCAAATTTTATACCATTTTAGACTCGTAAAGATCAGTACTATCGACTGGCATCAAAAAATAGAAAATCTAAATTTTGACCCAAATCGACCAAAATGGCAAGGGGTTACATCACGATTTTTATCAAAATCGGGTTCGGTTCGAAAATCAAACCTTTTTTGATGATTTTTTTGAATATCTCGGCCAAATAGTGTCCGATTTTCAAATTTTATACCTTTTTGAATTTGTATGCTTTCTGGCGAAATTATGAGACTATGTCGTTTTGAAGCGACATAACATCGCCGCTCTAAAAACGACATATATCCGCGGAAGATATGACGTTTCAAAACGACATAACTCCAATTTTGGACTCGTACTATCGACTTTTTTTAATATCTCGGCCAAATAGTGTCCGACCTTCAAATTTTATACCATTTTGGACTCGTAAGGATCAGTACTATCGACTGGCATCAAAAAATAGAAAAATCTAAATTTTGACCCAAATCGACCAAAATGGCAAGGGGTTACATCACGATTTTTATCAAAATCGGGTTCGGTTCGAAAATCAAACCTTTTTTGATGATTTTTTTGAATATCTCGGGCAAATAAAGTCTGATTTTCAAATATTATACCTTTTTGAATTTGTATGCTTTCTGGCGAAATTATGAGACATAACTCCGCCGCTCTAAAAACGACATATATCTGCGGAAGATATGACGTTTCAAAACGACATAACTCCAATTTTGGACTCGTAAGGATCAGTACTATCGATTTTTTTTAATATCTCGGCCAAATAGTGTCCGATCTTCAAATTTTATACCATTTTGGACTCGTAAGGATCAGTACTATCGACTGGCATCAAAAAATAGTAAATCTAAATTTTGACCCAAATCGACCAAAAAAGCAAGGGGTTACATCACGATTTTTATCAAAATCGGGTTCGGTTCGAAAATCAAACCTTTTTTGACGATTTTTTTGAATATCTCGGCCAAATAGTGTCCGATCTTCAAATTTTATACCATTTTGGACTCGTAAGGATCAGTACTATCGACTGGCATGAAAAAATAGAAAATCTAATCTAAATCTATTTTGACCCTAATCGACCAAAATGGCAAGGGGTTACATCACGATTTTTATCAAAATCGGGTTCGGTTCGAAAATCAAACCTTTTTGATGATTTTTTTTTGAATATCTCGGGCAAATAAAGTCTGATTTTCAAATATTATACCTTTTTGAGTTTGTATGCTTTCTGGCGAAATTATGACGTTTGAAAACGACATAACTCCGCCGCTGATCATGGCGAGATTATGTCGTTTTGAAGCGACATAACTCCGCCGCTCTAAAAACGACATATATCCGCGGAAGATATGACGTTTCAAAACGACATAACTCCAATTTTGGACTCGTAAGGATCAGTACTATCGATTTTTTTTAATATCTCGGCCAAATAGTGTCCGATTTTCAAATTTTATACCATTTTGGACTCGTAAGGATCAGTACTATCGACTGGCATCAAAAAATAGAAAATCTAAATTTTGACCCAAATCGACCAAAATGGCAAGGGGTTACATCACGATTTTTATCAAAATCGGGTTCAGTTCGAAAATCAAACCTTTTTTGATGATTTTTTTGAATATCTCGGCCAAATAGTGTCCGATTTTCAAATTTTATACCATTTTAGACTCGTAAAGATCAGTACTATCGACTGGCATCAAAAAATAGAAAATCTAAATTTTGACCCAAATCGACCAAAATGGCAAGGGGTTACATCACGATTTTTATCAAAATCGGGTTCGGTTCGAAAATCAAACCTTTTTTGATGATTTTTTTGAATATCTCGGCCAAATAGTGTCCGATTTTCAAATTTTATACCTTTTTGAATTTGTATGCTTTCTGGCGAAATTATGAGACTATGTCGTTTTGAAGCGACATAACTCCGCCGCTCTAAAAACGACATATATCCGCGGAAGATATGACGTTTCAAAACGACATAACTCCAATTTTGGACTCGTACTATCGACTTTTTTTAATATCTCGGCCAAATAGTGTCCGACCTTCAAATTTTATACCATTTTGGACTCGTAAAGATCAGTACTATCGACTGGCATCAAAAAATAGAAAATCTAAATTTTGACCCAAATCGACCAAAATGGCAAGGGGTTACATCACGATTTTTATCAAAATCGGGTTCGGTTCGAAAATCAAACCTTTTTTGATGATTTTTTTGAATATCTCGGCCAAATAGTGTCCGATTTTCAAATTTTATACCTTATTGAATTTGTATGCTTTCTGGCGAAATTATGAGACTATGTCGTTTTGAAGCGACATAACTCCGCCGCTCTAAAAACGACATATATCCGCGGAAGATATGACGTTTCAAAACGACATAACTCCAATTTTGGACTCGTACTATCGACTTTTTTTAATATCTCGGCCAAATAGTGTCCGATCTTCAAATTTTATACCATTTTGGACTCGTAAGGATCAGTACTATCGACTGGCATCAAAAAATAGAAAATCTAAATTTTGACCCAAATCGACCAAAATGGCAAGGGGTTACATCACGATTTTTATCAAAATCGGGTTCGGTTCGAAAATCAAACCTTTTTGATGATTTTTTTTTGAATATCTCGGGCAAATAAAGTCTGATTTTCAAATATTATACCTTTTTGAGTTTGTATGCTTTCTGGCGAAATTATGACGTTTGAAAACGACATAACTCCGCCGCTGATCATGGCGAGATTATGTCGTTTTGAAGCGACATAACTCCGCCGCTCTAAAAACGACATATATCCGCGGAAGATATGACGTTTGAAAACGACATAACTCCAATTTTGGACTCGTAAGGATCAGTACTATCGATTTTTTTTAATATTTCGGCCAAATAGTATCCGATTTTCAAATTGTATACCATTTTGGACTCGTAAGGATCAGTACTATCGACTGGCATCAAAAAATAGAAAATCTAAATTTTGACCCAAATCGACCAAAATGGCAAGGGGTTACATCACGATTTTTATCAAAATCGGGTTCGGTTCGAAAATCAAACCTTTTTTGATGATTTTTTTGAATATCTCGGCCAAATAGTGTCCGATTTTCAAATTTTATACCTTTTTGAATTTGTATGCTTTCTGGCGAAATTATGAGACTATGTCGTTTTGAAGCGACATAACTCCGCCGCTCTAAAAACGACATATATCCGCGGAAGATATGACGTTTCAAAACGACATAACTCAAATTTTGGACTCGTAGTATCGACTTTTTTTAATATCTCGGCCAAATAGTGTCCGATCTTCAAATTTTATACCATTTTGGACTCGTAAGGATCAGTACTATCGACTGGCATCAAAAAATAGAAAATCTAAATTTTGACCCAAATCGACCAAAATGGCAAGGGGTTACATCACGATTTTTATCAAAATCGGGTTCGGATCGAAAATCAAACCTTTTTTGACGATTTTTTTGAATATCTCGGCCAAATAGTGTCCGATTTTCAAATTTTATACCATTTTGGACTCGTAAGGATCAGTACTATCGACTGGCATCAAAAAATAGAAAATCTAAATTTTGACCCAAATCGACCAAAATGGCAAGGGGTTACATCACGATTTTTATCAAAATCGGGTTCGGTTCGAAAATCAAACCTTTTTTAATGATTTTTTTGAATATCTCGGCCAAATAGTGTCCGATTTTCAAATTTTATACCTTTTTGAATTTGTATGCTTTCTGGCGAAATTATGAGACTATGTCGTTTTGAAGCGACATAACTCCGCCGCTCTAAAAACGACATATATCCGCGGAAGATATGACGTTTCAAAACGACATAACTCCAATTTTGGACTCGTACTATCGATTTTTTTTTAATATCTCGGCCAAATAGTGTCCGATCTTCAAATTTTATACCGTTTTAGACTCGTAAAGATCAGTACTATCGACTGGCATCAAAAAATAGAAAATCTAAATTTTGACCCAAATCGACCAAAATGGCAAGGGGTTACATCACGATTTTTATCAAAATCGGGTTCGGTTCGAAAATCAAACCTTTTTTGATGATTTTTTTGAATATCTCGGCCAAATAGTGTCCGATTTTCAAATTTTATACCATTTTAGACTCGTAAAGATCAGTACCATTGACTGGCATCAAAAAATAGAAAATCTAAATTTTGACCCAAATCGACCAAAATGGCAAGGGGTTACATCACGATTTTTATCAAAATCGGGTTCGGTTCGAAAATCAAACCTTTTTTGATGATTTTTTTGAATATCTCGGCCAAATAGTGTCCGATTTTCAAATTTTATACCTTTTTGAATTTGTATGCTTTCTGGCGAAATTATGAGACTATGTCGTTTTGAAGCGACATAACTCCGCCGCTCTAAAAACGACATATTTCCGCGGAAGATATGACGTTTCAAAACGACATAACTCCAATTTTGGACTCGTAAGGATCAGTACTATCGATTTTTTTAATATCTCGGCCAAATAGTGTCCGATTTTATACCATTTTGGACTCGTAAGGATCAGTACTATCGACTGGCATCAAAAAATAGAAAATCTAAATTTTGACCCAAATCGACCAAAATGGCAAGGGGTTACATCACGATTTTTATCAAAATCGGGTTCGGTTCGAAAATCAAACCTTTTTTGATGATTTTTTTGAATATCTCGGCCAAATAGTGTCCGATTTTCAAATTTTATACCTTATTGAATTTGTATGCTTTCTGGCGAAATTATGAGACTATGTCGTTTTGAAGCGACATAACTCCGCCGCTCTAAAAACGACATATATCCGCGGAAGATATGACGTTTCAAAACGACATAACTCAAATTTTGGACTCGTAGTATCGACTTTTTTTAATATCTCGGCCAAATAGTGTCCGATCTTCAAATTTTATACCATTTTGGACTCGTAAGGATCAGTACTATCGACTGGCATCAAAAAATAGAAAATCTAAATTTTGACCCAAATCGACCAAAATGGCAATGGGTTACATCACGATTTTTATCAAAATCGGGTTCGGTTCGAAAATCAAACCTTTTTTGATGATTTTTTTGAATATCTCAGCCAAATAGTGTCCGATTTTCAAATTTTATACCATTTTAGACTCGTAAAGATCAGTACCATCGACTGGCATCAAAAAATAGAAAATCTAAATTTTGACCCAAATCGACCAAAATGGCAAGGGGTTACATCACGATTTTTATCAAAATCGGGTTCGGTTCGAAAATCAAACCTTTTTTGATGATTTTTTTGAATATCTCGGCCAAATAGTGTCCGATTTTCAAATTTTATACCTTTTTGAATTTGTATGCTTTCTGGCGAAATTATGAGACTATGTCGTTTTGAAGCGACATAACTCCGCCGCTCTAAAAACGACATATTTCCGCGGAAGATATGACGTTTCAAAACGACATAACTCCAATTTTGGACTCGTAAGGATCAGTACTATCGATTTTTTTAATATCTCGGCCAAATAGTGTCCGATTTTATACCATTTTGGACTCGTAAGGATCAGTACTATCGACTGGCATCAAAAAATAGAAAATCTAAATTTTGACCCAAATCGACCAAAATGGCAAGGGGTTACATCACGATTTTTATCAAAATCGGGTTCGGTTCGAAAATCAAACCTTTTTTGATGATTTTTTTGAATATCTCGGCCAAATAGTGTCCGATTTTCAAATTTTATACCTTATTGAATTTGTATGCTTTCTGGCGAAATTATGAGACTATGTCGTTTTGAAGCGACATAACTCCGCCGCTCTAAAAACGACATATATCCGCGGAAGATATGACGTTTCAAAACGACATAACTCAAATTTTGGACTCGTAGTATCGACTTTTTTTAATATCTCGGCCAAATAGTGTCCGATCTTCAAATTTTATACCATTTTGGACTCGTAAGGATCAGTACTATCGACTGGCATCAAAAAATAGAAAATCTAAATTTTGACCCAAATCGACCAAAATGGCAAGGGGTTACATCACGATTTTTATCAAAATCGGGTTCGGTTCGAAAATCAAACCTTTTTTGATGATTTTTTTGAATATCTCGGCCAAATAGTGTCCGATTTTCAAATTTTATACCATTTTAGACTCGTAAAGATCAGTACCATCGACTGGCATCAAAAAATAGAAAATCTAAATTTTGACCCAAATCGACCAAAATGGCAAGGGGTTACATCACGATTTTTATCAAAATCGGGTTCGGTTCGAAAATCAAACCTTTTTTGATGATTTTTTTGAATATCTCGGCCAAATAGTGTCCGATTTTCAAATTTTATACCTTTTTGAATTTGTATGCTTTCTGGCGAAATTATGAGACTATGTCGTTTTGAAGCGACATAACTCCGCCGCTCTAAAAACGACATATTTCCGCGGAAGATATGACGTTTCAAAACGACATAACTCCAATTTTGGACTCGTAAGGATCAGTACTATCGATTTTTTTAATATCTCGGCCAAATAGTGTCCGATTTTCAAATTTTATACCATTTTGGACTCGTAAGGATCAGTACTATCGACTGGCATCAAAAAATAGAAAATCTAAATTTTGACCCAAATCGACCAAAATGGCAAGGGGTTACATCACGATTTTTATCAAAATCGGGTTCGGTTCGAAAATCAAACCTTTTTTGATGATTTTTTTGAATATCTCGGCCAAATAGTGTCCGATTTTCAAATTTTATACCTTTTTGAATTTGTATGCTTTCTGGCGAAATTATGACGTTTGAAAACGACATAACTCCGCCGCTGATCATGGCGAGATTATGTCGTTTTGAAGCGACATAACTCCGCCGCTCTAAAAACGACATATATCCGCGGAAGATATGACGTTTCAAAACGACATAACTCCAATTTTGGACTCGTAAGGATCAGTACTATCGATTTTTTTTAATATCTCGGCCAAATAGTGTCCGATTTTCAAATTTTATACCATTTTGGACTCGTAAGGATCAGTACTATCGACTGGCATCAAAAAATAGAAAATCTAAATTTTGACCCAAATCGACCAAAATGGCAAGGGGTTACATCACGATTTTTATCAAAATCGGGTTCGGTTCGAAAATCAAACCTTTTTGATGATTTTTTTTTGAATATCTCGGGCAAATAAAGTCTGATTTTCAAATATTATACCTTTTTGAGTTTGTATGCTTTCTGGCGAAATTATGACGTTTGAAAACGACATAACTCCGCCGCTGATCATGGCGAGATTATGTCGTTTTGAAGCGACATAACTCCGCCGCTCTAAAAACGACATATATCCGCGGAAGATATGACGTTTCAAAACGACATAACTCCAATTTTGGACTCGTAAGGATCAGTACTATCGATTTTTTTTAATATCTCGGCCAAATAGTGTCCGATTTTCAAATTTTATACCATTTTGGACTCGTAAGGATCAGTACTATCGACTGGCATCAAAAAATAGAAAATCTAAATTTTGACCCAAATCGACCAAAATGGCAAGGGGTTACATCACGATTTTTATCAAAATCGGGTTCGGTTCGAAAATCAAACCTTTTTTGACGATTTTTTTTAATATCTCGGCCAAATAGTGTCCGATTTTCAAATTTTATACCATTTTGGACTCGTAAGGATCAGTACTATCGACTGGCATCAAAAAATAGAAAATCTAAATTTTGACCCAAATCGACCAAAATGGCAAGGGGTTACATCACGATTTTTATCAAAATCGGGTTCGGTTCGAAAATCAAACCTTTTTTGATGATTTTTTTGAATATCTCGGCCAAATAGTGTCCGATTTTCAAATTTTATACCTTTTTGAATTTGTATGCTTTCTGGCGAAATTATGAGACTATGTCGTTTTGAAGCGACATAACTCCGCCGCTCTAAAAACGACATATTTCCGCGGAAGATATGACGTTTCAAAACGACATAACTCCAATTTTGGACTCGTAAGGATCAGTACTATCGATTTTTTTAATATCTCGGCCAAATAGTGTCCGATTTTCAAATTTTATACCATTTTGGACTCGTAAGGATCAGTACTATCGACTGGCATCAAAAAATAGAAAATCTAAATTTTGACCCAAATCGACCAAAATGGCAAGGGGTTACATCACGATTTTTATCAAAATCGGGTTCGGTTCGAAAATCAAACCTTTTTTGATGATTTTTTTGAATATCTCGGCCAAATAGTGTCCGATTTTCAAATTTTATACCATTTTAGACTCGTAAAGATCAGTACTATCGACTGGCAGCAAAAAATAGAAAATCTAAATTTTTACCCAAATCGACCAAAATGGCAAGGGGTTACATCACGATTTTTATCAAAATCGGGTTCGGTTCGAAAATCAAACCTTTTTTGATGATTTTTTTGAATATCTCGGCCAAATAGTGTCCGATTTTCAAATTTTATACCTTTTTGAATTTGTATGCTTTCTGGCGAAATTATGACGTTTGAAAACGACATAACTCCGCCGCTGATCATGGCGAGATTATGTCGTTTTGAAGCGACATAACTCCGCCGCTCTAAAAACGACATATATCCGCGGAAGATATGACGTTTCAAAACGACATAACTCCAATTTTGGACTCGTAAGGATCAGTACTATCGATTTTTTTTAATATCTCGGCCAAATAGTGTCCGATTTTCAAATTTTATACCATTTTGGACTCGTAAGGATCAGTACTATCGACTGGCATCAAAAAATAGAAAATCTAAATTTTGACCCAAATCGACCAAAATGGCAAGGGGTTACATCACGATTTTTATCAAAATCGGGTTCGGTTCGAAAATCAAACCTTTTTTGATGATTTTTTTGAATATCTCGGCCAAATAGTGTCCGATTTTCAAATTTTATACCATTTTAGACTCGTAAAGATCAGTACCATCGACTGGCATCAAAAAATAGAAAATCTAAATTTTGACCCAAATCGACCAAAATGGCAAGGGGTTACATCACGATTTTTATCAAAATCGGGTTCGGTTCGAAAATCAAACCTTTTTTGATGATTTTTTTGAATATCTCGGCCAAATAGTGTCCGATTTTCAAATTTTATACCTTTTTGAATTTGTATGCTTTCTGGCGAAATTATGAGACTATGTCGTTTTGAAGCGACATAACTCCGCCGCTCTAAAAACGACATATTTCCGCGGAAGATATGACGTTTCAAAACGACATAACTCCAATTTTGGACTCGTAAGGATCAGTACTATCGATTTTTTTAATATCTCGGCCAAATAGTGTCCGATTTTCAAATTTTATACCATTTTGGACTCGTAAGGATCAGTACTATCGACTGGCATCAAAAAATAGAAAATCTAAATTTTGACCCAAATCGACCAAAATGGCAAGGGGTTACATCACGATTTTTATCAAAATCGGGTTCGGTTCGAAAATCAAACCTTTTTGATGATTTTTTTTTGAATATCTCGGGCAAATAAAGTCTGATTTTCAAATATTATACCTTTTTGAGTTTGTATGCTTTCTGGCGAAATTATGACGTTTGAAAACGACATAACTCCGCCGCTGATCATGGCGAGATTATGTCGTTTTGAAGCGACATAACTCCGCCGCTCTAAAAACGACATATATCCGCGGAAGATATGACGTTTCAAAACGACATAACTCCAATTTTGGACTCGTAAGGATCAGTACTATCGATTTTTTTAATATCTCGGCCACATTGTGTCCGATTTTCAAATTTTATACCATTTTGGACTCGTAAGGATCAGTACTATCGACTGGCATCAAAAAATAGAAAATCTAAATTTTGACCCAAATCGACCAAAATGGCAAGGGGTTACATCACGATTTTTATCAAAATCGGGTTCGGTTCGAAAATCAAACCTTTTTTGATGATTTTTTTGAATATCTCGGCCAAATAGTGTCCGATTTTCAAATTTTATACCATTTTAGACTCGTAAAGATCAGTACTATCGACTGGCAGCAAAAAATAGAAAATCTAAATTTTGACCCAAATCGACCAAAATGGCAAGGGGTTACATCACGATTTTTATCAAAATCGGGTTCGGTTCGAAAATCAAACCTTTTTTGATGATTTTTTTGAATATCTCGGCCAAATAGTGTCCGATTTTCAAATTTTATACCTTTTTGAATTTGTATGCTTTCTGGCGAAATTATGACGTTTGAAAACGACATAACTCCGCCGCTGATCATGGCGAGATTATGTCGTTTTGAAGCGACATAACTCCGCCGCTCTAAAAACGACATATATCCGCGGAAGATATGACGTTTCAAAACGACATAACTCCAATTTTGGACTCGTAAGGATCAGTACTATCGATTTTTTTTAATATCTCGGCCAAATAGTGTCCGATTTTCAAATTTTATACCATTTTGGACTCGTAAGGATCAGTACTATCGACTGGCATCAAAAAATAGAAAATCTAAATTTTGACCCAAATCGACCAAAATGGCAAGGGGTTACATCACGATTTTTATCAAAATCGGGTTCGGTTCGAAAATCAAACCTTTTTGATGATTTTTTTTTGAATATCTCGGGCAAATAAAGTCTGATTTTCAAATATTATACCTTTTTGAGTTTGTATGCTTTCTGGCGAAATTATGACGTTTGAAAACGACATAACTCCGCCGCTGATCATGGCGAGATTATGTCGTTTTGAAGCGACATAACTCCGCCGCTCTAAAAACGATATATATCCGCGGAAGATATAACGTTTCAAAACGACATAACTCCAATTTTGGACTCGTAAGGATCAGTACTATCGATTTTTTTTAATATCTCGGCCAAATAGTGTCCGATTTTCAAATTTTATACCATTTTGGACTCGTAAGGATCAGTACTATCGACTGGCATCAAAAAATAGAAAATCTAAATTTTGACCCAAATCGACCAAAATGGCAAGGGGTTACATCACGATTTTTATCAAAATCGGGTTCGGTTCGAAAATCAAACCTTTTTGATGATTTTTTTTTGAATATCTCGGGCAAATAAAGTCTGATTTTCAAATATTATACCTTTTTGAGTTTGTAGAGCGGCGGAGTTATGACGTTTGAAAACGACATAACTCCGCCGCTGATCATGGCGAGATTATGTCGTTTTGAAGCGACATAACTCCGCCGCTCTAAAAACGACATATATCCGCGGAAGATATGACGTTTCAAAACGACATAACTCCAATTTTGGACTCGTAAGGATCAGTACTATCGATTTTTTTTAATATCTCGGCCAAATAGTGTCCGATTTTCAAATTTTATACCATTTTGGACTCGTAAGGATCAGTACTATCGACTGGCATCAAAAAATAGAAAATCTAAATTTTGACCCAAATCGACCAAAATGGCAAGGGGTTACATCACGATTTTTATCAAAATCGGGTTCAGTTCGAAAATCAAACCTTTTTTGATGATTTTTTTGAATATCTCGGCCAAATAGTGTCCGATTTTCAAATTTTATACCTTTTTGAATTTGTATGCTTTCTGGCGAAATTATGAGACTATGTCGTTTTGAAGCGACATAACTCCGCCGCTCTAAAAACGACATATTTCCGCGGAAGATATGACGTTTCAAAACGACATAACTCCAATTTTGGACTCGTAAGGATCAGTACTACCGATTTTTTTTAATATCTCGGCCAAATAGTGTCCGATTTTCAAATTTTATACCATTTTAGACTCGTAAAGATCAGTACTATCGACTGGCAGCAAAAAATAGAAAATCTAAATTTTGACCCAAATCGACCAAAATGGCAAGGGGTTACATCACGATTTTTATCAAAATCGGGTTCAGTTCGAAAATCAAACCTTTTTTGATGATTTTTTTTTAATATCTCGGCCAAATAGTGTCCGATTTTCAAATTTTATACCATTTTAGACTCGTAAAGATCAGTACTATCGACTGGCATCAAAAATAGAAAATCTAAATTTTGACCCAAATCGACCAAAATGGCAAGGGGTTACATCACGATTTTTATCAAAATCGGGTTCGGTTCGAAAATCAAACCTTTTTTGATGATTTTTTTGAATATCTCGGCCAAATAGTGTCCGATTTTCAAATTTTATACCTTTTTGAATTTGTATGCTTTCTGGCGAAATTATGACGTTTGAAAACGACATAACTCCGCCGCTGATCATGGCGAGATTATGTCGTTTTGAAGCGACATAACTCCGCCGCTCTAAAAACGACATATATCCGCGGAAGATATGACGTTTCAAAACGACATAACTCCAATTTTGGACTCGTAAGGATCAGTACTACCGATTTTTTTTAATATCTCGGCCAAATAGTGTCCGATTTTCAAATTTTATACCATTTTGGACTCGTAAGGATCAGTACTATCGACTGGCATCAAAAAATAGAAAATCTAAATTTTGACCCAAATCGACCAAAATGGCAAGGGGTTACATCACGATTTTTATCAAAATCGGGTTCGGTTCGAAAATCAAACCTTTTTGATGATTTTTTTTAATATCTCGGCCAAATAGTGTCCGATTTTCAAATTTTATACCTTTTTGAATTTGTATGCTTTCTGGCGAAATTATGAGACTATGTCGTTTTGAAGCGACATAACTCCGCCGCTCTAAAAACGACATATTTCCGCGGAAGATATGACGTTTCAAAACGACATAACTCCAATTTTGGACTCGTAAGGATCAGTACTACCGATTTTTTTTAATATCTCGGCCAAATAGTGTCCGATTTTCAAATTTTATACCATTTTGGACTCGTAAGGATCAGTACTATCGACTGGCATCAAAAAATAGAAAATCTAAATTTTGACCCAAATCGACCAAAATGGCAAGGGGTTACATCACGATTTTTATCAAAATCGGGTTCGGTTCGAAAATCAAACCTTTTTTGATGATTTTTTTTAATATCTCGGCCAAATAGTGTCCGATTTTCAAATTTTATACCATTTTAGACTCGTAAAGATCAGTACTATCGACTGGCATCAAAAAATAGAAAATCTAAATTTTGACCCATATCGACCAAAATGGCAAGGGGTTACATCACGATTTTTATCAAAATCGGGTTCGGTTCGAAAATCAAACCTTTTTGATGATTTTTTTTGAATATCTCGGGCAAATAAAGTCTGATTTTCAAATATTATACCTTTTTGAGTTTGTATGCTTTCTGGCGAAATTATGACGTTTGAAAACGACATAACTCCGCCGCTGATCATGGCGAGATTTTGTCGTTTTGAAGCGACATAACTCCGCCGCTCTAAAAACGACATATATCCGCGGAAGATATGACGTTTCAAAACGACATAACTCCAATTTTGACTCGTAAGGATCAGTACTATCGATTTTTTTAATATCTCGGCCAAATAGTGTCCGATTTTCAAATTTTATACCATTTTGGACTCGTAAGGATCAGTACTATCGACTGGCATCAAAAAATAGAAAATCTAAATTTTGACCCAAATCGACCAAAATGGCAAGGGGCATCATGATTTTTATCAAAATCGGGTTCGGTTCGAAAATCAAACCTTTTTGATGATTTTTTTTTGAATATCTCGGGCAAATAAAGTCTGATTTTCAAATATTATACCTTTTTGAGTTTGTATGCTTTCTGGCGAAATTATGACGTTTGAAAACGACATAACTCCGCCGACATAACTAAAAATGACATATATCCGCGGAAGATATGACGTTTCAAAACGACATAACTCCAATTTTGGACTCGTAAGGATCAGTACTATCGATTTTTTTTAATATCTCGGCCAAATAGTGTCCGATTTTCAAATGTTATACCATTTTGGACTCGTAAGGATCAGTACTATCGACTGGCATCAAAAAATAGAAAATCTAAATTTTGACCCAAATCGACCAAAATGGCAAGGGGTTACATCACGATTTTTATCAAAATCGGGTTCGGTTCGAAAATCAAACCTTTTTGATGATTTTTTTTAATATCTCGGCCAAATAGTGTCCGATTTTCAAATTTTATACCTTTTTGAATTTGTATGCTTTCTGGCGAAATTATGAGACTATGTCGTTTTGAAGCGACATAACTCCGCCGCTCTAAAAACGACATATATCCGCGGAAGATATGACGTTTCAAAACGACATAACTCTAATTTTGGACTCGTACTATCGATTTTTTTTAATATCTCGGCCAAATAGTGTCCGATCTTCAAATTTTATACCGTTTTAG
The DNA here is from genome assembly GCF_003285875.2 of Drosophila novamexicana. Taxonomy (NCBI): domain Eukaryota; kingdom Metazoa; phylum Arthropoda; class Insecta; order Diptera; family Drosophilidae; genus Drosophila; species Drosophila novamexicana. The sequence goes on along the minus strand of NW_020824858.1, from coordinate 312,684 downwards.
ACTCGTAAAGATCAGTACTATCGACTGGCATAAAAAAATAGAAAATCTAAATTTTGACCCAAATCGACCAAAATGGCAAGGGGTTACATCACGATTTTTATCAAAATCGGGTTCGGTTCGAAAATCAAACCTTTTTGATGATTTTTTTTAATATCTCGGCCAAATAGTGTCCGATTTTCAAATTTTATACCTTTTTGAATTTGTATGCTTTCTGGCGAAATTATGACGTTTGAAAACGACATAACTCCGCCGCTGATCATGGCGAGATTTTGTCGTTTTGAAGCGACATAACTCCGCCGCTCTAAAAACGACATATATCCGCGGAAGATATGACGTTTCAAAACGACATAACTCCAATTTTGACTCGTAAGGATCAGTACTATCGATTTTTTTAATATCTCGGCCAAATAGTGTCCGATTTTCAAATTTTATACCATTTTGGACTCGTAAGGATCAGTACTATCGACTGGCATCAAAAAATAGAAAATCTAAATTTTGACCCAAATCGACCAAAATGGCAAGGGGCATCATGATTTTTATCAAAATCGGGTTCGGTTCGAAAATCAAACCTTTTTGATGATTTTTTTTTGAATATCTCGGGCAAATAAAGTCTGATTTTCAAATATTATACCTTTTTGAGTTTGTATGCTTTCTGGCGAAATTATGACGTTTGAAAACGACATAACTCCGCCGACATAACTAAAAATGACATATATCCGCGGAAGATATGACGTTTCAAAACGACATAACTCCAATTTTGGACTCGTAAGGATCAGTACTATCGATTTTTTTTAATATCTCGGCCAAATAGTGTCCGATTTTCAAATGTTATACCATTTTGGACTCGTAAGGATCAGTACTATCGACTGGCATCAAAAAATAGAAAATCTAAATTTTGACCCAAATCGACCAAAATGGCAAGGGGTTACATCACGATTTTTATCAAAATCGGGTTCGGTTCGAAAATCAAACCTTTTTGATGATTTTTTTTAATATCTCGGCCAAATAGTGTCCGATTTTCAAATTTTATACCTTTTTGAATTTGTATGCTTTCTGGCGAAATTATGAGACTATGTCGTTTTGAAGCGACATAACTCCGCCGCTCTAAAAACGACATATATCCGCGGAAGATATGACGTTTCAAAACGACATAACTCTAATTTTGGACTCGTACTATCGATTTTTTTTAATATCTCGGCCAAATAGTGTCCGATCTTCAAATTTTATACCGTTTTAGACTCGTAAAGATCAGTACTATCGACTGGCATAAAAAAATAGAAAATCTAAATTTTGACCCAAATCGACCAAAATGGCAAGGGGTTACATCACGATTTTTATCAAAATCGGGTTCGGTTCGAAAATCAAACCTTTTTGATGATTTTTTTTAATATCTCGGCCAAATAGTGTCCGATTTTCAAATTTTATACCTTTTTGAATTTGTATGCTTTCTGGCGAAATTATGAGACTATGTCGTTTTGAAGCGACATAACTCCGCCGCTCTAAAAACGACATATATCCGCGGAAGATATGACGTTTCAAAACGACATAACTCCAATTTTGGACTCGTAAGGATCAGTACTATCGATTTTTTTTAATATCTCGGCCAAATAGTGTCCGATCTTCAAATTTTATACCATTTTGGACTCGTAAGGATCAGTACTATCGACTGGCATTAAAAAATATAAAATCTAAATTTTGACCCAAATCGACCAAAATGGCACGTTTTTTGTCAAAATCGGGGTCGTTCCGAAAATCAAAACTTTTTTGATGATTTTTTGAATATTTCGGCCAAATAATGTCCGATTTAGTTATTTTATACCATTTTCGACTCGTAACGATCAGTACTATCGATTGACATCAAAAATATTTAAATCTAAATTTTGACCCAAATCTACGTATCGTTTTTTCTCAAAATCAGGGTCGCTTCGAAAATCAGAACTTTTTTGATGATTTTATGTGAATATCTTATATATTAATTAAAATCGGTGGGTTATAGAAAGTTGTGGACCAAAAAACGATTCGTTTGTAAAGTCAACCTTTTTTTTATGATTTTTTTGTCAATATCTCGGCCAAATAGCTTCAAATTTGGAAATTTTATACCATTTGGGACTCGTGGGTTGAACTACCCAAAACCCCGTCTTAACGTGCACCATCATCCCATACGGTAAACTCTTACGGTATGTGCAAACGGACAAACGGTATTATATATAGAGATTGATTTCGCTTCAATCCGTTAATTGCATAATCTTTTTAAACTGCTGCTTAATATAAATGAAGCTTTTAAGCCCGTCTGACTGACGGATAAAGTAGACAAATCCTCGGCTGCATTTAACTGACTTTTATCAATTTCATTTGAGCTGCGCATTCATCCAGCCACAACTGATGCCGACTTCCTTCCGCGCTGGTGACCCACTTGGGGCGGGGCTTTGTTGGCAAGGATATACAGCATTTAATATGCACGTTGGCTAAATGCCAACTGATTCATTCTCTCTCCTTTTTTTTTATTCAGCTCTTTGTATATAGTTGGGGTTTATTTTATATGTATAAATATAGTTATTCCTCGGTGCTGCTTGTGCTGAAAAAAACAGTTGAGTGCACTTTTTGCTTGTTGCATGCTTTCAGGCGTTGCCACTGCTGCTGCTATTACTGCTACTGCTACTGCTACTGTTACTGTTACTGCTCTTGTTACTGCTGCTGCATTCGTGTTGAGTACGAAGAGGTCAAAATATGTTGCCTTTCTTACAAAGTAGCCAAGTGTGTAACAAGCGGCCAAAGGATAAGTAACTCGGCTAGTCCATCAGTCAGTAAGTCAGTCAGTAAGTCAGTCAGTCAGTCAGTCAATCAGTCAGTCAGTCAGCCAGTAAGTCAGTCAGTCACTCACTCAGTCGTTGCCTTGCTTATGCTTGTGCGTGTGCTGCTGATCAGCTTAATAGGCTGGCAGCCGCCTTTTGCCGCTTTGCCGCTTTGCCGCAGCTGACACAATTTCTCGCCACTTGCCACATTACGCCAGCTGTGGCACTTTCTTGGCGAGTCCTTACATTATGCTTGATGCATGTGGCATGTGGTGTGCAGAAGTGCTCGTCCTCGCCTCACGCCTCGTTGCACACTCGGGAGTGTGCCGCACACATCATCATTTCTGTCACTGCTTTTTCGCTTTTCTCTTTTCTCATTGCCTGATTGCATTACTCTGTGGCCAGTTTTGGGGTCGTGTAGCTGGCTCGTTGAATTGATTGAATTTTCATGCTGCCACCGTTTGGCTGCACTTGCCACAATGTGTTGCCGGCCACGGCAGCTGGCAGCTTTAAGCGCAGTTGCGCAGCACGCAAAAACGCTTTTGCGGCTCATGCCTCTAATTATGCACAGCCAGATAATCGAGAGGATGTGCAATGCGTGCTAATTAAAAGGCACAACATTTATCCAATTGCCAGGCTGCACTTCAGCCTGCGCACACAAAGCCAACGGCGGCCGTCATGGCAACCGGCGTCCTCCACACGCTGGACTCCAGCTCAATCCTTTGAGCTCGTTCCCTCTCTCTATCCCTCTCTGTTACTGGCAAATAAATCGCATATAAACAGCAGATAATCCCGGCAACAGCATTGCAAACGTCATTCATACCTATGGTCCTTGGTCCTTGCTGCTGCTCCTCCAGTTCCTCCTCAACCCTTTCAATCTCTTCATCCTTCTCCTGCTTTCTCCTGGCAGCTACAGGTGAATGCCTGCTGCTGGCTGATGGTTGGCCATCGTCGCGTCTCAATAGTCACGTTTATCGATTTTGCTCTACATGTTTAGGTTTGGGGCGTGGCTGCAGTGAACGCCCACCACAGCAGCCGCAATTGTGTGCGCATGTGTGTGTGTGTGCAGAGGCTGTTTTTGGAGTGCATTCAATTAGAAAAACTGTTTTTCTAATTAGACAAAAATCGAATAATCGCTTCAAATACATTGAAGCTGTGCAAACGACATGTGCACAGCACAGAAATAAAGCTGTCAAGAGTTTGTTAAATTGCAAAGCTCTTTAAAGAACTGGTGCATCAATTTTGGGATTCAGGTTATGTTTTCTGTTTAAATTCTGTTTAAGGTCTGGCAAATTTCATGAACTAGACGAGAACCTTAACTCTTAGCCTCGATTTTGTTTATGTTAAATGTTTACTACATTTCTTATGAAAATATCGATGGAAAGTTGAACTTGTGAATTTAGCAAATTATTATATCATCATATGTGGAGTGTTTTATGATTATCCGATTGTCACATTTAGTTTTACTTTTCCAATTTTTTAAGCAGCATTTAAAGAAATTAATTGAATATATATTACTTGTTGCATTATCCTCATTTAAAAATTTCTAAATATTATATTTTTTAGTGCTTGGAACAAGCTGTGATCAGTACTGCGTCAATGGATTCTAGTCTTAGCACATAGGAGCATCATTATGCCAACCTGGATTTGGAGAACGGCCTGCCTAACTGGGGTATGTTATATCCAGCTTCAGCAGAACGTATCCCTGTAAATATCCATTTCATGCGAGGGCTCAGCTGCATCATAAAGATAAATTCAACGAGGATCGTGATAGGTTAAGTAGTTAGTTGGGCTAGATATTTGGTTAGCTTTCAGTTAGTTTGTCTTTTTTATCCATGAATTAGCATGTTCTTAATGGATTTTAATTTATCTATCTTCAGATGCATGATTCTTAACCCTACTAATGTGCATGTTAGGGACCATTGTCAAGTGTCCGAATTTTGTACGAATGCTCGATCGATCGAAAATTTGAAAAGATAACCCTTTCGTAATTTGGGTATGTTCATTTGATGTTATTTCATTTTTAAATCTAGTTTAAACTGATGGATTTAGAACTGAATTGGCTAAATAATATCATCTCAGGGGCTCGATTCCTTCATGAAGATGCTTCATGCCCTATTTTGGGGGACTTACATAGTAACTACTCTCCTTTGCTCAGCTTAGATATCAGATATTAATGATGTTCGCAATTAATTGTTTTCACTTCCATTCACCTGAGCATTTATAACTCATCTAAATGTCTTCCAAGAACTCAAAAAGGCTTCTTGGTATTCGGCTCCTGCCAACTGTCTATCAGAGGGCAGCAATTAAATTTGCAGCATTTTCATAATAAGCGAGTGATAAACAAATGAAAATGAAAATGCGAAAATGAGAGCGTCCTTGGCATGTCACATTCACAGAGCCCAACCCCAATCCCCATCTTCTGCTCCGTTTTCCAGCTGCGAATGTGTCTCTCTTGAAAGCTAAACAAATGCGTGTGAAAATTATGCAAATAGGCAGCACAAGTGAAAAGCATGTCCTTTGGCAGCCGCAATGAAAACCAAACCAAACGCCGCAAATAGAGTTCATTAGCGAGCATGTTGAATGGTCCGAATGTGTGTCTGTTTATTTATTTCACTCGTTCTATTTTTTGCAATTAAGCAAACATTTGAATTGGAATTATGTGACGCGACAGTTGGCCAAAATGCAATGGCAAATATTTAATGATGGCCAAATATGTATTGGTTAAGTAGTTCTTGCCACGTATTCAGATTATCAAGCGCACCAGAACAAATATTAATAGAGTGGAACTCTTGAAATTGCGAGCATGAGAGCGCTTATTTGGCGTCCATACTCCATTATAGACAATCACATCGTCTGCCTTGACTTGGCCGGGCACTTTCTCCGTCATGCGCTCATATTCCCACTCCATGCCTCGTTTGTCTATGTATTTGTAGACGGTCCTTCCGTCACTTTTCACCGTGTACTCATCTCTGGCGCATAAGAGGGTCTTTGGGAATATTAAATATGCATATAAGTGATGATATTGGTTGCAGCTGCAATACACTTACCCAAAGGCCGATCAGGTATATTATAAAAACCAGATATTTAGAGTTCGTCATTTCATAAATAGTACTCGAGTAAAGGTTGTGGAAATTACAAAATGTAACAGAGGCCAACCAAAAATTCCACTACGAAAGATTGGGCCAAATACCTTGTTCAATTTTGTACAAATAATTAATTTAAAATTTGTCATTTTATAAACTTTTTTTTTTGGAATTTTTGTATTTTAGAAACAAATTTGAAAGGCAGGCATCAAATGTCCGGCTAACTGCGATTAACAATTTATTGTGCTCAATATTAATTGGAAACATGTTTGTGTGTATTCAACATTCATATGTTTATCAATTTAACATTTTGGCCATTTAGTCGCAATTGCCGTGTTAACAGTTTTTTGCTTTTGGCTCATTGCCTTTGTTAATGATGTTGCACAATTAATGATGTCAGCATTAGTGCTTGCATGTTATTTAATTTCTTTTCATAGCTATTTGTTATTATAATTAACCTCTCATTGTTTTTATTTGTTGTTTAAATAGAATTATTTGAAAAGCATGGTATTTGTATATAATTGACATTTGCTTTTAGTAGCTTGCTCCCAAATGACAGAAATTGCTGCATACTTTCAGGCGGTGCCATAATAATATTGATATAATGAATTCACAGTTTTTGTAGCATACTTTTGTGGGGCTGTTTAATGCTTTCATTAAACAGCTTAAAAGTATGTGCACTTTCTCCCCAAAGCAAACTAAAATGAAATTAACAAAATTAAAATTTGAATTTAAGCCGTTCTCTTATACAATGTGTGGGACTTATATAGTGTAGGGTACATTATAAGCTATACTTTTACAGTTATGTATTTAAATCAAAAGAAGAAATCAATAAATATATATATATGACTATTATATACTGTTGCATACTTTTGCGCGGCTCTCACAGACTAATCTAGCATATTTCAAACACGAAAATGATCGTCGATATCCTTTCTAGGTCTGGTCCATACCCTTCGTTTGACACAGGATTCGGAAGGATATGCAAGGATACGGCCGAGCTATGGCCTATTTTCTGTAAAAAAAATGTATCCTTCTATCTAGGCTCCCTGAAGGACTTTCGTCCTTCGTCCTGCAAATTCTGAATGGTCGGGATGAGGACTGTCTGTTGGCGAAAGGACATCAGTATTGTCCTTCAAATACCCGATTTATGGCCGGTTTTGTGTTGCAACTAATTTTAGAAAAATAGCCATATCCTGGCCATATCCTTACAGATTTTCAAAGGATATGGGGCGTTAGGATCGTAAGGATCAACTGCATCGATCTGCATCAAAAAATTATGGGGTCATCTAAGAATCCAGGACTTGTCGAATTTTCAGTCGCGGGCCGCAAGGAAACAGGCCATTATCTTGGATGACCCCATAATTTTTTGATGCAGATCGATGCAGTTGATCCTTACGGTCCTAACGCCCCACATCCTTTGAAAATCTGTAAGGATATGGCCAGGATATGGCTATTTTTCTAAAATTAGTTGCATCACAAAACCGGCCATAAATCGGGTATTTGAAGGACAATACTGATGTCCTTTCGCCAACAGACAGTCCTCATCCCGACCATTCAGAATTTGCAGGACGAAGGACGAAAGTCCTTCAGGGAGCCTAGATAGAAGGGTACATTTTTTTTACAAAAAAAAGGCCATAGCTCGGCCGTATCCTTGCATATCCTTATGAGTCCTGTGTCAAACGAAGGGTATGGACCAGACCTACAAACTGGCCAAAGGATATCTAGATAGTCCTTTTACTTTCTGCGATATGGCTATTATTGTAAAAAGGACATTCTATTTATAGCCATATATCGGCCATATCCTTAAGGATATCAAAAGGATATACTTTTTTGAACTCGTAGGAGGCAGGACTATCGATTGGCATTCAAGGATTTTCAGGATTCCACCAAAAATATCACCTCAAATTTAGTAAGGGGTTTAGTCAGAAAATATGAAAAAATCGGAAAAATCCGGGCTAACTTGGCCATTTTAAGGACTATCGAGATGTCCTTTGGCCAGCAGAATGTCCTTGGCGTCCTGATTCAGAATTAGCAATAAAAAGGACGAAAGTCCTTCAAACAGCAGAGAAAATATGTGAATTTTTGGAACATAAAATAGCGTATAACTCGGCCATATCCTTGCGTATCCTGGCGAGTCCTGTGTCAAACGAATTGTATGGACCAGGACTACCAACTGGCCAAAGGACATCGAAATCGTCCTTGTACTTTCAGAGATATCGCGGATTTTGTGTTTTTGGCCTGTTTCCTTGCGGCCCGCGACTGAAAATTCGACAAGTCCTGGATTCTTAGATGACCCCATAATTTTTTGATGCAGATCGATGCAGTTGATCCTTACAATCCTAACGCCCCACATCCTTTGAAAATCTGTAAGGATATGGCCAGGATATGGCTATTTTTCTAAAATTAGTTGCATCACAAAACCGGCCATAAATCGGGTATTTGAAGGACAATACTGATGTCCTTTCGCCAACAGACAGTCCTCATCCTGACCATTCAGAATTTGCAGGACGAAGGACGAAAGTCCTTCAGGGAGCCTAGATAGAAGGGTACATTTTTTTTACAAAAAAAAGGCCATAGCTCGGCCGTATCCTTGCATATCCTTATGAGTCCTGTGTCAAACGAAGGGTATGGACCAGACCTACAAACTGGCCAAAGGATATCTAGATAGTCCTTTTACTTTCTGCGATATGGCTATTATTGTAAAAAGGACATTCTATTTATAGCCATATATCGGCCATATCCTTAAGGATATCAAAAGGATATACTTTTTTGAACTCGTAGGAGGCAGGACTATCGATTGGCATTCAAGGATTTTCAGGATTCCACCAAAAATATCACCTCAAATTTAGTAAGGGGTTTAGTCAGAAAATATGAAAAAATCGGAAAAATCCGGGCTAACTTGGCCATTTTAAGGACTATCGAGATGTCCTTTGGCCAGCAGAATGTCCTTGGCGTCCTGATTCAGAATTAGCAATAAAAAGGACGAAAGTCCTTCAAACAGCAGAGAAAATATGTGAATTTTTGGAACATAAAATAGCGTGTAACTCGGCCATATCCTTGCGTATCCTGGCGAGTCCTGTGTCAAACGAATTGTATGGACCAGGACTACCAACTGGCCAAAGGACATCGAAATCGTCCTTGTACTTTCAGAGATATCGCGGATTTTGTGTTTTTGGCCTGTTTCCTTGCGGCCCGCGACTGAAAATTCGACAAGTCCTGGATTCTTAGATGACCCCATAATTTTTTGATGCAGATCGATGCAGTTGATCCTTACAATCCTAACGCCCCACATCCTTTGAAAATCTGTAAGGATATGGCCAGGATATGGCTATTTTTCTAAAATTAGTTGCATCACAAAACCGGCCATAAATCGGGTATTTGAAGGACAATACTGATGTCCTTTCGCCAACAGACAGTCCTCATCCTGACCATTCAGAATTTGCAGGACGAAGGACGAAAGTCCTTCAGGGAGCCTAGATAGAAGGGTACATTTTTTTTACAAAAAAAAGGCCATAGCTCGGCCGTATCCTTGCATATCCTTATGAGTCCTGTGTCAAACGAAGGGTATGGACCAGACCTACAAACTGGCCAAAGGATATCTAGATAGTCCTTTTACTTTCTGCGATATGGCTATTATTGTAAAAAGGACATTCTATTTATAGCCATATATCGGCCATATCCTTAAGGATATCAAAAGGATATACTTTTTTGAACTCGTAGGAGGCAGGACTATCGATTGGCATTCAAGGATTTTCAGGATTCCACCAAAAATATCACCTCAAATTTAGTAAGGGGTTTAGTCAGAAAATATGAAAAAATCGGAAAAATCCGGGCTAACTTGGCCATTTTAAGGACTATCGAGATGTCCTTTGGCCAGCAGAATGTCCTTGGCGTCCTGATTCAGAATTAGCAATAAAAAGGACGAAAGTCCTTCAAACAGCAGAGAAAATATGTGAATTTTTGGAACATAAAATAGCGTATAACTCGGCCATATCCTTGCGTATCCTGGCGAGTCCTGTGTCAAACGAATTGTATGGACCAGGACTACCAACTGGCCAAAGGACATCGAAATCGTCCTTGTACTTTCAGAGATATCGCGGATTTTGTGTTTTTGGCCTGTTTCCTTGCGGCCCGCGACTGAAAATTCGACAAGTCCTGGATTCTTAGATGACCCCATAATTTTTTGATGCAGATCATTGCAGTTGATCCTTAGGATCCTAACGCCCCATATCCTTTGAAAATCTGTAAGGATATGGCCAGGATATGGCTATTTTTCTAAAATTAGTTGCATCACAAAACCGGCAGATTTTCAGATTTTCAAAGGATGTGGTGCGTTAGGATCGTAAGGATCAACTTCATCGATTGGCGTTTAAGGTTATGGGGGTTATCTAAGGATGGTTTCATTTTAAGGCGTTGCCAGCCTCAATTCGAAATGTTGCTGCGCATGCTTAACAGCATGTTGCTGTTTGATCTTAGCAACATGTTGCTTGGCGCATTGTGTGGAGTGCACTCTGAGCCGCATTTGAAAATATAATGAGTGGCTCTTGAGATGCTTATCACATGTAAGTGAGGCGCAATCCTGGCTAGGCTTACCCTGCAGGATGTTGGGAATTTACGCAGCAACAGACCGAAAAGGGGTGGGCGGAGAGGCGGGGCAGGAAGCAGGAGAGGGTTTTGGGGTTGCAATTGTATTGTATAAATTTAATTTATATTTCCGTTTGATAACTCGCATAATTTAGTGTACAATTGTGAAAACTTAAGTATAAACGCAATTTGGGTTCGGTTCGCACTAATATAGACACACTTAAGAGCTAAAACCTGGTCGCATTTGTCGTAAACTATATCACAAGAACTCTATATAACTTAGCATAATTTTTCACCTATCGTTCCCTTTGCAGTTCGATAAAAAAGATCCCCCTTACCAGCTAGCAGCTACCAGTTTAATCTACGCCTATGCCTCGAAGTTCTTGGCCTGCAGGCTCTTCAGTATGCCCAGCAGCTGCAGCGACTCGAGCGGCTCGAAGTCATCCGCATAGCGCACCGCGGCGCTCTTGACCAGGTCCCGCTCCCGGGGCATGTCCAGGGTAAGGGGCAGCTGCTCGGCCATCACCGAGTGATGTGTGATGAGCGCCTTCAGCGTGCTGAACTGCTTCTTGGCGCCCTTCAGGCTGTACATCTCGCTGCGGCTGCACTGCACCGCATAGCACTTGACCTTGTGCTCCAGCCGCAGGCACAGCTCGAAGCGGCGCGGCGTGCTGCGACGCAGCAGAAAGCTGCCGGGCGTAGCTGACTGCAGATGCTCCTGCGCTGCCTTGGCCGAGATGCGCGGCTGATACCAGGCGCACTGCAACAGCTCCTCCTCCTCCGACTCAACGTCCTCCTCATCGTCCGAGTTGCTGTTCCAGCGTGCCGTGGCACGTCTCCTCGGCGTGCTGCGGCGCCTCGCGCTGCTGCTGCTGCTGTTGTTGTGCTCGTTGATCAGCTGACAGCAGTCGGAGATGCCCGCATCGGACTCATCGTGATCCTCGGGCGGCGCCTCCTCGCTGCTGCTGCTGCTGCTCGTGTCGCTGGGCTGGCTGCTCTGCCAGCAGTTGAGCGACAGCAGCGACTTTTGCGGCGACTTGTTGTTGTGCTGGACACGCTTCGGCGAGCTGCTGGAGCTGCAGCTGCAATTGGCCACCAGTTCCTCCTCATCTTCCTCCGCGTCTGCATGGTACGAGGAGTCGAGTAGGTCCTGCTGCAAAATAAATTGAATTCGGATTAGTTAAGCACAAGGAAGTGGAATATGTAGATCTATCCCTGAAAGTTGTACACAAGACCACTCGATGATATATCTTTTGAGAAATAAATATAACATTCAAATGTGAAAAAATGCAAAACACCAAGTCTCTAGCTTAAAAAATCGTATTGTTTGTCTTTAATATCGGGAAAAGGGAAAGGTATCCAACAAATGAGATGCTCCTTATACCATATGGTAACCTTCATACCGAGTTGGGTGCATCTAGCTCTCATATTCTTCGACTTATTCTCAAAAACCCAAATTTCAAGATCGATATTTATCGATATTATAGAAAGGAGAGGAGATATGGACATCAAATTATGATTTGGGATATAAAAGAATATCTAATTCACATCTAAAGTCTTTAGCTCTTGCAGTTTTACACAGAGCGATATGTGGAAGCAGCTCCTCGTCCTTATCAAGAGATTCCCACTGCCTGCCATCCTACTCTAGGGTATGCTAATAGTTGAAGGGTTTCACATAGTTATCTTAAGCTTTATACACACCTCATCATAGTCGCTGGTTGGCTCCTCGCATTGCACGCGTTCTTTTTGCGAGGGTTGCGCAAACAGTTTGCGCTGCAAAAAGTTCTTCATGCTGTCGTAGACCTTGTGTGTGCGACTCTGTGCGGGCTCCTCGGCTGCGGCTGCAGCAGGGGCTGCCTCTGTTGTTGGCTGCAGCTTGTTGCTCCATTGTTGGCACTTATTGAAGGCCAGGTCCAGGTTTTTGCCGGCATTGGTGCCATATACATCAGAGTAGCTGGGACAATTGATCACGTTGCGTAACTGTGGCCCAGAAGGTGAAAACAATCGTGGAGATTAGTTTTGGTCAAGTCGGTAAATTTGTCTGGCATTGTGCCTAATGCTACCTGTGCCCGAAATGCCTAATAAAACAAAACTGCCCGCTCCTATTTCACACGCAGTGCGCGCGTTTATGTAACAGTCCGACACAAAAGGTGTCCTTTCTGCTCCTGGCCTGCTTTGGCCTGATAACACACATTATGCGCATTTTATTTCACAGTCAACGCATTGTTCTCCCTGGCTTTTCCCTTTGTTCAAGCCAGAGAAAGAGAGAGAGAAAAGAAGAGTGAGAGAGAGGGAGAGAGATGGTGGCTCGGCTAATGCCTTTGGGTCAGCCCAGTCCCTGTCCGTGTTATCCTTGTAATGCGCTTGTTTCAGTTGTTCATTGTGTCTGTAATTTGCCTGGTTTGCCAGTTGTTTTATTTGCTTTTCATTTGCCTGATAAAATATGCATATGCTTAAGCACTTTCGCCTTTGGGTGAGCGGCTTTAGGAAGAGTTCATGTTTTGCTCTTTGTGTCATCTGTGCATTATTAAAATTGATTTTTGTTTGTTTTTACTCATAAATCCGGCACGGCATGGCAAGCTTATAGAAGTAGTTCTAAGCAGGCCACCGGCAATTTCCGGGCATCAGCTAAATTACAAGCAGCTCATAGCCTGCAGATAAAAGTTGCCAGGCACTCAACTTAGCTTCGACAATTGGTTTTTATTTACATAAAAATCCTGTCCTGGCTAGGTGTTTGTTCTAAATAAGCCACAGATCTTTGCCAAACATTATCTAAATTACAAGCAGCCCATATCCTGGAGATAAAATTTACAAGGCACTCAACTCATTTTTGACAATTGTAATTGCTCTGCGAACTGTGTTGCGTGCTCCACGCCACTTCTTCCCACACTCACGCACACACTCACAAACACCCCGTGTGCAGTGACACACCCCTTTTTGGCACTTGGCAAACAATGCGAATCGTTCGAATCATTCACCTATGCAAGAGTATTCAATAAATACTCAAAAAGTGCGTTCGAGTGTGCGATGCACTTCAGAGAGAGAGAAAGGGAGAGAGAGAGTGAGAGGGGGGTAGAGAGAGGATCCTTTGCAGAATACAATGACACTTCAGCACGTACGCACACACGCACACACGCACACACACTCCAGGCACACTCGTTTGAGTATGTGTATTATGAAATGGTAAAGTAATGAGCATTCAATCGAGTAGCTGCCAGGACAATGGCAGTTCAGGTAGCCGTATAAAAAATGGTTTTATGCGTTAAGCCAAATTGAATTTGATTGAATTGAATTTGATTGCAGATTGATGATTGACGATTGACGATTGACGAATGAATAGAATGACGGCCAGACAACAGCTGCAGGCAGCACTTGTATCATGAATAAATGCTCAGTTTTCTTCAAGATTTTTCCAATCTTGTGTTTTCGTTTCAGGAAATGCACTGTTTAAATTTCCGGCGCTGCATCAATTTGCATGGACAATTGAATTGTTGTGCCTGTGTGTGTGCTGTGTGTGTGATGTTGCATGCAACACGGGCTGGCCATTAATTGAATGCCAACAAGCCGTGGCCGCAGCTCTTTGGCTCTTTGGCTCTTTGATGTCTTGGCCATGCATGGCGCATAAATAAATCTGTTGAAAGCTGCGGCGTGTAAGAAGCGTTAAAGTTTACCTTTTATCGGCTTAAATCAAACACAATGGAAATCAACGGAAAACAGGCGTTTAATGCCCCGAAAAAAACACAGACACATGGAAGAGGAAAATACAAAAGAAAAATTCAAATACATGATTTTTAATTTATGCCAAGACAAGCAACAAGAAATAAATGTTAATGGAGCAGAGCCGATAGCCGACAGCCAGAAGAAGACACACAGTAGTTTCCAAAAGGTGTTTTACTCTTCCCCTCCCCCGCTCTACCACTCCCTTTCCCCTGCTGCCTGCTGCCTGCTAATGCAATAAAAATATGGGCTGGATCGGAGCCGTGTTGATCCTGGCCTGCGGAAAGGTAACTCTAATTGATGATGAAGCATGGCCAGAGCCATTGTTTGGCCAGCGAGGTGTTAGCATATTTTCGTAATCAAATTCTGCTGTTACAATAAAAACGAAACCAGGTAACAGAACATAAGCCCCAACCGAGCACCTTTAAGCCAGCTGACAGCAGCAACAGCAACAGCAACGATAACAATAGAGCTGGCTGCCCGGGGCACCTTTGCCTTGCATTGCACACTTCTAACAAAAACAGTTGTTAGTTTTCCATTTATTGTGCATTTACAGAGCGAGAGAAAGACTGACAAGAAGAGTGGAAATTAGTTGAAGTGGACGCGGCATGAGTTGCGCCTTTCGGGCCCAGGACTCTTGATGAACTTATTGAAATGTTGCCTTTTGTGCAGCGAAGGTGCCTTTTCTTCTACCACGATATGTAAGAAGCAGAAGAAGAAGAAGAAGAACACACCCTGGCATATGCACAAATTTCATGCTGGAAAATCAAACAGCTGCTGAAGTGGCTCAGCGAAACGTTTATATAAAATAAAACCACCCCAGAAGGCAACAACAACAACAACAACAACAGGCCACACGCAAGGCCAATCAGTAGCTGGAACAGCAAAAAACCACAAAACCAATTTATTGAATTGGTTATGTAGAAATTGCTAATACATAAGTTAACTATTATTGAGTATGTAGGCAGCAGCTAGCTACCTTTCCAGCCAATGGTTAGGAAAATCCTTCAAGTCCACAGACTAGAGCCCGTTCGGAGAAAATGCCAGTCCAAATTCTAGTACAAACGGAATGGAATCAATATCGCTTTACTTCTACAAGCTTAAACTAAATTTGAATTTAGATTTTAGTAAATATTTTTCAATTAAGTTGTATTCTTTACGATTTCAAAGTTTGTTTTTGATGTTACGAGAATAAAAAACAGCCTTGGGTTGGTTTGTTTCTTCTAGAATTAAGTAAAAAACTTACTTGAATCTTCCAGCAAGCGTATAGCAACAATTTGATATGTCAAGTTATAAAAACTAGCCAGAAGAATAATATCTCGCTCATTAAAAAAGTATTGCAATTTTTGAAATTTAGACAACGATTGAGTAAAAGATTTCACAAACTTGCTCAGAGAGTGCAACAAAAACTTAAGTTAAGTTTGAGATAAGAAATAATAGATATAAGAGTTCTTGATTGACTTAAGTAAGTATTGATCCTGGCTGAACCTTGATTTCCTTTGTTCTACAATTAATTAAAAAACTGTTGAATATTTCTCCGAGTGTATGGCCTGCGCATAAGCCAAAACATATCTATCTATCAATTGTAGCTGCGGCATGTCAGCAATGTTCAGATACAGCTGTAAATTAGTAATATGCAACAAACTTGGCTATTTGAATATTTTGAATGGCATTTCGTTTCGTGTGCTGCGCGGCTAATTTGACAGTTTTATGCCACACCGAAAAGTTTAACAACAAAATGTTGAACAGACACGTGTGTGTTTCGGGGGGAGGGGGAGGGCTTTCAAAATGTCAGAGCCGAGAGATATACATGGAACTGCGACTAGTTTATGACATTTTGGAAAAGACGCGTCTGTCTGTCCCGCGGCGCATTTGAAAATTTATGAACTCGGTTTTTCGTTTTCGTCTTTTTTCGGCGCGGCGGGAGGGGGGGGGACTACTTACTTAGCAGCTCCACATAATACCTGCACACATATATCCCATATATTCATGCGCGAGTGTGTGCCCCAAATATCGTAAAATGATTTTAACATTTTTTTCTTCCACTAATTTCGTTTTATGCTGAGTTCAAATTGTAAAATGTTTATAGTTTATAGTTTATAGTTTCTGGCCGGGTTAGTTTTGGATATGCTGTCGTTTATTATTTCCTATCTGCGGCTGCAATTAGCGTCGCATTCGCTGGAAAATCCTTTGTTTGGACACATGTGGCATGCGGCATGCGGCATGTGGCATTGTGTGCTCTTTATAGTTGCCTTTTTTTTAAATGTCGTTCGACACGTTTTCGTTTTTTTATAGGTGTAAAAAATGGGGTCATATCAAACGCTCTTCGAATTGAGCTGCTGCCTTATTTATTTATTTATATTCGTTTCTATGGGAATTTAAAAAACTCAACTTTGATGAGTTTATTAAATGGAAATTAAAATTGTTGAAATTATTTCGTGCTCGTTTATTTTAATTGCATTTTATGGCCATTTTTATTTATGTGGGCAGCCAACTATGGGCATCTTTTTATGCCCGAACGAACAGATGATTCTCAAGTGGCTGCAGATATGCAAATGGTGCATTGAACTCGGCAACTGTTTAGAGTTGAGATCTTATTTCTGTGCGTGAGCAGTCAAAAAGGGAATGTTCAGTTTGAGCTTGAAGTATGTTGCTTTTTGATATACTTGTGTTGTGCAGAGTTGAAGCCAACTTTTGTAAGTTTGTGGCATTTAAAAGCGTGTCTAGTCGCTTTTGTTGCGGGCATATCCTTGTTGCACACCGTTTGGATACCCTTTCGAAGGATACTCGAACTTGCAAATCAAATATGTAACGCCTTGAGGTCCGAGTCCATAAGGTATGTATGTTATTGAGTCTATCTTTAGATAACTTTGTAATTATTGCCAACTATCCGATATAGAATAGAATAGATGGGAAAATCCAATGCAGAATACCTATAGATCTCCTTGGAAATTATCAAACGAGTTTTTGAAGAATTTCTTATTCGTCAGATATATGTTTCATGAGCAGCAACTAGGAATCTCATTACGCTCCTATCAAAGAAGCAACCAATCTGTAACTGACAACTAAATCTTATTGGAATCATTATTTGACTCATCCTACAGGGTATTCAAAGTTCGGCCAGTCGAATTTCCTTTTGCTATTTCTGCTTGACGTTTCTCTATTTCTCTAAGGCACACAAATCCTTCGTGGGAAGCCATACGAAACTCAAACTCAAACAGCTCAACGGACGCGGCTCAGCACATGACGAGCTGATGATAACGATGATGTTGTCAGTTGTCGCTGCATGTTGCATGTTCCTTCTTGTTGCAGTTGTTGCTGTTGTTGTTGTTGTTGTTGTTGTGGCTTTGATGGCTAGACGAAAGCCAAACCCAACTAAACTATTTTTTGTTGGCTGACCAGACGGGCGTTACGCTGATTAGGAGGGGGTTGAAAGCTCTCTTTCTCTCTTTCTTTTTTTTTGCATTACATTTGCCTGGCGTGGCATGTGGCAATCAGCACAACAACAACAACAACAGTGAGGGAAAAACCCGAAGAGTGCCCAGTGAAAATTTATATTGAGTCGAGCGTAAAAATAACAATGCAAACGAGCAGACGGCATGAAAATAAGTGAAATTGTTGTTTACTCAAAACGTTGGGGCAGACGCAAGTCTTTCCAAGAGAGTGGGGCAAGGGGAGCGGGGTGGGTGTTTGGGTGCAATATGGAGCATAAATTACAACAATGCATGCAATGCGCCGCCGCCAATGTGTCCGTCGCCAGCCATTTAATTATGCTCATCAATTTGCAGTCAAAGCCAAAGCCGAAGCAGCCGCTGCAGTTGCAGTTGCAGTTGCATTGGCTGTGGCACTTGCATTCGCCCATAAATCTTAACGAGGCCTGCACTTTAGTTGCGTTTATGGAAAATTGTTAATTAAATGCACTTAAAAGCGGCGCAATTTATTCTCAACTTTCCCAGTCGCCTACTTAGAAATCAAAATGCAAATGCATCGAACATGTCTAAAATTATATATACACAAGTGCATATATATAGATGTGCATGCATGTGCACACACACACTCGCACACACACACATTTATCATTGCCCTTGAAAGAGACCGCTTCCGAGTGCCCACGAATTTAAATGCTCTGCTCATTGCTGCTAATCGTTTGATTTAAATTTAGAAATAGTTCATAGAAAATTATGAACATTGCTTTTATGCTGCCAGCCACTTAGGGTTGCCCAAAAAAAAAAAATGTGCTCTAGTCGAGTGTGCCCAGCTGGAAGATACCCTGTAAGCAGGGTCTGTCTCTAGCTTTTATATACTTTCGATAATCTACAGATATGTCTAATCTTGATATAAATTAAAGGAAGTGAAGAGAGAGAGAGAGAGAGAGAATGAGAGAGAGAGAGAGAGAGAGAGAGAGAGAGAGAGAGATTGACAAACTTAAAGATCAGCTGTCAAAGGACTGCGTGTTATTTTAGTTTCTGGGCATCGGACTAACGAGCGAAAAGTCGACGGTTCAAATACCACACACGCTCATTAGTTTTATGCATGTAAATATTAATTATATGCAAAGAGAAAAGCGATAAAAACTAATTAAACACATGTTTTAAATGCTAAGCCTTTTGTTTTTAAAGCTATAAAAAAGGGAGAGAGAGATGGAGAAAGAGAGAGAGAGATAGAGAGAGAGAGTTACAGACAGAAAAGTCACAGCTCGTTTCAGCTGGTTGAACAGACAGAGAATATATATTTGATTTATATACTTAAAACATGCTACCCTTTCTGGGCCCATCTTTGGCTACAGGGTATATGCAGCCAGCCCCACTAGAGCTGCACTTACAGATGCCGCTCTTTGTCTGTTTGTGGACTTCATTTGCCGTTTTCGCCAGCAAATTTAATTTTCCACAGCAAAAAAAAAAACAAGAAAAACAAAAAGAAAAGAAGACGGAAAAGCAGAAAAAGTATTTATCATTCGTTTAATTGTTTTAGATTTTAATCTGGCAATATGGTCGCGGCAGGCACTCGGACTCGGCGCGACATATGTTTGAGTTTGAGTTTGAGTTTTGGGTTCGCTGTTGCCAACATTTTGTATGACAACTTTATTAGTTTTGTATCGCATCTCTGTGTGTGTGTAGAGTGTGTCTGGTGTGTGTGTGTGTGTGTGTGTGTGGTGTGTGTGCACTTTGTCTGCAGTTCGTTTTGACCCGCGATGCGCGTCGCCTTTTTACTTCAAGTTGAACTCGTCGAAAACTAATTGAAAACGTTTTTCAGCGCCTGTAAACAGACCCGTCCCTCTCCCTCTCCCTGTCCCACTCCCTGATCCCTACTCTGCCCCTGCCTCTGTCCGTGTCTTGCCAATAAATGTTTTCCTCTGGCATTTTTCGGCGCGTTCTCTGATAACGGATGCGTTGGCGACGCTGTCGTCGCCGAGGCCAACATTTGGTGGCATGTGGAAATCACGGCCTGAGGTGTCGAACGATTTATGCCGCTTGGGCGTGCCTTTATACGAAATTGCGGTTGGGCCTATTCCAAATAGATCTAACGGATTTTGTAATAAGCTAAATGCTGCAGGCCTGCTAGAAATAGAGTTTGGTTTGGTGTAAAGAAGAAGAACCTACAAGAAAAGTAAGCGAGAGAGTAGGACTCGAGTTCGAGTAGTATTCAAGAGTTCCTGTTAAGAGACTTTGCTTAAAGATGGAGATAATTGTTGAATTGATTGTTTTCATAATCTATAAGATCATGAGGAATCAACAATTTCATTGATTCTAATATGTCCATAAAAGAGAGCAAAAGCTGCATAGAATGGAGTATCACAAGATGGAACAGAAATAAGAGAAAAAGAGATAATGCAAATGTTTTGATTTGTTATATCTATATCGAAACATCGAGTGGTGCCAAGCAAAATCAATAGAGTTCATGTCTCGACATTCTTGGAACTTCTTATAATTGTTTTTTGCCACTCTCCGCACTCAAGCGATGCATTATGTTCAAGAACAAAACAAATGTTGCTCGCTTCCAGTAAACGGAATTCCCGCATAGAAGCCACGCCCACGCAGTGGGACAATCCTTTTTGGGAGGAGCTCGAATAACACCTACTACAAAAATATTTTCATAGCTCAAGAGACGAGAAGATAAACGAAAGACCAGAGACCACAATGGGCATGCAGATAAAGAGCTTGCCTTCGACCAGAGACGGGTGTCAATTCCCGTGAAAAATGACAAGAGCAGCGGGAAAACACAATGATGTTGATGGAAATGCAGGAAAAATGCTGATGATAAATGCACAGCAAAGCAGATAAAAGAGCCAGAAGCCAGAAGCCAAAACGCAAACTGTCATTCTGTTTGAAATTACAAACCTCTTTTCTTGCTGCTGAACTCAACTGAGAGTCAGGCCCGAAGAGAGAGCGAGATAGAGAGAGAGAGAGAGTGAGAGAGAGAGAAAACTAAGCTGCTGCTGGGGCGCTGAAGGGGGAGGAGGGAGGTGGCTAATACAGGTAGCTGCGTGCGTCGCGGCTTAATTAAGGCATTCGACTAATAAGCTAATCAGCTTTGGCATCCAGGGCATGTCGACAGTCGGGCAGACATCGTCAATGGGCCAGCTGGAGCCTAGTTAGCGCTTATCGCAAATCAAACACGAATATGTTTATATAACACATGTGTACAAATGGGCCCGAATGCATTCACATTTCGAGTCCACAATCAATCATTATCTTTATGAGTCGAACATATGTTTGCCATGCTCGAACCTTATCGAATGCGGGAAAACTCGTCGCATTTTCGCTTTGATTTATACGATTTGTCCGAAATCTGAGCAGCTCTCTATTAATCGATTCCCCGTCCAATTTCTGTTTGTTGTCTCAGCGATTAGACTTCAGTCTGATTCTGTTTTTATGCAAATCATATTTATTTGATTATTTGTGATTTAGTGTTTGGTCTGATTTACGTCGACAGTTGGGTTTATTATGTTGTTGTTGTTGTTGTTGTTGTTGTTGTTGTTGTTGTTGTTGTTGTTGTCTCTCGTATCTGTGACACTAAATCATTTTAATTGTTGTCGTACGTATTTTGAATTCTCCCATCCTACATTTCCCTCCATTTTCCCCCCAGTCCATCGATTCCATGTGCTGGCATTTCGATGTGTTGTTGGGGCTTTAAGTTTGGGTGCGTGTTGTTTTTTTGATACGTGGGATTTGTGGAGATTACTCGTGTGTGTTGTGTGTTGTGGGTGGAAGTTGTGGGGTCTATTAATTTGCATGTGAACAGATTTTCGAATTGTGTGTTATCTATACAGAAAAGGTGTCTTTTTGTTACCTATTAGCTGTATATGAAATAAGCCTTGCCAGCTAAATTGTGAAAAGTGTTGTTAAATTTGTGAATATAGACTGGAATTTTATTAGTGAGACTCTTAATAAGTTTAAAGATATATCTCTCTGATGCCAATCAATTTAATTTCTTTCCCCTTTCAGTCTTACTTTTGGCCTTTCTGCAAGGCGTTTCTTTACTATATAAATGGCTGATATTGATACCATAATCCCTTTCCCTCTCTATTAATAGACACATTACCTAAAGGATATCCACCTGATACTGTTCCCCTAAAACTAGCAAAATGTCTTCACTCGCCTTTCATAGTCTTTCATTTTATCCTTAACTTAATCCCATTTTATATGCCGAATTTACTCCAATAATCCTTATAGATGTTCTTTCCCCGTTCCATAGTCCATTATTTTAATCTTAGCTCACGTATCCCATATTGTATTTCGGATGTTTTGTCTTTTATCATATTTCATACTGTTTTAATCTTCAATTATATTAAATTTCCACTTACCAGCTTTGCATTATCGTGTGCCTTCTTTTGTGTATCCTTTTTACGTTTATTAACACTTTCCGTGGCGCCAAAGCGATTGTATTGGAACAGACGACCCATTTTCGCGCTCTTCTGTTTACAGTTTAAATAAACAAAGTCTTTGATATCGTTGTTGTTCTTGTTGTTGTTGTTGCTTTTGCCTTTTCACAATATCGCGTAACTCGCACACAATATGCTTCAGTTTTTTTAAAAAACACACGCCTGCTCGTAATATAGTCAAACTTATTGCGTTGTTGTTTCGACAGAGAAAGAACGAAAAAAAAGAGCACGGTGCTTCAAGTGTTCAATAACGTAGCGTAAACGAGACGAGTTGAAACGGAATCAAATTCGAACACGAAATCGAATGCCGGGCAACGGGAGCGACTGCTAGCGATCAGCGCGACGTGCGCAGAGGGAATGATGGGCCACAACTAAATGCATTCGAAAAAATACAACAGAAAATGAGCACGACTGAGAGCGCGACAGAGCCAGAGGCAGAGGTGGTGGCAGCAGCAGTGGCAGAGGCAGAAGCAGAGGCAGAGGCCAGCAATAGCAACAACACAGCTGAGGGACGGCGTGCAGCAGCGGCACTGGCAGAGATACAAATTTCATACTAGGGCAGCGGCAGCGGCAGCGGCAGCAGCGATGGCAGCGGCGACAGCGACGGTGACGGCGGCGATGGCGACGTCAATGGTCGTCGTCACCGGCGTTGTTCATGCAAGGCAGCCGCTGCCGCAGCATTTACCGCTAGTTCATTTTGTCTCTGTTTTGAGTACACACATACACACACACACACTCACACTCATAGTAGCCGGTTACAGCTAGAACTGAAGACAACGCTAACCAACCTACACACAGAGAGAGAGACTCACTCGAAGCGCTAGAACAAGGGGGGGGGGGGGGGACTGGTGAAAAATAGAAGAAGCAAAACCACTCAACAAAAAGCGAAATGAGAAAAAATTTACTACGTCGAATATGTACACTGAAAAAAGTACGTGGAAACTTCTGTTTTGGGCAGGCAGCAAATGAATGGAAATGGAAATGGGCGGCTCAAGGGTCGCACTCCGAGCTGCGACTACTACAGCGGACTCTGATTCTGATTCTGAGTAACTGCAGAACTGACTGAAGGGTAGTTGAGCGGACTCGTCAACAAGTTGAGTGGGCGCGAGGCCGAGCGGGGCGAGAGCTGTCAGCCAGCGGCCCATTCAACTTCGAATACCGCGTTGAGTCCATTCGCTATGCATTCATTTGACCAAACGGCGCATTCTGACTTTACCGTACGAGTTACGACTATTGACGCCTGTTTACATGTCTGCCTCTTTATCGCTAGCTCTATCTCTATATCTGCCCCACTCACTCTCACTCTGCCACTATCGCTGTCTTTGTCTGTGCATGTGCTCCACATTTTTCGCTTCTTCATTTGCCTGCTGCACATTTCATTTCGCCATTTTGCCTATTTGCTTAACGTACTCGCCCGTTGTTGTTGTTGTGCTCTACTTGTTGTTGCCGCCTCCGTTCCGCAGCCATTTCCTCCACAACCCACATGGAAACGCTGCATCAGCTACTACTTTTTTTTTTTTTTTCCCGAAAGCCCTTCTTTTTTTTTTTTTACTGGCGCATAAAATAAACACAAAAACTTTGCAGTCTCATTCAGTGGCAAGGATGCTTTTTGGAGCGGCCCCCCACTCTCTCTCTCGTTCACTCTCCTCCCTCCCGCTATCTGTCTCTTTCGCTTTGCGTCTGCCAACTTCAGCGTTTCATTTGCACACCCTCTCCACCCCTGCCCCCCTCTATCATCTATGCCCCTGTGCTGTATGTGTCCGTAATTATCATTATCCCTGTGCTACTCGTTTTGTGCTTTTCATTTCGCTGTTTATGCGGCCAACTATGCCACTTTAATTGAAGTCAATTTTTTCTACTTTGCTGCTGCTTGTGGCAGAAGGAGAAGAAGAATAAGAAGAAGGCAGCAGCATCGGCTGCTCTGCCACATTTTTGCCACATTTTGTTGCAAGCACATTTTCATTGAAAATGATTTCTGCAACTTATTAGCACCTCCGCAAATTATGAGTTTCGTGTTTTTGTGGCTTGTTTACGAGCTTGCCGCATTTTTAATTGAGCTGCCGTCAAGCTTAAGGCTGCGGCAGAGCTGCGGCTGCATTTTGGAGGTTGAGCTGCACCGAGCGTAGCTCACCTTTGTTGCCTTAATTAGCTCAACGAAATGGATGCTCTGCCATGTCCTTACATGGACGGCACTTTGAATGCCGCCGGCCGGCCAAAGGCCACAGGGCAGAGCATGTAAACGTTGCTGCGGTTAGACGGCCACAGGACGAGCTTAATTGAAACAGTTTGCACGGTAAAGTGTACACGGTCCGGATTTGTAAAGGACAAAGCGATGCTAGAGATACCTCAATCAAGGACTATAACTAGCTTAGATGTTGAAACAGTAGGATCTATCCGGATCTGCACATATGTATATTCTGGCGTATATATAATATTTTGAAAATAATGTCAATATGGACTCACCCTCATCCATTAGTAAAAGAGATAAAACCTCTTATATATCCAGATATCTGAAAGAAAAGGAGAGTTAGTTGGTTCAGGTAAGAGCCAAATAAAGAAAGAGCTAGAGAGTTAGAGGTAGAGATAAAGACAGAGAGGAATAGAGAGAGAGTGAGAAAAATAGATAGAGATATATACAAGATTAACTTAGAGTAGGAGGAGCTCAGCTTAAAATAATTGAACTGTCAACTGCATAATACAATACTTATAAACAAAGATTGAAAAGCAGTAGGCCTTCCATGAATTCATGAGAATCGCATAGAAAGGCAATATGCCAAAAGGGCGAGTTATCGGACTGTGTTTGGTTGAAGAGAACATGCATACATACATACATACGCATAGTATGTACATCAATTCATTAATATGATCAGTCCATTGCGTTACTGTTCATTATGTTTTTTATCAGACCTTATCGTATATGATATAGGTATGGTATATGATAGTATTCAGACTAAATTACCTTCTGTTCAGGCACTCTTTCAAAACCCTCCCCCTTATTTTCGGCAGCTGTTTCATTAAACTGCAGCTTTAAGCTTTAAGTGTACGGGTCCTATTCGGTAATACCATAACTCCTTCAGCTTATTATTAATCCATTACTTTGTTGCCTTTCAGCTGTTTCCAGCAAAACAAAAAGTAAAAATACAAACTGGGGTAAGTGTATATTAAGCAGCCAAAATATTATTGCTCATATTTTTTGCACCCTCTATAATTTTTTATGGTCGCAACGCCCTTGCCGAATCCCTCGCCTCAGACCCAGACCGAGACAAAGGGAAATAATCAATGCTAAACTCGCATTTAACGAAATATGCTACCAAATCGTCGAGCTAAACCTCTGCTTATAATTAGATTATGACATTAATAAGTCGCTTTAACAAATGTTCAAATTTGCCACCCCAAAGAGAGAAAACGAAACTTTGATTTGTGTTTTCGATTTTGCTGCGTCTTTTCCCTCAATTTTTTTTTTTTTTGGCAACAGTTGCGAAAATTGAATTTGTGCAGCGTTTAATATATTGCAGCTATCAATGGGAAAAGCATTTTCACGACACTCGAGTGCCATTCATAAATCAAGTTGCAACCCCTTGGAGCGGCACTGCAGCACTTGGCTCTGGTACTTGCCTCATGTGGCAAATTGAATTTCATTACATAAAAAGCTTTTGCTTGGCATCTTTTCTTTTGCCTTTTCATTATGTGACTTTGGCCTTTTACGTTGATTTGTCAGACAATTGCATAAAATTTATTTTTGATTTTTCTGCCCAGCTGTACACACCCCCCTACACACCTAGACACCGCCCCCGCCTCCGCCCCCCGTAAAGTGCTCTTAATGTTTGTCAATTATTTGCAGTAATTTGCAATATTTCTAAACGCTTCGCCTGGGATTTTCCATTCGAGAACTACCCTAAATTGTTTTTAATGGCCATTTGCACTTACATGACTGTTGAACTCGGCATCAGTTTCAGTTACCCCTCGCCCGACACCCCCTCCTGTTGTCTCTAATGGCTTCATCATCTAAGTTTCCTCCACAGTCTACAATAAATGGCCTACAAGCACTCTCCGTGTGGTTGTTCCTATTTAATTTATGGCCCAAACTAAATGTTATTTATTTACCTTTAAAAATCGACACAACTAAACAAATAGAAAAGTTAGTTCGGCTCATGGTCAAGTCCAGAACTCTGGGGGACACTTCCACCTCCAATGCTGGGAAATTAATTTTCCCATAGTTGAGAGTCATTAAGCGCTCGCTGGGGGGCGTGCCGCAGGTGTTAAAAATGTAGTTAAGTCAAATCTTTAACAACAATTTGTTTGGTGAAAATGCATAAAACTAGCCGCAGGCAGCGCAAACAACTCGATTGAACCAATAAAAAAGTGGTGTGTGACAACCCGAAGATTGAATACCCTCTTCGACGTATGCTTGCCTGTTTATACATATATGCAAACATGCATACATGGATACATTCATATGTACATGCATACATGGATACATGCATACATGCATTCATGGATACATGCATACATGGATACATGCATGCATGCATACATGCATCCATACGTACATGCATACATGCAGATGGACAAGCAAGATTATATCAACTCGACTAATCAAGAGTATATATACTTGATGGAAACGAAGACGTCTTCTTTTAAACGTTACATATTTCGTGAAGAAATAAAAATACCCTCTGCAAGGGCATAACAAGCAAAGACTCCAACAAATTCGAAAACTCAACGAATTTGAAACTCTCCTCTATTTCATTCACATCAATGGCCCGCGGTGTCTCTTTGTTTGGCGTTGTTTTTCAATTTTTCTTTTATCTCCCGAACTCTGGTGCTCGAGTGACTGCAGCAATTATGTTTATAAATGATTTGTTGGGGTGGTCTGGTCGGAGCCCTCTATCTCTCGGTGTTGGTAATCCTTCATTTCATCCGCATTCAAAGGCCATAAATAGCTAAAGAATTATGTGTGAAACCATTAAAATTTATTTTAATTTCTGTCAAAGCCTTTGGGGCACTGCAACCGCATAGTTTTATAATATTTGTTACATGCTTATAAACCATATAAGGGCTCTATCGCATCGTGGCTGGAAGTGATTTTTGCTTTTCATTTTGGAATTTTAGTTTATGACTGGCTGGCGGCTAGTTCAACAGATTTTTAATTGCTGTGCTTGGGTTTTGTTTATGTTTTCCAATGTTTTTCTTTGTTTTATTCACTATGTTGGATGGTTAAGCACCGCCCTGTATCATAAATCATTTTGGCTCTACGGAACCATCATGGCTATGTTTACGCATATATTGTATATGGGCGTGCATATTTTGAACAGTTTTCAGCGTTTTGCTTTGATTTATTTTCATTTATTTATGTTTTTCCAAACAGTTGCTGTTGTTTTTCCAATCAAAAAAATACTATATAAAATAATTCGAAATGGGGCTTTGAATAGTTCAATGCACTTATCTGCCGTGGCATTAACTTGTCCGTTCTATTTGACTTGCCACATCATTTCCAGCAAATTGAAGACTTTCACACTGAACACTTCACTATCTTCAAGTCATTTATCAATAGACGACAGCGACTTAGGCAACAACCTCCATAACAAGCTTTAGTTAACACAATATTTTCGACATTTTCCCATCAACTTGTTGTGGGGGCTTCGGATAGACGCCCCATTCTCGAAGCGCCCATTGCATTTGAATTTCTCACACAATACGTTACATATCAAATATTTATATACCCCAACAGTTCTTGTCATACCGTGTACCCTATGATATTAGGTGAGGCTTTGTATAGCAGATATATATACTTGAAATTTGAAATATGGTATATCCCCTCTTCTATCAACCTAGAAGAACTTTATTTATCTCATTTATATTAACTCGAAGATTATAAGAGCAAGATATACTAAAGTTGGTGGATAGTTCCTTGTGTACCTTCCCGCAGTTTCGCCCTTGTTAAGAATTCGTAGAGCTAGATCTTTGGGTTCTGGTATGCAGTTACATGAGGTTGTCTTATTTAAACATACAAATTTTCATAATGATTGAACAATAAACACTCGAGTTATGCAAGAATGTCATCATCGTAAAGGTTTGACCAAGAGCAGATGATGCACAAACGTGCTTGGATCTTTTGGGAACAGGGTATCTCCCACTCGGGCCCTACCGACTAGTGCACGCTACATGCATTTTTTCTTTTTCTCCGATAACGCCCACATTAACAAGAACTTTGAATTGGAACTGAACATGTACCAGCAATAATAAAAACGATTTTCCAGCAGCACAAACAATTATATGACGCATAAATTAGGCACAGCCCCGCGTTGAATAAATAATTTCCTGTACGGCAATTACTAAAAAAAAAGAAAAAGAAAAGAAAAGAACTACCACATAAGTAACTGGCCAGGCCGCATGCATGGAAATTAGATGGGCCCCAGTTCGGGGCACGAAATTCTGTTTTATTTAATTCGAGGCAGGCGCTGAATGCACTGCAAATGAGTTTGGGTTTTGTTAATGCCCGTGCATGATACATTTAAACGCTGGAAAAATGGAAAAACCTCCATAAAAAACGTGACAAAATGCGAGCGATAGCATAAGTGTGACCCAACTTCCATTTCCACAGAGCACAGACCACAAAGCGAGAAGTGCTTGATAAGGTGAGATTTTTCTAGGGATCATTTATGGGGTGGGCCAGGGACTCGTTGTTTCTATTTCGAATACCCTGTATGTATAAGAAAATTGTTGAAAAGGGGTATAGGGATCTGTGTAAATGACTGGGGTAGGTTGAATAAGGTATCTTCGAGCCCGAAAAGAATATAAAGTATTGCTCTTCCATTACCATAATGTCGATAAATATCGATTTCACTGTTTGAATTATAGCTCAGACTTTATCGTAGCTATGTGATATCGATTTGCAAACCTAGTTTAAGCATAACTCAGAGGTATAGGAGCTAGTGTATGAGATTCGTCGTATAGGGATATCCTTATTCTCCTACATTTTCAAGATTTCGATAGATATCGATTTTGAAACTGGCTTTTTCTACGGCATAGCTTCGAGGTATAATATTTAGGGTGCATGCATGGGAAGTTCGAATGTTTGTAAGGGCATTTATGTGCTGGGTACAGGGTATCTGTCAATCGGGCATGCCCGAATAAAGCACTCTCGTATTTATTTACATTCCCACTTCAAAAACACAAATAAATCGTAATTGGCGTGCGAGGGGTCTGCATTTTATTTTTTATATAATGTGCAATAGAGCGCCGCATCGCGTTGTATTTTTATTTTCATGCTCATTAAATGAAAAGCCGAAAAACCGAAAAAAAAGAAAAACCCAGAGCATGGCCAACATGAAAATGCGTAGCGTGAAAAACCCAGGCAGCGGGAAAACTAACGCGCTGGCGTTTGCGGTTGCTTCCCCTTTGTTGTTGTTGTTGTTGTTGAAAAGCGGAAGTACACGTTGGGTTATCACAACTGAAAAAATCTATCGATAGCGCCGAGCTGATAGCGTCTGCTGCGGAGCTGCTGAAGGTGCTGCCCCTGGCTGTGTTCGGCCGAAGATCTACAGCGGCGATAGAACAGTGCGAACAGCTGCCAAATATTCGAGGAGGGACAGCTTAACCCTGACGAATTTTAATTTTTGCGATATGTCGAGAAAACAATGGCAAGCAGAGATCTTGAGCATTGACTGGCTTGATAAACGATATGCTAGTAACAAGTCGAAATCAAGTATTTATTATATAAATGTCAAACAAGCTGCGGGCATTGTTTTCACTTGGGAGACATTGCCTTAGCTGCACATCTTTCACACTCGAAGAGCTCATTAGTGTTGCTAGAGGCTGAGACTGAAGGTCCATGCGTAGCGGAAAAACCCTCAAGATTAATGAACTACAAAACATGGACACAAATCATATGTAATAGCTGCCAGGCTGAGAGGCTTTCTGGGCTTCTGGAACAAATGTGTGACAATTTCTCCAAAAAGGATGCGTCGTCTAGGCAGGCAGGCAACGCCCCAACCAGAGACGGCTGCTAGGTGTCAGGGCCAAGTGACAATGTCACACATAAAAAATAGAAATAAAAGAAATATATATAACATACATATATGCCTGAGCAGGACACGCAGCGCTAGCGTCTCCTTATGCCGCATCCTGTGCGGCGCGACCAATGGCAAGGTGCACCAAGAACACGGCGCCACGGCGTGTCTGCTACGTGTGTGTGTGAGAGTGTGTGTGTGTGTGTGTCTGCCACATGTAATCAGAATGAAGACATGTGCATTTAGGCCGTCGAGCTCCGCAGGCTCGTTATCCTTTTACTCAAGCGACGAAACAGGCATTTGGCTTGTCTTTCGAATTAATGGCAGGCCAAGGCCCAGGGTAAAGGGCACAAGGCGCGACCAGCTGCCGGGCTGCATTTAAATATTGCCATGCCTATGGCCGTGCATTTTTGGAAATTTGATATTTTTTTCCTAGACAACAGCCTCGGCTGGTGTCGGGGTCGGAGAGGAAGTAATTTTCGATATGGGCGCCGGTCGCCTTAGCCTTAGCATACACGTATTTGTTTGGAATTAATGAAATTTAGACATAAACATGTTTTTCCAGCCAGCAAACAGAGCGTCCCGTGTTCCCGTGTTCCGTGGCCCCGTTTGATGCTGCTCATGAGGGTAATCAGCGGAAATTGAGTTATCCCGAAAGGACATTATGACATATGCCATTACAGGATCAAGGTTTGAGCTGGGCTGAGCTGGCTCTTGAGTAGCAAAAACTCGGACTACTTTAAGTTTACTTTTTAGCCTGATTTGTGTTTGGGCATCAGTTGAAGCAGCTCACAGAGTTGACTAAAGTAAATATAGGAATTCTCTTTGAGTTTATAAAAAAGTTTGGAGCTAGAAAACTGCTTGCGTTATTTTTATACACTTTCTAGGTCGAACATTAAGTTCTCTTTCGTTTCTCGGGATATCTGAAGCTTTGCATATGAGCGTAATCTTATTAGGAGCTCTAAAAATGTATTTGTCATTGCAAAACCTATCTGCTTTTCAAGTACATGCCTAGCAAGTACATGCCTACATTTTCTCCCAACTACCAACCGCATCGATCTACTACTTAAAACGATCGATCCCTTGCATAACATCGCGTCTTTGTCATATGTCTGCAAGGCTAGTTAATCTTCTTGTTTTCACATGAGCTCTTTATGGGCGCGCCTCTGTTGTGCTCAGCTATGATCTAATACCCTGCCGCCAGTCACATGAAACATCATCTCTAATATTCTAAGCCAACTACACCCGCATCCATAATCGCATTGCCAAGGCAAGAAAGGCCTTCTGATGGATGAAGATGATGCGGCCAAACAAAGGCGCAAAAATCCGCTTAATGCGATTTTCAAGTGGAAAGCAATGAGCCTGTCCTCGCAGTACACCTTTTCCAGAGCCACATACTTATTGCTTTTCCAATTTTCAAGGCTGCGCCAGTTGGAGGAAGAAAATATGCGAAACAATGCCAAAAACTGGCACAAAGCAATGCGGAGCACATAAAAAAAAAAATGGTGGAAAATAAATGTTGAAATGGGAAAACAAAGCCAAGTGCCTGACTGTCTGGACGGGCGGCCCATTGTGCGCGTTGAAGTGTCCTGCCTAGAAACCATGAGACAGACGCCGAGCCAGACCCAGACCGAGACCCAGACCTAGACATGGTTCGGCTTTACGCTTCAGCGCGAAATGCATTTGTTTTTTTTTTGGCAAGGGCAAAAATTTATAGTGCAACGCGAAGTTAATGACGTTGCAATTGAAAACAAACGAGAAATAATGAGTTTTTTTGTAGTTGTTGTTGTATCCTTGAGAAGCGTTGCCAAAGGACGCGCCATGTCGTCTATATCAACCGCAACATGCAACAGCAGGCAGCAGCAGACAGACAGCCCCGAATCAAAGTCAATTTCGTTGTGGCAGCTGCTGCGACTACCTGTGCCCGACAAAGGTAACCATCCACGGGCAACAATGTCCTGCACAATGCCAAATTTAAATGCGGCTGTCAGCGGGCAGTCCGGCAGTCGCACAATAGGGCTAGCAAATTAAAAGAAAATATAAATGCTATTTCATAAACTGAAATCGATGTCTAATGAAGTCCCCTCGCCCCCACACCCTTGGCACTCATAAATATACCCTGTGCAGAGTGTGTAAGAGGGTATATTGACTTACATGCTGGCTGTCCTTGTGAGTAACTAAAAGCGGGAGAATTGAAACCTACTTAGTGGACAGGCATTATACACCATAACACCATGGGCATGTGAAAAAGGGGTATATTGGCTTTGACTAAGCCTACTTAGACAGAGTGCAACGAAATGATCAATAGTAAACATGCATAAAACCCCATATGGATGTCCTTTTAGAGGGTATTCTATGGGCATGTATAAAATTGCAAGCTCAGATTTTGAATAGAGTACGCTCTAGACTTCGTCTAGACATTACAGCTATACACTAATCTGGGATTCGAACCAGCGACCTTCAGAGGCAGCCTAGACTCAAGCAGAGCCCTCTTGACTGCTGTGTATTATGAACAGGGTATGGCTAAGTCGCTTGCACCAGACTGCAACGTTTTCCCTCCAAATTTGTTTTGGTGTGGGGGGAAAACACAAGAATACTCTTAGCCAACAGACAGCTGTCATAAGCAGTGAGCGACAGAGTTGTCAGCTAGTGTGGCGTATCTTTCAGATACAAAGCGGACCAATTAAGCCCCCGCTCCGCCCAGCGCGACTGTCGCCCCTGTCGCACAACCCTTTGCCGCTTGACTGCCTGAAAGTATTTTCGTATTTGTGTTTATTTTGGTAATTCAACGCATCAATTTAACCCTTTTCGCATTGATGTCTTTTAAATGTGAGCGCTGCTTATGTAAATATTTTGCTTGCCAGTCGCTCGCTCGCTCGCTCAGTTAGTCAGTCAGACCCTGATGTGCTGGTTAGTGTATCTTGTAGCTTGTGTATCTGTGTATCTGTGAGTGTGCTATTTGCATAACTGCAGCCCGCATCTAACTGGGACCCGGCGCCGGTCTGAGCCTGTGGCCAACCCCTTTGGGTAGCACTTTTCCTGCTGTTTGTTTAGCTCGTCGCCAGTCTCAATTACTTTATTGACATCGCCGTCTTTGGCAATTGTCATTTTCAATTTTGCTACATTTTTCTAAACATTTTTTCCACATTTCACACTTTGGCGGCCAAACGAGTGCATTGCACGGATTGCAGCTCGGTCTGAAGTCTGATTGATGGGGCCTGCGATTCAATTGTCGGCGGTTCGTAATCAAATTGGCTTATGTAAACAATGCAATTGAAGCATTTTCTATTTTCAATTGCAAGCCGAGTTGAAATGTCAAGAGGCATATGATTTATGAGTGCCAAATGGGAAACATGCAGAAACAACAAGAAATGGTTGGCAAAAATTGAATACCCTTGTGGACATGTGGCCTTCGGCCTTGCAGATATGTCAGGAGATTCCTGAGGTTCGTCAATGCAGAGTTTGATTAAGATGTTTTGAGAAAGAGACACTTTTCCATACAGAAGATATCTTGATGTAGTGATAAAGTAATATATATATATATATTTATATACTCTTTCTAGGCATTACATACTCCATGTCAAGTCTATATTACCCTCTGCTTAATGCTGCTTAATGCTTGTCAAGTTCTCATCAACTTAAAATGCAATTAAAGCTAAAACTAAACTTGTGTTAGTTTTGAAGTCCTGCAATCGTTAGAGCCACATTCAAAGACATTACAACATTAAGATCGAATCGCAGCTAAATACAAAATAAAGTACATAAATCAAAGCTGGAAAAAGACCAGCTAAGAGCACTGCCAAAAGCACAAATACAAAGCGTTGGCAGCATTCGGTATATAAATTATGATTAGGACTATTATCAAAGCATCAGGCAAACACAAAAGCCAGGCAGGGGCAGAGGGGGGGAGTTGTTACAAACGACATGAAAAATTGTCATTAGGCAAACGACAAAAGGCAGCCAGAAAGTAGCCAGAGGAGAAGAGAAAAGAAAGTTAAGGCCAAGTCAGCGGGCAAAAGTTAGCTGCGGCTTTCATGCTTTGCCGCAAAAATTTGTGGTTGGCTAAAAAGCCAAAAAAAAAAAATATGCCAATACACACACATGTGTGCGTGTGAGTGTGTTTGTGTGTGCGCGGCGTGGGTGCCAAGGCGAGCACATAAATCATATCCTAGTATGCCGACTACGCACTCGGCATGAGGACAAATGTTGATGATGACAAAGCGCCATTAAAGGCACATTTACACAGATCCCGAGTTTCGGTTTTGGCCTGATGCTGGAGAAGGCCTCCGGCACCTATTTCAAAAGGCGTCAATTGCCATAAATCAAACGCGACATTTTGCTTATTATTTACCGATTTTTCCGATAAACTCTACAATTGTGTGTGTGTGTGTGTGTGTGTGTGCAGCATATCAAGATTTGTGGCCATAAGCAAAAGTTTGACATTGCCAATTGATTGGAAAAGTCGAAATAGGAAAAGATTCAAATGCGAAAAAAAACTTTAATTTGAAACTTTTTAAGCTAGGCAGCTTTTAACTTTTAGGCTAAATATCTGACACATCCTTTTAATTTGTATTTATTTGAAAAACTATAAATCATGGCTAAAAGTTAAATGGCTTGAACGAATTACTCGCCTAGAGATGCGGTTCGTAGACCTGACTTTTCTGTTCTGTTTATCGTTATCAATATTTCTATTCATACAATTGTATTACAAAATAAATTTGTTATTTAAACATGTTTATCTCGGAAATAGTTTATTTTGATGTATTGAAAAGCGTACAATTTTGCAATATGTTCAAATATTCCAAATTGTTTTCAACTTTTGGTTAAAGAACAACATTTTCAAGTTCCAGGAACAGCCCAATTAAAATTCGATCCATATCCAGAAGGGTATTAAATCTACGATTTGCCGAAAATCGGATTAGCTTGGATTGATATTTATTTGCGTATCGCGAGAATCTTGATACACTGTGCTGTATCCCACCTGCGGCCCAACCCACCGAGGGGCGGTGTCTTGTAACGTATGATACGATCGACGGGGTACAAAAATAAATACAAATCTAGACTATAGCCTATATCTATAGGACGATCTATCTACTTGCTAAATATCTTAGAACACAAGACTTTATACGAGAAAGAGAAGAATCCGATCGGAATACTCTGTAATGCTTGTTGTAATCAGCACAGATAAGTCGGAATGTTATATATGATATATGAAAATGATTTTTCAATTTTTCGTCAATTACATTTAGCACCTGTTGTTATCTAATCATAAATGTATTTCTTGCAGTTGTCGCCCTCCTATCAATATGATACCCTTATTTGTTTTTTATTTCCTGAAGTTAAATAAATTCCTTTGAATACCTGTGTGTCCTGGCTATCAAAAGTTATTGTGTGGCCATCAAAGCAGCCGCTCAGTGCTCGGTACTTGGAAAAGCGACCAATTAGGAATGCTATTAACGGCCAACGCCCACCTATTTGAAACCGTCTACACCTACAGGTAAAAGATAGCCAGTGGGTTTACCTTTGCCTTTTTTTATAAAGATATTTTTTTCTCTCCCTCTCTCTCTGTCCCTCTCTGCTAAATGAGCGAATTGTGGCCGTCTTTTTGGGTTTTGCTGTACGCTTCAATTACGTTTTTCATAATTTCCCACGTCGTAAAATTTATTGGTTTTGATGGCTGGCAGTTTAGCAGGTCGCCGGCTCAGCCGCAGCGCAGCATCAGCATCGGCGACTTCCGCTCCACTGGCTCAGCTGCTGGGGGCGTGTGTGTGTGCTCCTGCTGCCTTGAGGTCCTGCTGTTAGGGCTGTGGTCTCTGCCCTGGCTCTGTGGCTGTGGCTGTGCCATTAATTGTATGGCATTTAGCTTGAATTATTAAATTGATTTTTATTCATTTTTAATGCTGACATTTTCTTTTGTTTTTGGAAAATCGACACTTTAATGGCTTTTCATTTAAAGCTTAAGGCTTTACAGGCTGCAGTTCCCCAAGGGAGCTGTCAGCTTTTGGCAGCTGCTACTAAGCCTCTCCATTAGCCAGCTGACATTCAGAGCAGGTGGGGCATTTTAAACTAAATGCCGCACACAGCAGCAGCAGCATATGCCACATGAGTCATCAATCAGGTCGCTTTAGATAACCACCAAGAACTTGGCATTCCCTTTGGCCGACGCGTTGCATGCAACCCTTATGCCACACAGCTCGCGCTTCCTTCTGCATTATTGTGCAATTTTGCGCTTGGCCACACGCACACACACACGCACACACACGCACACACACGCACACACATTTAAATTGTATCTAAGCAATAACAATTCAACGCTTCTGATTGTTAGTTTCGCCTTTGCATGACAGGACAACATTTCGAGCTTTGGGTTCGCTTCGTCCTGCCGCGTCTCAGCTGCAGACTGCAAATTAAACTAAACATAAACATAATTTCCCAGCACTTAAGACCAAATGGAATTATGATTATGAAAATGCAGCTAGACGCGAGCTCAGCTGAAGAGAGGAAAACTTGTGTCAACCCTCAGGCAGCAGGGGTGGAGCTAAGGGCGGGGGCGGGCGCGTGCCGAAATGAAAACGTCATGTTTTCGAATGAAATTTTTGAATTATGATGTTTGCTGTTGACGCCGCGACGCCGTGACGCCGTGACGTCATGGCCATCATCTGCGCCCATCCGTTGGCATTAAATTAATTCAAAACGCTGCCAGGACACGCGCGCGCGCGCCAACCTTTTGTCTGATTGCCAAAATATGAGAGAAGCAACGAAAACGCAAACGAAAATTGATGAAAGCCCGATAGCAGCTACAAAATCGTATAAAGGTAACAAAGAAAAGGAGAAATGAATGAGAAGTATAGGAAAACCCACAGAGCTCAAATGGACGGCCGCTGTCGACATGTTGCCGAAGTCCTTTGGGATCCTTGCGGCTTAGGGCGAATGCAACGGGGTGGCAGATACTTACTATACTTTCTTCTGTCGCCTTTTCACTTGCTTTCAATGTCGTATTTATTATTATTACTATTGCTGCCAATATCCTGTATATAAATGGAAGAGAGGGTATATTCAACCAGGGTAGATTCCCAATAGGAACAGGCCTGGCGAAACATCACCTATAAACAAAAAAAAAAAAAAAATAGGAACTTAGGAACTTATCTAACTTATAGTTACACTAAGCAAAAGGTAGAATAGTGAAGCCAGAAGTCGGTTAGTCAAAGTGGAATAGTTTGTAATATTCTGTTTCTTCTTTTTATAAAAATAGTTCCTTAAAATAATTTCATCATATTTGTAGTTTGGTAAAAAAGATGTTTGATGTACGTTTAATAGGAAGCTGGTTCAAACTTCAGGCAAAATCTTATAATGTGAGATCTATTTATATTACTTTCATTGTAGCCATAACTTTAGCTATAAATTTTCCAATGAAATTCTTAAAGCGAGAACTACTATGGAACTTCGTCTAAGGCAACGATTTTCTAGTCAGGGATTTGATCCAGCGACCATCTTGTTTCGTGAGTCGAATAAATGGATTGCTTAGACAATTCACTTACAAGCACTGCTGCAAGATCTATTATATTATAATCATTCATATAATTTCATTTTATGCCCAGAAATAATTTCTTCATAAAAAAAACATATTTCCCTAATTATCTATCTGATATAATTCCGATATGGGGTATTTGCTAGGCGAACCTTTGAGTAGAACGTAGCCACTTATTTTAAATATTATTTGGTTAGCATGTCGCATTAATGGCAGTCAAATAAGCGTGTCCCTGCACCCTCTCCCCTCTCCCCTCCCTGCTCCCTGCCCCCGCCCTGGGTCTACAGTCAGACATTGTCTGCCCGCCCACCCTGCCTGCATTTGTCGTTTACAAATTGGTTTTCGTGTTCAACACACATCTATTTTGGCTGGCTGCATAATCACAGGACACACTGTACAGCGACAGGGGTGGAGGATGGGTGGGGGAGTGGGAGAGTGGGGGATGTTTTTCTGGGCACTCGACGTGATCTGCGCTCGGTCTATTTTTATGTGGCATGTCCAAAGTTGGGTCCGACGCTTGTTTACTTTTGCTGATAAGGCACGTGGCCTCATTTATCAAGCGCGCCTCGCGACTAGTTGCAACAAGCGGCATGCAACTAAGTATAGATTCCCAATGCCAAATTGCTGCCAAGTATCGAGCCACTCGATGGCTCGATGTACCTAGGCCAAGGGGTTGCTGTGCGCCGGCCTGTCTGCTGACGGGGCGTCCTGCATTTGGGACATAAATTCTATTTGTAGGAAACACGTAAGTTTCTCCCCCCACCCCCAACCTCAGCTGCCTTTCCCCCTGTTGCGCTGAGTGCGTGGCACGTAATTACAGTTATTATAATTTGTGTTGAGTGCCGGCCAGCAATTTGGCCTGCACTATAACCGACTAGAGTTGCCCTTCCCTCTGGTCGCCGACGCGACGTGCGCCTGTTCACGTGTGTCTGCTTGTTTTTTCAGTTGACTGATTCGCAACCCTATAAAAAGCCAGCCAGGTTGTCATGGCTGCCAAATCTTCAGCGTTCTTGTTATGAACATGAAAATGATACCTTGGCGATGTTTATCTCACGGTTTATATACTCTGTTAAATAAGTGAACAGGAGCATATTGGTTTCGTGTGAAGTCTATCTTGCTGTACACACACATCTGATGAGCTTCTCTTAAGCAGAGACTGCCAGGCCCAACATGCCCCTAATTGAAGATTCCCTTATATATATTACTTTGATTAACTTATATTCTTCGGGTAGTTTTCAAATTAACAATTGGCATAGCATTAACTAAAATTCCATGTTAAGACATTACATTAATGAATTAGTCTTGGTTTGAACCAGCGACTCTCTTTTCTAGTTGTCACTGCACGATCTATTTACATTACTTTTATTAATATGTCCTACAGGTAGCTTTCAAGACTTTAATTGGAAAAGCAACAATCATGGAATTTGTCTAAGACACTATTTCAATGAATTAGTCTGGGGTTGAACCAGCGACTGCCCTTCACACTCTTTTAAACTGTTTTAATCTCTGCCTAACACTGTGTGTACAAGATATTGCGCAGTCGGTTGCACCCCACAGCAAACGTGACAGGGGGGCAGCTTGTTCCTTTTGCTCTTCAGCACAGATTATGTCATTGCACATAGGAAATGATGAGCTGTCCAATTTGGTGAGCTTAGTTCGCTTCAGTTGGTGATCAGCTTTCGTGTAGCTACTTGATGACCCCTGGCAACCACTTGAACTGCACGTAATTAATCATCATCTGGCATTTAGAATCAAACGGCTCCCCCACCAAGCCATTCACAATTGGCTCCACCGAGCAGCAATTGTGACTCCAACTGGGACTGCGACTGTGACTGCGACTGGGCAAACAAATTGTGTTTGAGCGCACTTGAAAAAGATGCTTAAATAAATTCACAATTTGTCTCAAGTGCGTTTTTGTCATTTTCATGCCAGAGCTAGACTCGGGCAGACAGACAATTGAGCATCAAGACGTCGTTCATCATTGGAATGCTGCACTTATCCACAATGGAATCAGTAGTCATGATTGCAGTCGGGCATGGCGGCGACATTGCCCCCTCTCCCTCTCTCTTTGTGTGGTCTTCAATGCAGTGGGAGGTCGTTGGGTCAGTTGGTCGACCCACGCACAAGTGTTGCCAACTGTCGCTTCAAAAAAACTAGCTAAATCTTATAAAGTAGCTAAATATAGATGAATTGAATTAGGTAGCTAGTTTATGGTATTAAGTGCACTATGCTGGGATACACAAACGGAAAGGCTACTGTCCCTAGCCTAATTTACTCTGAAGTATCTCGTGTTATTTATCCGTATACATAGATACCACATAATAGAAATAAATAAACTGAATATGAGCTAAAGAGAGATAAAGCTAGTTGTGCTGCGCGTCGAACTAGCTAGCGAGAAGTCGCTGGTTCAACTCTAACAGCTATGTTTGTTAAAGTTTCCAACTGACGACCTCGAAAAATATCCTCATTTAACTGAAAAGTATCTGAACTGGCAAACACTGCACTCCACGCCCACATTTTCCGCCCTCGCATAATGCACTTTGGGTCATTCTCAATATGGACGCTGATTGATAAGGCAACAAACAGTTCACATGCACGCATTTTGCATAATGTTAACCCCGCGCTCAACCCCCGCGATACGAACCCGTTTGGGAAACGGTTCCATTTGGTTGGCCCGCTAATCCTCTGTGCCTGTCATAAACATTGACATTGATGTTGATGTTCTCTCCTGCTACTGCTGCTACTGCTACTGCTACTGACAAGTGGGCGTGGCGTGGCAAAAGCCCCTCTCGGCTCAGCCCAGCGTTACGCTTGATGTAAAGCGTACTCATTCCGGCGTATGCCCTTTAACGAGTGTATTCGTCATTCGAGCAGACAGTTGACATTCATTTGAAACGTTTGCGCGCTTCATGAACCCGCTCGCCCGCTACCCTCAACCCTGTCCCTTGCCATACAAAACCCACACGCTGAGCTCCTGGCTCTGGCTGTGGGTCTCTGGCTCTGGCTCTGGCTCTGGCTCTCTGTCCGCTGAGTCGTGACCGCAGCGGCAACTGCGGCGCATGTCAATCATTAAACTGTCATTTTCAGTCGATTTAACTAGCATTAAAAATCGTATACAATTGCCAGGATTTATGCGATGTGCGCAAACTGTCATAAATTTGCCAGAGTGCTCCCAGCTGTACGCCCACACGCCCAAACCTTCTCTGCTCTTTAAGCTGGGCTAATTTTTTATGGCCTGCAAACTAATTTTTATTAATTTGCTTCGCCCAGCTCCCAGCTAAGCCGGCGACTAAGCGCGCTAATTTATTTTAATACATAGCCCAATGAAGAAAATATCTAAAATAAAATAAAATAAGCAAAGACCCGAACAGCAAGTGCGTAAATGTTTTAAAAACCGCAGCTTGAATACCCTAAGCGTTAAGCAATTGGGGTATATCAGAGAGCAATAATTGAAGAAAATTTCCATAATAAAATATTGCATTCTGGGACGAGAACTTCCTCCCTCCCTTCCAAACAAAAATAAAAATAAATATTAATAATTATAATAATAATAATCATAAAAATAATATAATACGAATAAATAAAAATAAAATTAATTATAGTTTCAAGCATATTCATAATAAGAAATGTTGTAAAATTGTTGCCTTGGTTCACCCCATCTCACTTTTTTATCGATAAATTTAACCAAAATTTGTAATCGATTAAAGGTAATCGGAATCGGAACTGATATAAAAAAAGCTGCATACTCTGCGCGGCTTTTAAGAAATATGCCCTCCATTTGGGCGGACAATCTTTAATTTTCATCTTTGGCAATCTCAGCTTCCCGTTTGAGCACACGACATTCGGAAATGATTGCAGAGACGGGCGGAAATACTGCTGACAGCCTCGAAATGATGTTGGGGATTCGTTACGGGGCCGTAATATGCTGTTGTTGCCCGGCCTGCGCCTAGTTCCGGGCCTCTGCTCGGTGCGGTGCTTTATTTGCGTAGCAGGCCGTTTTGCTTACATTATTTTTTTGTCGGCACTGGCCAAAAATTATGGAAATTTATTAATCACATAAATTTAAAGCGTAATGTGCTGGCTAGGCCGCGGGTCGTTAGTCCTCCGTCCCGCACTGGCGCTAATGTGTCCCATGTTGAAATTGTCCTCGACGTGGAATATGCATAAAAATTGCGTTAGGGGCGAAAGTTTGTGTCCTGTGCGCAGGCAGAGGCAGTTGGGAGGGTGTCTTGGCGCCTTAAATAAACTTTTGCGGTCCTTTTTGATTTTTACACGCAGAAACAATTTTAGACGCTGTTGACGCGTAGACAAATATTTTTTGTTCAAATTGTTTGAAAGTGATTTTTATTTTTTTTTTTTTAGGGAGGCCCAAATGGAGGGAGAATGTACAAATTCATTTACAGGTGCCAGTGTGGGCACAAGGTAAATTGTTATATTTTTGTTGATATCTTTGTGGCTTTTGGGTGCTTAGGCAGACGAGGAAGTTGGCGTAGACTTATGTAGTTGCAAATAATAATAATAGAAGGAAGCAGGGAAAATTTATTAAAAATTTGATAAGAGCAAGGCTCGAACCCGGTTCGAGCCTGGTATACCAATTATTTTTTTCCCGTAGCTTAAACCAAATTGGTTGTCAAAACATCAACCGAATCTAAATCTGAATTAAGCCATGTTTTTGTTAAAAACTGCCTAGCCCAAAGCGAAAAACTTTTAAAAGAAAATTTCACAATCAATATCATTTTATAAAACTGATTGTCAGACTGGCCGGTGTACAACCTATCCTATATAAACACCCTATACTATATAGACATTTGTCAAATGTTCCCACCCCTATAACTCGGTCAAATCTCATCAGATTTTCACGAGCTTTGGCATTTTGTTCATAGTTTTCCCTCTCTAGAATAAACTGGCATTAAAATCTGACTACGTAAATTTTAGTCGAAATTCATGTCAAAATCTTACCCCTTAGATTCCTATGTAGGCATAGGTCAAAATTTCTCACCCCCATAACTCGGTCAAATCTCATCCGATTTTCACGAGCTTTGGCTTTTTGTTCATAGTTTTCCCTCTAGAATAAACTGGCATTAAAATCTGACTACGTAAATTTTAGTCGAAATTCATGTCAAAATCTTACCCTCAAATATTCTATATAGACATAGGTCAAAACTTCTCACCCCCATAACTCGGTCAAATCTCATCCGATTTTCACGAGCTTTGGCTTTTTGTTCATAGTTTTCCCTCTAGAATAAACTGGCATTAAAATCTGACTACGTAAATTTTAGTCGAAATTCATGTCAAAATCTTACCCTCAAATATTCTATATAGACATAGGTCAAAACTTCTCACCCCCATAACTCGGTCAAATCTCATCAGATTTTTACGAGCTTTGGCATTTTGTTCATAGTTTTCCTTCTAGAATAAACTGGCATTAAAATCTGACTACGTAAATTTTAGTCGAAATTCATGTCAAAATCTTACCCCTTAGATTCCTATATAGGCATAGGTCAAAACTTCTCACCCCCATAACTCGGTCAAATCTCATCCGATTTTCACGAGCTTTGGCTTTTTGTTCATAGTTTTCCCTCTAGAATAAACTGGCATTAAAATCTGACTACGTACATTTTAGTCGAAATTCATGTCAAAATCTTACCTCTTAGATTCCTATATAGACATAGGTCAAAACTTCTCACCCCCATAACTCGGTCAAATCTCATCCGATTTTCACGAGCTTTGGCTTTTTGTTCATAGTTTTCCCTCTAGAATAAACTGGCATTAAAATCTGACTACGTAAATTTTAGTCCAAATTCATGTCAAAATCTTACCCCTTAGATTCCTATATAGGCATAGGTCAAAACTTCTCACCCCCATAACTCGGTCAAATCTCATCCGATTTTCACGAGCTTCGGCTTTTTGTTCATAGTTTTCCCTCTAGAATAAACTAGCATTAAAATCTGACTACGTAAATTTTAGTCCAAATTCCTGTCATAATCTTACCCCTTAGATTCCTATATAGACATAGGTCAAAACTTCTCACCCCCATAACTCGGTCAAATCTCATCCGATTTTCACGAGCTTTGGCTTTTTGTTCATAGTTTTCCCTCTAGAATAAACTGGCATTAAAATCTGACTACGTAAATTTTAGTCGAAATTCATGTCAAAATCTTACCCTCAAATATTCTATATAGACATAGGTCAAAACTTCTCACCCCCATAACTCGGTCAAATCTCATCCGATTTTCACGAGCTTCGGCTTTTTGTTCATAGTTTTCCCTCTAGAATAAACTAGCATTAAAATCTGACTACGTAAATTTTAGTCCAAATTCATGTCATAATCTTACCCCTTAGATTCCTATATAGACATAGGTCAAAACTTTTCACCCCCATAACTCGGTCAAATCTCATCCGATTTTCACGAGCTTTGGCTTTTTGTTCATAGTTTTCCCTCTAGAATAAACTGGCATTAAAATCTGACTACGTACATTTTAGTCGAAATTCATGTCAAAATCTTACCTCTTAGATTCCTATATAGACATAGGTCAAAACTTTTCACCCCCATAACTCGGTCAAATCTCATCCGATTTTCACGAGCTTTGGCTTTTTGTTCATAGTTTTCCCTCTAGAATAAACTGGCATTAAAATCTGACTACGTAAATTTTAGTCCAAATTCATGTCAAAATCTTACCCCTTAGATTCCTATATAGGCATAGGTCAAAACTTCTCACCCCCATAATTCGGTCAAATCTCAGCCGATTTTCACGAGCTGTGGCTTTTTGTTCATAGTTTTCCCTCTAGAATAAACTGGCATTAAAATCTGACTACGTAAATTTTAGTCCAAATTCATGTCAAAATCTTACCCTCAAATATTCTATATAGACATAGGTCAAAACTTCTCACCCCCATAATTCGGTCAAATCTCAGCCGATTTTCACGAGCTGTGGCTTTTTGTTCATAGTTTTCCCTCTAGAATAAACTGGCATTAAAATCTGACTACGTAAATTTTAGTCGA
Source organism: Drosophila novamexicana (assembly GCF_003285875.2). Lineage (NCBI taxonomy): Eukaryota > Metazoa > Arthropoda > Insecta > Diptera > Drosophilidae > Drosophila > Drosophila novamexicana. Next base: position 268,077 of record NW_020824858.1, on the reverse strand, counting down.
AATTCATGTCAAAATCTTACCCTCAAATATTCTATATAGACATAGGTCAAAACTTCTCACCCCCATAACTCGGTCAGATCTCATCCGATTTTCACGAGCTTTGGCTTTTTGTTCATAGTTTTCCCTCTAGAATAAACTGGCATTAAAATCTGACTACGTAAATTTTAGTCGAAATTCATGTCAAAATCTTACCCTCAAATATTCTATATAGACATAGGTCAAAACTTCTCACCCCCATAACTCGGTCAAATCTCATCCGATTTTCACGAGCTTTGGCTTTTTGTTCATAGTTTTCCCTCTAGAATAAACTGGCATTAAAATCTGACTACGTAAATTTTAGTCGAAATTCATGTCAAAATCTTACCCCTTAGATTCCTATATAGACATACGTCAAAACTTCTCACCCCCATAACTCGGTCAAATCTCATCAGATTTTCACGAGCTTTGGCTTTTTGTTCATAGTTTTCCCTCTAGAATAAACTAGCATTAAAATCTGACTACGTAAATTTTAGTTGAAATTCATGTCAAAATCTTACCCCTTAGATTCCTATATAGACATACGTCAAAACTTCTCACCCCCATAACTCGGTCAAATCTCATCCGATTTTCACGAGCTTTGGCTTTTTGTTCATAGTTTTCCCTCTAGAATAAACTGGCATTAAAATCTAACTACGTAAATTTTAGTCCAAATTCATGTCATAATCTTACCCTTTAGATTCCTATATAGACATAGGTCAAAACTTCTCACCCCCATAACTCGGTCAAATATCATCCGATTTTCACGAGCTTTGGCTTTTTGTTCATAGTTTTCCCTCTAGAATAAACTGGCATTAAAATCTGACTACGTAAATTTTAGTCCAAATTCATGTCAAAATCTTACCCTCAAATATTCTATATAGACATAGGTCAAAACTTCTCACCCCCATAATTCGGTCAAATCTCAGCCGATTTTCACGAGCTGTGGCTTTTTGTTCATAGTTTTCCCTCTAGAATAAACTGGCATTAAAATCTGACTACGTAAATTTTAGTCCAAATTCATGTCAAAATCTTACCCTCAAATATTCTATATAGACATAGGTCAAAACTTCTCACCCCCATAATTCGGTCAAATCTCAGCCGATTTTCACGAGCTGTGGCTTTTTGTTCATAGTTTTCCCTCTAGAATAAACTGGCATTAAAATCTGACTACGTAAATTTTAGTCCAAATTCATGTCAAAATCTTACCCCTTAGATTCCTATATAGACATAGGTCAAAACTTCTCACCCCCATAACTCGGTCAAATCTCAGCCGATTTTCACGAGCTTTGGCTTTTTGTTCATAGTTTTCCCTCTAGAATAAACTGGCATTAAAATCTGACTACGTAAATTTTAGTCGAAATTCATGTCAAAATCTTACCCTCAAATATTCTATATAGACATAGGTCAAAACTTCTCACCCCCATAACTCGGTCAAATCTCATCCGATTTTCACGAGCTTTGGCGTTTTGTTCATAGTTTTCCCTCTAGAATAAACTGGCATTAAAATCTGACTACGTAAATTTTAGTCGAAATTCATGTCAAAATCTTACCCTCAAATATTCTATATAGACATAGGTCAAAACTTCTCACCCCCATAACTCGGTCAAATCTCATCCGATTTTCACGAGCTTTGGCTTGTTGTTCATAGTTTTCCCTCTAGAATAAACTGGCATTAAAATCTGACTACGTAAATTTTAGTCGAAATTCATGTCAAAATCTTACCCCTTAGATTCCTATATAGACATACGTCAAAACTTCTCACCCCCATAACTCGGTCAAATCTCATCAGATTTTCACGAGCTTTGGCTTTTTGTTCATAGTTTTCCCTCTAGAATAAACTAGCATTAAAATCTGACTACGTAAATTTTAGTTGAAATTCATGTCAAAATCTTACCCCTTAGATTCCTATATAGACATACGTCAAAACTTCTCACCCCCATAACTCGGTCAAATCTCATCCGATTTTCACGAGCTTTGGCTTTTTGTTCATAGTTTTCCCTCTAGAATAAACTGGCATTAAAATCTAACTACGTAAATTTTAGTCCAAATTCATGTCATAATCTTACCCTTTAGATTCCTATATAGACATAGGTCAAAACTTTTCACCCCCATAACTCGGTCAAATCTCATCCGATTTTCACGAGCTTTGGCTTTTTGTTCATAGTTTTCCCTCTAGAATAAACTGGCATTAAAATCTGACTACGTAAATTTTAGTCCAAATTCATGTCAAAATCTTACCCCTTAGATTCCTATATAGACATAGGTCAAAACTTCTCACCCCCATAATTCGGTCAAATCTCAGCCGATTTTCACGAGCTGTGGCTTTTTGTTCATAGTTTTCCCTCTAGAATAAACTGGCATTAAAATCTGACTACGTAAATTTTAGTCCAAATTCATGTCAAAATCTTACCCTCAAATATTCTATATAGACATAGGTCAAAACTTCTCACCCCCATAATTCGGTCAAATCTCAGCCGATTTTCACGAGCTGTGGCTTTTTGTTCATAGTTTTCCCTCTAGAATAAACTGGCATTAAAATCTGACTACGTAAATTTTAGTCGAAATTCATGTCAAAATCTTACCCTCAAATATTCTATATAGACATAGGTCAAAACTTCTCACCCCCATAACTCGGTCAAATCTCATCCGATTTTCACGAGCTTTGGCTTTTTGTTCATAGTTTTCCCTCTAGAATAAACTGGCATTAAAATCTGACTACGTAAATTTTAGTCGAAATTCATGTCAAAATCTTACCCTCAAATATTCTATATAGACATAGGTCAAAACTTCTCACCCCCATAACTCGGTCAAATCTCATCCGATTTTCACGAGCTTTGGCTTTTTGTTCATAGTTTTCCCTCTAGAATAAACTGGCATTAAAATCTGACTACGTAAATTTTAGTCGAAATTCATGTCAAAATCTTACCCTCAAATATTCTATATAGACATAGGTCAAAACTTCTCACCCCCATAACTCGGTCAAATCTCATCCGATTTTCACGAGCTTTGGCTTTTTGTTCATAGTTTTCCCTCTAGAATAAACTGGCATTAAAATCTGACTACGTAAATTTTAGTCGAAATTCATGTCAAAATCTTACCCCTTAGATTCCTATATAGACATACGTCAAAACTTCTCACCGCCATAACTCGGTCAAATCTCATCAGATTTTCACGAGCTTTGGCTTTTTGTTCATAGTTTTCCCTCTAGAATAAACTAGCATTAAAATCTGACTACGTAAATTTTAGTTGAAATTCATGTCAAAATCTTACCCCTTAGATTCCTATATAGACATACGTCAAAACTTCTCACCCCCATAACTCGGTCAAATCTCATCCGATTTTCACGAGCTTTGGCTTTTTGTTCATAGTTTTCCCTCTAGAATAAACTGGCATTAAAATCTAACTACGTAAATTTTAGTCCAAATTCATGTCATAATCTTACCTCTTAGATTCCTATATAGACATAGGTCAAAACTTCTCACCCCCATAACTCGGTCAAATATCATCCGATTTTCACGAGCTTTGGCTTTTTGTTCATAGTTTTCCCTCTAGAATAAACTGGCATTAAAATCTGACTACGTAAATTTTAGTCCAAATTCATGTCAAAATCTTACCCTCAAATATTCTATATAGACATAGGTCAAAACTTCTCACCCCCATAATTCGGTCAAATCTCAGCCGATTTTCACGAGCTGTGGCTTTTTGTTCATAGTTTTCCCTCTAGAATAAACTGGCATTAAAATCTGACTACGTAAATTTTAGTCCAAATTCATGTCAAAATCTTACCCTCAAATATTCTATATAGACATAGGTCAAAACTTCTCACCCCCATAATTCGGTCAAATCTCAGCCGATTTTCACGAGCTGTGGCTTTTTGTTCATAGTTTTCCCTCTAGAATAAACTGGCATTAAAATCTGACTACGTAAATTTTAGTCCAAATTCATGTCAAAATCTTACCCCTTAGATTCCTATATAGACATAGGTCAAAACTTCTCACCCCCATAACTCGGTCAAATCTCAGCCGATTTTCACGAGCTTTGGCTTTTTGTTCATAGTTTTCCCTCTAGAATAAACTGGCATTAAAATCTGACTACGTAAATTTTAGTCGAAATTCATGTCAAAATCTTACCCCTTAGATTCCTATATAGACATAGGTCAAAACTTCTCACCCCCATAACTCGGTCAAATCTCAGCCGATTTTCACGAGCTTTGGCTTTATGTTCATAGTTTTCCCTCTAGAATAAACTGGCATTAAAATCTGACTACGTAAATTTTAGTCGAAATTCATGTCAAAATCTTACCCCTTAGATTCCTATATAGGCATAGGTCAAAACTTCTCACCCCCATAACTCGGTCAAATATCATCCGATTTTCACGAGCTTTAGCTTTTTGTTCATAGTTTTCCCTCTAGAATAAACTGGCATTAAAATCTGACTACGTAAATTTTAGTCCAAATTCATGTCAAAATCTTACCCCTTAGATTCCTATATAGACATAGGTCAAAACTTCTCACCCCCATAACTCGGTCAAATCTCAGCCGATTTTCACGAGCTTTGGCTTTTTGTTCATAGTTTTCCCTCTAGAATAAACTGGCATTAAAATCTAACTACGTAAATTTTAGTCCAAATTCATGTCATAATCTTACCCTTTAGATTCCTATATAGACATAGGTCAAAACTTCTCACCCCCATAACTCGGTCAAATATCATCCGATTTTCACGAGCTTTGGCATTTTGTTCATAGTTTTCCTTCTAGAATAAACTGGCATTAAAATCTGACTACGTAAATTTTAGTCGAAATTCATGTCAAAATCTTACCCCTTAGATTCCTATATAGGCATAGGTCAAAACTTCTCACCCCCATAACTCGGTCAAATCTCATCCGATTTTCACGAGCTTTGGCTTTTTGTTCATAGTTTTCCCTCTAGAATAAACTGGCATTAAAATCTGACTACGTACATTTTAGTCGAAATTCATGTCAAAATCTTACCTCTTAGATTCCTATATAGACATAGGTCAAAACTTCTCACCCCCATAACTCGGTCAAATCTCATCCGATTTTCACGAGCTTTGGCTTTTTGTTCATAGTTTTCCCTCTAGAATAAACTGGCATTAAAATCTGACTACGTAAATTTTAGTCGAAATTCATGTCAAAATCTTACCCTCAAATATTCTATATAGACATAGGTCAAAACTTCTCACCCCCATAACTCGGTCAAATCTCATCAGATTTTTACGAGCTTTGGCATTTTGTTCATAGTTTTCCCTCTAGAATAAACTGGCATTAAAATCTGACTACGTAAATTTTAGTCGAAATTCATGTCAAAATCTTACCCCTTAGATTCCTATATAGGCATAGGTCAAAACTTCTCACCCCCATAACTCGGTCAAATCTCATCCGATTTTCACGAGCTTTGGCTTTTTGTTCATAGTTTTCCCTCTAGAATAAACTGGCATTAAAATCTGACTACGTACATTTTAGTCGAAATTCATGTCAAAATCTTACCTCTTAGATTCCTATATAGACATAGGTCAAAACTTCTCACCCCCATAACTCGGTCAAATCTCATCCGATTTTCACGAGCTTTGGCTTTTTGTTCATAGTTTTCCCTCTAGAATAAACTGGCATTAAAATCTGACTACGTAAATTTTAGTCCAAATTCATGTCAAAATCTTACCCCTTAGATTCCTATATAGGCATAGGTCAAAACTTCTCACCCCCATAACTCGGTCAAATCTCATCCGATTTTCACGAGCTTCGGCTTTTTGTTCATAGTTTTCCCTCTAGAATAAACTAGCATTAAAATCTGACTACGTAAATTTTAGTCCAAATTCATGTCATAATCTTACCCCTTAGATTCCTATATAGACATAGGTCAAAACTTTTCACCCCCATAACTCGGTCAAATCTCATCCGATTTTCACGAGCTTTGGCTTTTTGTTCATAGTTTTCCCTCTAGAATAAACTGGCATTAAAATCTGACTACGTAAATTTTAGTCGAAATTCATGTCAAAATCTTACCCTCAAATATTCTATATAGACATAGGTCAAAACTTCTCACCCCCATAACTCGGTCAAATCTCATCCGATTTTCACGAGCTTTGGCTTTTTGTTCATAGTTTTCCCTCTAGAATAAACTGGCATTAAAATCTGACTACGTAAATTTTAGTCGAAATTCATGTCAAAATCTTACCCCTTAGATTCCTATATAGGCATAGGTCAAAACTTCTCACTCCCATAACTCGGTCAAATCTCATCCGATTTTCACGAGCTTTGGCTTTTTGTTCATAGTTTTCCCTCTAGAATAAACTGGCATTAAAATCTGACTACGTACATTTTAGTCGAAATTCATGTCAAAATCTTACCTCTTAGATTCCTATATAGACATAGGTCAAAACTTTTCACCCCCATAACTCGGTCAAATCTCATCCGATTTTCACGAGCTTTGGCTTTTTGTTCATAGTTTTCCCTCTAGAATAAACTGGCATTAAAATCTGACTACGTAAATTTTAGTCCAAATTCATGTCAAAATCTTACCCCTTAGATTCCTATATAGGCATAGGTCAAAACTTCTCACCCCCATAATTCGGTCAAATCTCAGCCGATTTTCACGAGCTGTGGCTTTTTGTTCATAGTTTTCCCTCTAGAATAAACTGGCATTAAAATCTGACTACGTAAATTTTAGTCCAAATTCATGTCAAAATCTTACCCTCAAATATTCTATATAGACATAGGTCAAAACTTCTCACCCCCATAATTCGGTCAAATCTCAGCCGATTTTCACGAGCTGTGGCTTTTTGTTCATAGTTTTCCCTCTAGAATAAACTGGCATTAAAATCTGACTACGTAAATTTTAGTCCAAATTCATGTCAAAATCTTACCCTCAAATATTCTATATAGACATAGGTCAAAACTTCTCACCCCCATAATTCGGTCAAATCTCAGCCGATTTTCACGAGCTGTGGCTTTTTGTTCATAGTTTTCCCTCTAGAATAAACTGGCATTAAAATCTGACTACGTAAATTTTAGTCGAAATTCATGTCAAAATCTTACCCTCAAATATTCTATATAGACATAGGTCAAAACTTCTCACCCCCATAACTCGGTCAAATCTCATCCGATTTTCACGAGCTTTGGCTTTTTGTTCATAGTTTTCCCTCTAGAATAAACTGGCATTAAAATCTAACTACGTAAATTTTAGTCGAAATTCATGTCAAAATCTTACCCTCAAATATTCTATATAGACATAGGTCAAAACTTCTCACCCCCATAACTCGGTCAAATCTCATCCGATTTTCACGAGCTTTGGCTTTTTGTTCATAGTTTTCCCTCTAGAATAAACTGGCATTAAAATCTGACTACGTAAATTTTAGTCGAAATTCATGTCAAAATCTTACCCCTTAGATTCCTATATAGACATACGTCAAAACTTCTCACCCCCATAACTCGGTCAAATCTCATCAGATTTTCACGAGCTTTGGCTTTTTGTTCATAGTTTTCCCTCTAGAATAAACTAGCATTAAAATCTGACTACGTAAATTTTAGTTGAAATTCATGTCAAAATCTTACCCCTTAGATTCCTATATAGACATACGTCAAAACTTCTCACCCCCATAACTCGGTCAAATCTCATCCGATTTTCACGAGCTTTGGCTTTTTGTTCATAGTTTTCCCTCTAGAATAAACTGGCATTAAAATCTAACTACGTAAATTTGAGTCCAAATTCATGTCATAATCTTACCCTTTAGATTCCTATATAGACATAGGTCAAAACTTCTCACCCCCATAACTCGGTCAAATATCATCCGATTTTCACGAGCTTTGGCTTTTTGTTCATAGTTTTCCCTCTAGAATAAACTGGCATTAAAATCTGACTACGTAAATTTTAGTCCAAATTCATGTCAAAATCTTACCCTCAAATATTCTATATAGACATAGGTCAAAACTTCTCACCCCCATAATTCGGTCAAATCTCAGCCGATTTTCACGAGCTGTGGCTTTTTGTTCATAGTTTTCCCTCTAGAATAAACTGGCATTAAAATCTGACTACGTAAATTTTAGTCCAAATTCATGTCAAAATCTTACCCCTTAGATTCCTATATAGACATAGGTCAAAACTTCTCACCCCCATAACTCGGTCAAATCTCAGCCGATTTTCACGAGCTTTGGCTTTTTGTTCATAGTTTTCCCTCTAGAATAAACTGGCATTAAAATCTGACTACGTAAATTTTAGTCGAAATTCATGTCAAAATCTTACCCCTTAGATTCCTATATAGACATAGGTCAAAACTTCTCACCCCCATAACTCGGTCAAATCTCAGCCGATTTTCACGAGCTTTGGCTTTTTGTTCATAGTTTTCCCTCTAGAATAAACTGGCATTAAAATCTGACTACGTAAATTTTAGTCGAAATTCATGTCAAAATCTTACCCCTTAGACTCCTATATAGGCATAGGTCAAAACTTCTCACCCCCATAACTCGGTCAAATATCATCCGATTTTCACGAGCTTTGGCTTTTTGTTCATAGTTTTCCCTCTAGAATAAACTGGCATTAAAATCTGACTACGTAAATTTTAGTCCAAATTCATGTCAAAATCTTACCCCTTAGATTCCTATATAGACATAGGTCAAAACTTCTCACCCCCATAACTCGGTCAAATCTCATCCGATTTTCACGAGCTTTGGCTTTTTGTTCATAGTTTTCCCTCTAGAATAAACTGGCACTAAAATCTGACTACGTAAATTTTAGTCGAAATTCATGTCAAAATCTTACCCTCAAATATTCTATATAGACATAGGTCAAAACTTCTCACCCCCATAATTCGGTCAAATCTCAGCCGATTTTCACGAGCTTTGGCTTTTTGTTCATAGTTTTCCCTCTAGAATAAACTGGCATTAAAATCTGACTACGTAAATTTTAGTCCAAATTCATGTCAAAATCTTACCCCTTAGATTCCTATATAGACATAGGTCAAAACTTCTCACCCCCATAACTCGGTCAAATCTCAGCCGATTTTCACGAGCTTTGGCTTTTTGTTCATAGTTTTCTCTCTAGAATAAACTGGCATTAAAATCTGACTACGTAAATTTTAGTCGAAATTCATGTCAAAATCTTACCCCTTAGATTCCTATATAGGCATAGGTCAAAACTTCTCACCCCCATAACTCGGTCAAATATCATCCGATTTTCACGAGCTTTGGCTTTTTGTTCATAGTTTTCCCTCTAGAATAAACTGGCATTAAAATCTGACTACGTAAATTTTAGTCGAAATTCATGTCAAAATCTTACCCTCAAATATTCTATATAGACATAGGTCAAAACTTCTCACCCCCATAACTTGGTCAAATCTCATCAGATTTTTACGAGCTTTGGCATTTTGTTCATAGTTTTCCCTCTAGAATAAACTGGCATTAAAATCTGACTACGTAAATTTTAGTCGAAATTCATGTCAAAATCTTACCCTCAAATATTCTATATAGACATAGGTCAAAACTTCTCACCCCCATAACTCGGTCAAATCTCATCCGATTTTCACGAGCTTTGGCTTTTTGTTCAAAGTTTTCCCTCTAGAATAAACTGACATTAAAATCTGACTACGTAAATTTTAGTCGAAATTCATGTCAAAATCTTACCCCTTAGATTCCTATATAGACATAGGTCAAAACTTCTCACCCCCATAACTAGGTCAAATCTCATCAGATATTCACGAGGTTTGGTTCTTTTCTCTTGGGTTAGCCTCTATATCAATTTGGCATCAAAACCTGGGAAAATTATTTTTAGTCAAAATTCATTTGAAAATGGTACCCCCAAGAATCGTCAAATATCCTAGATATATAGATATTGGTCAAAATTTCCCACCCTCATTTCGATTTTTTTAAGAAGAAAGGGGAGGATAAATAAAAAATTGGTTTTGAAAACACATAAGTAACTAAAATTTGAACAGAGGTGCTGGTTCAAACCGTCAACCAAATCAACGCCGAGCTCTTTTTATTAATTTGTAGCCCCATATAAAAGTAATTTCAGTCTGAAACATCCTCATTTTGTAGATATTTCATGTAATCTTACATAACCCATGCTGCCACCTCAAGCATAAGAAATGTGCTTAAAACAAGCGCTAAAATCGCCGCATGTGCATCGAAATCCCAACAAAGTGCCAACATGTGTTGCACTTAACCGATTGGGGCAAGCAGTGGCAAAGGGGTAGGGGAAAGGGCAAGGGGTAGGTAAACCAGCTACAGCTTCTCACATAATGCAGGCAAACACGCGTTGTCTAAGCCTTTCGACGACAGGGCATCCGGCCGGGCTAGGGGAACGCGCCCTAGGAAAAACTGAAACCCAAAAAAAAAGAAAGAAATTCGCACTAGCAGCACGTGCGCAGGGGCGTAGCCTAGGTTGATGGAGGGAGGGTGGGCGATGGGGAGGGAAGCAGCTGACATTTAAAGTAGCTGCCAGCAATGGAAGTGACAAAACTAAAGATAAGACTCAATCACGTGTAGCTGCCACTGACAATCACTGACGAGTCGAGAAAAATAAAATAAAACAGGAATCTACACGGCAAAATAGAAAATCAATTTCCACGTTTTTCACACTGGTTGTGGCTAGGTGTGAGTGGGGATGGGGGGTGAAAGACATGCAAGCAGTTGCTTTGAATTTCATATGACGGCGACAACATTACGACAGAGCTGAATGGGAGCAGGGGGCGTGGGGCGGGCGCCGGGGTCACAGTGAATGAAGAGTGACATGCAGAGACAGGCAGACGGGACGGCTGGCTAACATGGAGACAAAGAAGGTGTCACTAACAGGATAAATGTGGAAAACAGCGACAGGAAAAAGAGCTGCCAGGCAAAAGTAGAACCAGGAGCAGGATAAGCTGGTGGGAACTGGAGGCAGCAGCCGGCAGCATTAGCAGAAGCTCAAGAAAAAGAGAGAGACTATGTAGGGGGATGCTTAGCTTGTTTATCGTGTCACAGGATTGGCAGCATAAAGCAGCCTTGTCATTTGTACAGCAAAATAAATAAAACGCAGCAGCAGCAGCAGCAGCAACTATTGCCACAGCAGCAGCAACTGTTGCAAGCTGAGTTGTTATCATGATAATACAAAGTAAAAGTCCCGTTGCCTTGGCAACTTCCTCCAACATTTAACGACTTTATTTGCTCAACTTGTGCATAGGTAAACGCGGCAGCCGCTTGCTTGCCTCTTGACAGACGGATAAACAGACAGACAGACGGTTAGACAGACGGACAGACAAATAAACAAACAACCGACCAAACACAACCGAAAACCAACTAAAAACAAACCACAACCAAATAGAACATTGCAGTCGGTTGACACTGACTGGCGCAATACACTGTAACGCCTATGCAATGACTTGCAGGGCAGTTAAAAAGGTAGTCGCTGGTTCAAATTTCAGGCTAGTCTGTCTTCGACGAAGTCTCCAATTGCAAAGCCTTACTCTTTGTTATTTCACAAGTGTTTAACTAAAGAAAAGTTTATAACAAAAGTTATATGCAAGGAGCTGGCAGCTTTGGAAAAATTTCGATTTCAGGGGCGTGCTGGGCGTTGCCATGGCCCGAATATTAAAAAATTAGCTTCACAATTTGCACTTAACAAACTGAACCCTCTCTAACTGATGTGATTACAGAAGAGTATATCATCCAGGCTTGCAGTCTCCAGCTTGCATACAGTCAAGAGCACAATACACAAAATAAATATACTCTCTTTCAGTTTTCGTACAGTGTATAACCACAAAAAGATCTTAGTGTTTGGCCCGATAAGCGCAGTTCCAAGCAGGAGCTGCAAGTAGACAGTTTTCAGCTGATGGTAAACATCACGTGCAGCCCCTAAGCGAGTGTATGCGAGTGTGTGTGTGTGTGTGTGTGTGTGCAGGTGTAACTGTGTCTATGTTGTCACTGCAAAAACAATGCAATACTTAACAAAAACAACAGCAACAAGAAGAAGAGTAGCCGCATCGACATGCATAAAATACATTTTCATTCGCATTTTGTTTGTTTTAAGCTGCGAGTTTACACAAAAGTCAACAAAGCGGCGGCGATTGTGTGTGCGCCGTGCATGTGTGTGTGTGTTTGTGTGTGTTTGTGAGCCGGATATGACCACGGATATCGAAAGTTTTTCCTGCACCCAGAGAGTACGTAAAAGTCATAAAACTGATATTGTTCCTAAAATGACAGCAGCTGGAAATTAAGTTCTTGACTTTTATGTGCGCCGCAGTTCCGAATTATTGATATGAGCTTCGTCCTGGAATTGAATTCGATTGCCATCAGGACCTGTTTCTGTGTTTGTCTGTGTGTTGTCTGTGTGTGCGCTTAAGCTGTTTGCAAGGTGAAAGTGTGGCAGGTAATACGAGAATTTAACAAGGTGCCTGCAATTCGAATGTCTTTCAATTTCGATTCTAAAATTGTCTTGTGAAATTGCTTTGCAAGTGTGTGAAAGGGGAAAACATAGCTGATAAATCTTAACCGCCAAATCAATCTTGTGAATAAACCAAATCTATTCAGTTTAAGCTTTGGAGAGCTAAAAACTTTGGAGCTGCTTGAATTTTGATATGTTGAGCTATGTTTACCATAGCTGGGCAAGCACTCGAGTCTCAGTAAGTAGTCAAATGAACTCTTAGCCGAAAGTAGTCAATCTTTACTAACAATTCAAGCTAATTTTAAATTAGAACCAACGACTTTTCGCTTAATGGTTTAACGCTCAGGCACCTTATTAGAATTAAAAGAATAATAAGAGTAGATAAGAAAAATGTAAAGTATGTATTTCCATCTATATACATGCCCATATATCTTGCTCCGCTTGCACAACGTTCCCTTCTCATCTTTTGTTTTTCCATTTTGCAACACTGTCACAAGTCCATCAACAGCTTTGGCAGCCAATTGGCCTGCATCCGCTTACAGTTTGCACCACATTAGGGTGGCGTTATGCGTTGCCTCGTAATCGGCCCCATCAGTCGACACATTCGGCGCATTCGAAATGAGTTTTGACTCGGGTCGAGCAGCTCGTAATCCATATTTTTGGATAATGTCACACTTCAATTACTGTCAGCGAGCGTATTTTGTTATTAATTTGGAGACCAGTTGAGGGACAGCTGCCAGACATATGCGAACGTGTGCAAGTGCCTCTGACGTCTTTAGGCGCCCGTTGCCACGCCCACTTATCGAATGTCGCACCACACGTTTTGCATTAGAAATGCCATTAACTTGCCTGGGTAATATAGTATGGAAAAGTCAGCATGTGGTTTGCGTCAGTGCGTCTGGCATGAAGTTCGGGGTTCGGGGTTCGCATCCCACGAGGAGTCAAGCTGCGCGCCTGCGCCTAGCTGTATATACTTATATATATATTTATGTATATATATATCAATTTGTTTAGTTAAAGAACAACCTAATTCAGTTGGCGAGTTATGTGACACATATGGATGGTAGAGTGGCAGGCGGTACCTGGTCCGCAGCGGGTGGGCGTGACTGGCAAACGCCCTCGGCTGGAGACACTCGCTCGCGTGAATTCTAGTTAATTACACAGGCATTGCAGTTGCTTTTGAAGTGGCACCCGCAGAGCGTGTTTGTATTGCATTTGAATTGAAACTCGATTGCGAAACAATGCGCACAACAAAGGTCCACACACTCGAGTTGGCCTTTGTGTGTTCCAGTTGCCTTCTGCGAAGCAATAAGTAAATGGTTTTCCACCTTGCACACTCAGACACAAAGTCTGGTTTCTTGTTCGGGACTGAGAGTGTCGTGCCCGCCTGCCTGTCTGCCCGCTTTTCATCAGCTGTTCGAGTTTTCGTTCCGTTAATCAAATTGCCACGCCTCCGCATGGCGCAACATTGTCCGGCTATATGCGGGCGCATTTTGTCTATAATTCCCAGCCAAGTGCTGCACAAACAATTAAAAGAATAAAAACTTGGCGCTATGTTCAAAAATTTGATACGCCTCAGTAGATCCAAGGAAAAAGAATCGCCTGTGCCTGACTAGAGAATACCCTAAGCAAACGCTGCGCTGATGCTATAAACCTTTCAGCTTCCTTTCCTTCCTTCTTCATTCCTTCCTTTACTCCTTCTTCTTCTCTTAGCCCTGCTCTATGGGCAATGCATACTTGAATAACTTCGGATATTATGGTCCGATTTTTATCAAACTTTCTATGTGAAAGGTGGATTGCTGCGAGTCTGCGCATGCTTTACAGGGGCCTTTATACTAAATTTGATAGCTCTTTGAAGCTCTTAAAATCTTCGAGCTATGGCAAATAATCGGGTTATCGATAGCGATATTTATCGATATTACGAAAAAGATAAACATTGACGATTCAAAACAAACGTAAATTAAACAAGCAAACTTTCAAGTCCCTATACAGACTAACATTTATAGGGGAACAGGGTATAATCCAGAATTAAATATCTCATGCCCTCGGAAAATGCATACAAAAGAACGACTCAATTAAGTTGCCTTCGCCGTTGCCAAGCGAAAAACTTAATTTAATGCTTAATTGCAGCATAAACAGCATCCCAACCCCGAGAGGGTCGCGCCCTTATGTTGTCAGCTTCAATTTAGACACCGTTTGATCCCTAAACCATATGCCAGCCAATTGATAAGCAATTTTCCAATTCGCCAACAATTTACATTTTAATAGAAAAAACTCTACACGAAAGAATAAAATGAAAAGAAAGCAAAAATAAAATAGGCAAATAATAGAAAAAAATATGAAAAGCCGCTCATGTAATGCCCCGAAAAATTCAATATAAAAATTCAAATCATTCAATTATCTGCGGCTCAGCGCGGCTGTAGGCTGTCTTTTTTCGATAGCGCCGCGGGGGCGGGCCAACGTTAGGGCGTGGTGTGCGCAAAAAAAAAGAGTGGGGCAAAAAGTTGAAATCAATTTGGCAATTGAATTTTACAGACGCAGGAAATATGCGACTTATATAAGTAAAATAAATGCCGTTTATTAGAAAACAAATCAAATTTCCGTTTGCAACTGAGAAATTTCAATTTATTACGCTAAATGGAATTTTGTTATTTTGTTTTTCTTACCGAGCTGAAGTGCAAAAGTATTGCAAAAGTCGGGTGTGGTGAAACCCGGGTAGCCCCGCTTAAAATAATATATGCAGACATTTATTTGATTAAATCGAACTAAAATGAAACTTTGTAAACATCAATTTATCAAACTGCAAACGTTTTTGTACATCAAAAATAATAAGTAAGATTAGAATTGTTGGGAGTGCTTGACTAGGGAATACCCTAATTGCTGTTAAAATTAAAGATATTTGATTTGTATGTCTATTATAGAAGTTTCATGATAAACTTGGTGATTCTGGCTGTTAAGAGATTTGCTCAAAATGGGGATTCGATATCGATTTTTATCGATTGCTTGGAAAGGGGGATAGTTATCGATTATCGGAAACGAGCTCATAATGTTTCAGGTGGACGCACATTCTGATTTTCAGTCTCTAGCTCTAACAGATTGTAAGAACGACGCGTATATAAATATGAATGACGGTCAGACAAACGGACAGACAGACAGGCAGATGGACGGACAGATGTGGCTAGATCGACTTGGCTATTGATCTTGTTCAGGAATATATGAGGTCGGATATGCTTCCTTCTGGCTGTTAAACACATTTGTACAAAATTATGATACCCTTTTTACAAAGGTATACAAGTAATTTTTGACTAACATAGCACATTCACTAGTCTATTTTGGAAATATCCTTTAGAAATATTCTTTTAAATAATTTCATTTACAAACTTTCCTTGAATTCGATACACATTTCGGGGCAAATTTAACCATTGCCTGGGCAACTAAATTGAATGTCAACTTCAGCCGACGTTTCCATCAACATAGACATTTCATCTGCTGCTTTGAAATCTTTTTGAAAACATTTTTCGCAATATTCGCCAGCGAAAAATCCCAATTTCAATTTACGGCCATTAAATCAGAGCGCAACCTACGACAACAACAAGCACAATTCGCCTTTAAACAATGCGCTAAATAAACAATAAAATGTATTGCAAATAAAAAGAAAATTGCGCCCGACATTGAAATATAAAAACAAGCAAGAAAAGCTATCTACGGCACGCCGAAATTTAAATACCCTTGAATATATAAAACAGTTGTGGGGCATATTTGTATACTCAGATATGTTGTTAGCTTAAAGAAGTTAAAGGTCAACAATCAGATAGTATAGAATGTGTTCTGTTTGTATCCAATACTGGGAACAACTGGGGAGGTATCCAATGCTTATGTAATCTCTATATGGTATACGAAAATCTATATACCAAAGAAATTTGCTCTGGCCTTGGTATTCTTCCAAATCTGCTTAAGAAAACCTTTTTAAAACTTTGAATTGTTAAGGTAATGGGGTGAGATTTCGACAATCAATGACAAACATTATCTGCGTTTTATGTAGGATGGATATTTTAGATTTGACTTTCTGGGCTGACGTATAGACATTGCATATCAATGCATATCAATCCATTGACAGATCTACAGTCATACGGCTATCCCGACGGATTAAAATTATATGCACACTTTATATAAGTCAAGAACCTTCCTACAGACTATTACATACAATTGCACAAATCTATAATACACTTTTTTTATCATACTTTGGAGAAGTTAAAATTTCTTCTTTCGTTTTCGGATAGTTCCTATTGGAACGCCTCATCCGTGGCAAATATATAAAACCCTCGGCAAGTGTGCACAAAAATCACGAAAAATGCTAACGCAAGATTTTATTAGCTTTTTTTTTATGTGCGCGCACGTACGCGTATCTATGAGATACGATATCAATTTGGCATTGAGTTACACATGACTGACAGGTAAACGTTGGCTGGGCAGCTACTGTGTATCTCTGCCTGTGACTGTGTGTTTGTGTGTGCGTGTGTGCGTGTGTGCGTGTGTGTGCGTAATGAGCTACTCGTGCGCCTGGCAACTGGAGGAAAACAAAGCCGCCGCCTCGTTGCATCTAAGTACCTTTTGCATGTAAGTATCTTTTGCATGTAAGTATCTTTTACGTATTTAGCGCTTGGTTGACTCTTTTGAGGCCCAGTTACCGTTGCCGGGCAGCTGTTTGGCTTAAAGATGCCGACACGCCCACCAAACAACAGCAACTCGAGTATATCTTGTGAATCTGTTGAGGTCTGTGCCATCGACTAATGCACTAAGCAGCCAAGCAAACCGCAACGAGGCAGCAACAGGCTGTGAAGTCCTGTGGGTGTGATGAGGGTGCGGCTGCATCTGTGCTGAGAGTATCTCTTGAATCTGTTGTATCTGCATAGCTATCACAGTCCGAGACTGAGTCTCAGCTTAATGCGCTTGCATAAACAATGCCCATGTAACTGTATCTGTATCTGTATGTGCATCTGTAAATTTATCTATATCTGTCTCTGTATCTGTTTCTGTAGCTGTGCACTAAGCGGATTTGCTGTAATGTCATTCGGTTGGCCAGCGACCCAGCTCAGCTGCTGAAAAGTATGCAATGCGTCGCTAAACTGTGCCATAATTAGATAAACGCTGCGTCGACTAGGCATACGGCATTGAGTTTCCATGCTCACAGTTCAAAGGTTGCCAAAGGCAGCTCTAAATCAAAATACAATTTCATTAAATTTAAAGCAATTTGAAATGAAAACCTCTGGGGTCGAGCCAAATTACAAAGAAATCAAGTTGTCACGACAACGTCGTCCCAAAGTCAAAGCCGTCACATATGGCTGCCCATTGGGAACAGCAGCAAGGACCTGCTGCCAATTGTTGTTGTTGCTCTTCTTGTTGTAAGTGGCAACCACCAGTTGCATGGCCAAGTAAACAAAAGGCCAGCCTGGAAGACCGACAGCCATCCAGCGCATGCGTCCTGGTGGATGCCAAGTTTGGTGGCCAGCCACAGCGCCAAGTTTCGCGTTTAGAGTCAACAAAATGCCTGAACACAAAACAGTTCCTTGCGCGCTTTCAACTGCAACGGTTGGCCAGGCTCCAGTACAAACAACATACAGTAGTAACAAGTATCTCAAGCATTCGTTACGTATCTGAAGCGAGTTCGTAACTCGTATCTTTGGCGCGTGAAAGTGTCAGCGAACAGAAACTGAGCCCAGCCAAGATAAGACAACAAAATAAAATAAAAAACTGGTATGCTGGAAATTTGGCACAAAGCAGCTCGAACTGCTTAACTTTTAATGTGACGACGGGGCTAATTTTATGGCCAGCCTGCGACTGATAACAGCGATAAGACAAAATGTGGCAAATCAAATGCTGCTCGTAAAAATGCCGCGCACGCCTTTTGCAAAGTGTTCAAATTTATGCTCGCAATCGTAATTGAATTTTATGCGCAAAGTTGGCGGCATTTTGACCGATATCCAAAACAGAAAAAACATTAACATTTTGTGGCCCCGATAACGGCCAACACTTGCGCCCAGAGCCGGGCATCGGCGTCGCCAGACTCCAAAAAAAGTAGAAATATAAAAAGAAAGGTGGAAAAATCGGTAAACTTTGTCCAGGTAAATTGTTGTCATATTTATTTGTTGTGTGCCATAAATTTGTAAATATTTGTTAAGCTAAAAAACGTTGAGTTTTTTGCAACCTCTGCAAATAGATAAATTGTGGGAGATCTGCTTTTTATGTGCCAGAATATGGTATATCTAGTTTCAATAAATGACAGACAATCTAAAGGATTGCAATGAATTCTAAGAGTTTCTTTCGACATGTTTAGCTTGTCATTTGACTTTATGCAATCTCTGTATTGAGTTTCACACTCAATCTAAGGAAAGTATATAAAAATGTTCTTATCCATGATTATGCCCAAATTTATATCCTTTGCTACATTTGCCACAAGCCAAATTTTTAGAAATTTTTAAAGAATATTAAAGATTTTCCCAGAGTTCTTAATAGTTATACACAACCCTTGCCAGTCTTTGGGAATGATAATTTGTTAGGCTTCCTAATGTACAGATGAGTTCTAAGAGTTCCGATTGGAAGGCATGTTATTTTATCATTTGCCGATATTTGATATTCGTGATATTTGTGTATATTAAGCTTGAACTGCCATCCATTTAAAGGATTGTTAAAAGTGATCTTATGAGGGTACATTTCCTAAATTTAATCCTTTGCCATATCTGCCAAGAGATACGTTTAAGGAGCTTACAGACGTTGCCGTAGCTCTTAATAGTTATACACAACCTTTGCCAGACATTGCAAATAATAAATCTTTGTGCCCACTTATTTGACCAGCACGCACAAAAAGTAGAGACTATGTTTTAAGTGAGTATTACAGTAGGATCTTATTAAGTCCTTTAACGGTGCCTGTTCATTGGTATTAACTGTTCTTAATCCTTTTGCAGCCCAAACAAATGGAAAAAGTTCACTGACCTTGACTTTGTGCCATCCTCTCAAAGGGTCCTTCAAAGCCTGTTTATGCTCTTCTATCTGCTACATCTCATTATGCAAACATGCCGACTCAGCTGCAGTTTGTTATACTTCTCTTCCCTGCACCCCTTCCCCGTCCCTTCTGTCAGCTGCCTTGTCGTCACCTTGGCTGACACTCTGGTTGACATGTCGCGCAGCGCTTGCCGCATATTAAAACGCATCGAAATGCAACGCAAAGTTTGCAGCTGTGAAGAAACTCTAGAAAACTGTTTCAGTTGTTCCCCAAAGTTTACACCAGCCACTTCGGGGGACTCCACTGCTGGTTGGCTGAGAGAGCGCGGGGGGAGGTGCTAAAGGGTCCTTGTTAAGCTGTCAACATGTTTTGAGTAAACTGTTACATTTTGTCAGCGCGTTAAATATTTGTGCCTTATTTTATATGCAGCTGGGCTTGTGGCGAAAGTTAACTAACTTAAAGTAGAGTTTGCCAGCTGCGGAAGAAGAGTTAACTATTTTACTGAGATTTCCAATTTATATATTCAATTGAATTATGATCCTAAGACTGAAAGGAGAGCCTAAAGTGTTCGCATGTTTCTAAAGATACATTTTTGCTATTGATTTATGCCCAGCTCCATAGTCATTGTTTTAACTCATTTATTTCAATATATCAACATATACTCTTTGATATTTAAACAAAGAGTAGTAGAAATATTTAAAATAATGACAATGAGATAAAAAAGAAGCAGACCAGGAGAAGAAATATCTTGTGTACTTCGCTTATTACAGAAAAACTCCTTCAAGCAAATTCCAAGCCAATTCAAATTTTGTGTGACACACAAAATGTTTTCGGTTGGCTTAAGACTTCTATTATTTTGTCAAAAGATTTGTTCAAAAACAGCTCAGAAGCAAGAAGATGTCTAGAGTATATTAGTTTTTTTCAGTATTCTGCACACCTTGTTTTTTGCCCTTAATTTGATTTAGTTAATTAAATTGTAGTTTACAAATTTTAAATAAAATATTGTCCTTCACTGTTGGCAGCCACAACCAACAGAAAAGCATAGAATATTAAATTCTTCAAAGTTCTGTGTCAGCGATGAATTTTTTGAAGTGAATTGCAAGCCAAGCGCCACCAAAAACCTGTACAAATATATCTCTTACAATCGAAAGTTTTAATAATTAGCACCAATAAATTAAACAGATATCTAATCGAGCTGTACTTGCCCTACTTGTTTTGGGAATGTCAAAATTGACTTTAAAATAAAATTAAATCAAATTAATCGTTACATCATTCAGGTCGCTTATTTATGCCAGTGTCTAAGTTAATATGTCTTCGTTTCTTATTTAGAATTCTCAATGTGTAAAGAGTTCCCATATGCTTCAATTTGGAGAATAGGTTACCCTAGTTGCAGTAACAGGTAACCGGTAACAGTATTTTAACACGAGCTTGAACAGCCTGCCTGATTAAAGCTCTTCAATTTATAGTCAACAACGCCCAAATACCATAGTTACGTAGCATATAGATGGCTTGACTTTCGTTAAAGCATTTGTCAAATTGGCAACTTGAAGCTGCATGTTGCAAGTAAATGATATTTGTAGACACGAGGCAACCGCAGAGGGTGGCAGCTGACTTTTGCAAGCGTCGTCAAGGCAAAACGTCAGCGGTGAGCCAAAGGAAATGTCAGCGCGGTTTGGCAGCCGCAGCCGCAGCCGCAGCTGGGTGGGTGGGTGGTGGGGTTGAGGCGGCGACAGGTGTTGCCTGTCAGCTGCATGAAAAAGCCAGCATACCTTTCAGCTCGCCTGATTCCCCCAGGAAGTGCAACCCCACCCACTTGGCCACCCCTTCCAAACGGTGTCAAGTTAATCAGCGTGCGACAGTTTCTTTTTGTTTTGTTTTTTTTTTTTGGGTGTGTGGCTTGTGCAGCTTTTTAGCTTTTAAAAAGCAAAAATGTTCACGCCTGCCACACGGGCACAAACTCTGCCATAGAAACCGTTAATAAGGTGTAAAAAGCAGAAGGGTGTAAGGCGGCCAGAAGCTAAACGAGAAACGAAAAAGTAAAAAGAAAAACAAAAGCGCTTCATAAAAATGGCGGCTGTTTGTTTAGCTCTGAGCTGCAGCCAGCCCAAACGCTCAACACTTTTATTTGCCAAGGTTTTTGCCGATGCTGCTGCTGCTGCTGCTGCTGCTCTTGGCCATGACTTTGCTGTTGCTTTGAGTAGCCAACAACAACAACAGCAACAACAACAACGACAACAGCAGCAACAGCAATTCAAACGCTTGGCAACAATTTTGATACCCTGTACTAAATATCTAATAGGCAGAAGGAAGCATATTCAATGCATCTTCCTACAAAAGGTCTAGTATTGGGCTCTCGTATGATAAACATATATTCAGAATATTCTACAATTCTACAGTTCTACAATTTTCATAAAGATCAAGCTATAAGAACCAAAGATATTAAAGCATGTTTTAAGAATAGATAGTCGCCTCTAAACAAAGTGTGTGTATGTGTATTTGTCTATATACGCATCAAATATCTGCAATATCAGCTGCTCGCTGGCTAAAGGATATCATCTAGTCATGCTGTCCCAACTAGATAAAGCACTTTTACTAGTTTGTTGTATTTTGGTTGCTTTTTGCGGCTCAAATGAAAATCTCGAATGAAGCTTTTAAGTAAGAGGCTTCACACACACACACGTGCAATAATTCACACTGCTGTTGTGTAGCATTGGCAACAGTGAAACGTTTTTCAACATTCTGCCTCTTTTTTTTCAGCTCTATCTCTCTCTCTCCCTCTCTCTTTCTCTCTCTCTCTCACTCTTTCTCCATTGGGCCCACCTGCTGCGCCCACTCAGGCTTAAACTGATGCTGCTGTTTGCTACTCCTTCAGCGTTGACATTTTCATTCATCGTCTTGGCAACCGTAATTAAAATCGTTTTAATTTACTTTCCCAGCACAAACACACACACACCCACACGCACGCACATATGCAGGCAGTAACTCACACACACGCACGCACACACACGCACTCTCTTGAGCCGCCGGCAAGTGTAGCATACTTATCTGGGCGCTACTGCTATTCGCTTTCCGCCTGGCTTTATGTTTATCGACTTTTGTTAGTCGTCGTTTTTGTTGTTGTTGTTGCTGTTATTATTTCAGCCTCTCCCCTGCCTCATTATGTGGGCGTGCAAATTGCTGCATATTCATTTACCGTTATCTCGCAGTCGTCAAGTGAAACATATACAAATGCGCCCAGCAGCAGCAGCAGCAGCATCAGCGGCAACAACAGCTGCCGCCCCCAATCCCCCTGCCCCCTGGCAACATGGCAACGGAGAAACGCCCAGCCAGCTGCGCCTCTTAATAACATAAACTTCTTTCAGCTCGCCCTCGCCCAGGTTGAGTTAATGAAGAATTTCCATGACGATGTCGCCCCAGTTCGAGACAGAGTCCCTATGCTAAGCATCCTTTTTGATAAGACGGCTGCCCACCTGCCTGGGCTACAGCTCATTATGTTGCCGTTATTCTTGTTCTGCTTGTGTTGTTGCTGCTCCTGTTGTTGTTGTTGTTGTTGTTGTAGTTACTGGGGCAACGCTCAAGTGCGCATCAAATGATTGCCGATAAGATTTGATCTTTGTTTGCTCGACAGCTCCTGTTGCCGCAGCCACTCGTTAGACTGGCGGCTGCTCATTTGCCGTCGCTGCCAAAAGGATTTGCTTTGCGGATTCACCTCTGGCATTTTAATGAAAATTTCAACTCAGCCTGCGCCGCTAAGCAGCTTAAAATTGCCAACTGTTTGTCCCTCCGTCTGTCTGACAGTCTGACTCTCATATGAGCAAGGTATCTATATCATCAAATAGCGCTAGCAACATTTGAGTCTGCCTGTCTGCCTGCCTGTCTGTCTCACATGTGTGTAAAGTATTTGAATATATCTGTAGCTAAGCAAACATAAAAACAGTTGGCACCATGTTGCTGGAAACATTTCATTGTGCCTGCCTCACATACTACATTTCTGAATATATC
The DNA here is from genome assembly GCF_003285875.2 of Drosophila novamexicana. Classification (NCBI taxonomy): domain Eukaryota; kingdom Metazoa; phylum Arthropoda; class Insecta; order Diptera; family Drosophilidae; genus Drosophila; species Drosophila novamexicana. The sequence continues at coordinate 244,686 of NW_020824858.1, read as the reverse complement.
TGCAGCCAAGCACACCTCAGCAACAGTAGTTGCAACATAGTTGACCAACATGTTGCTAACGATATTTCATACCAACATCAACATGCTGCTGCCTAAAACTTATACAAACGCACAGCCTCCAAATCGCGCACACACCCACACACGCGAGCTAACGGGCTGTGTCTGTGTGCGTTACACCCACACACGTTAAATCATTTACACCAGGCGCGCAGCAGCCGACAGCGAGTAGCTGCGCGTAACGCAACACAACGTAATACGCACCGCACACACACACACAGATGAACACACACACACACGCACAAACACACCGGCGCACATATACTTACACAGCAGCAGCACATAAGCGTACACACTTACACACACACATATACGGCAAGAAACAGGCACGCAAAATCGTGCTGCAAGCGCCCAAAAAGATGCCAAGCGAATTGAGGCTGGATTTCTGTTTTCTTTTTTTGTTGGTGCTAAAAGAGGACACAACAACAACAGCGAAAATGAGATAAACAAGGTGAAGCACACACACATTTACACACACACACACACACACACATCAACACTTGCAAAGGGGCGGACATTGAAACAGTTTTGTTTTTGGTTTTTAGCTTTTGTTGTGCGCTGCCTGCAGTTGCGGCAAAGAAGAAGAAGCAGCAGCAGCAGCTGACAGGGGCATGGCAGTGGTCGTGCGAGGGGGGGGGGGGGGGGGGGGGTAGGGTGTCAGCTTGGGGCGAGCTGCGGGTGTTATTAAGGGAGTTGTCTGTTAATTTTGCAACTTTTTGGCGCGCATAATAAAGTTGATATGGCGAGACACTTTGAATATTTTTGTGTGTGGGTTGTGCCAAAAAATAAACCCAACAAGTAGGCAACGACTTTTCTTTGCAGCGCAATTATGTAGTGCGTGTGTGGGTGAGTTGATAAATAGGTGTATGTGTGTGTGAGTGTGTCGACAACAAACAATGTAATGAATGCGGCAACAGCAAGCTGTAGTCTGGCCTGTTTTTTGTTTTTAGCCTGAAAAGCGTGTCAAATAACTAGAGCAGGGGAGCAGGCTCAAAAAGGGGGCTGAAACTGTGGGTTGCCGTGGGAGGAGGTGCTGCGGTTGGCAGTACGCATATGTCTGCCTAAGCGCTGCCATAAAATAAATGAGCTTTCAACATGAGTTTGTCATGTGTTGCCAGATGCTGGCATAAAGTACCATTTCAAAGCAGCAATTTATGAAAAACGAGAGCGAGCGAGTCAAGCATTTAGTTGCATAAACTATGAGTCAAATTTCGTTAAATACAGTCAATATGTATATAAAAGAGATAGAAATAAGTTTGATAAGGCGAGTAACGAGTAGAGAAAAACTAACGAGAGCGAGAGATAGCAACGAGTCGAGCGCGAGGAAAAACGTTTTAAGATTAATAAGAATTAAATTTATATATTATTCAAGAGACAGACCTAAATTTCTAACAGCGAGTAGAAAAAACCCAATAAGTGTCAGCGCAACGAGTTGAGCAAAAGCAACGAGAGCGAGGAAAAAAGAGCGAGTACAAGAAGGAGAGCGAAAAAGAATGAAACAGTCAGTGAGTGATAGAAACTACAAAGGAGAAAGAACTCTATTTCTGAAAGCAACGAGTGTAAAAAATAACGATAGCAACGATAGCGAGTAGAATCAGAGCAAACGTGAGCGAAAATCAGCGAGAAAGGATGCAACGAATAACTTAAGCCAACGAGAGCTAAGGAAAAAACTAGTTCCAAGGGTAACGAAGCATAAGATAAAGTAAGAAAAATGAAAAGAACATAAAATAGACAGAGCTCCATTAAAGCAAGCAAGCAACGAGTAAGGAAAAGCCAACGAGATCGAAAGGGTGCGAGTGAAGCATTAAGAGATATAAACTATGCAGCAAATTTCGTTGATTACAATGAAAACAATGCATAAAGGAGACAGAGCTGGAGATATAGATGGGCCAACGTAGGCGAGAACAATAGTCTACGGCCATAAAATGGAAAATGTAATACAAAGTAAAAGGTCTAAGGATCTGGCGAGTATGCGCTCAACTGCAATTCGCACGTTGCCCGGCAGACCGAGACGCTTTTTATGGTCACAGTAATTAATGCATACCTCAAGGCTATTAAGGACAGTCTGCACAGGACGCACAACAAAAAAAAAACCGAAAAAAAAAACCTGAAAATAAAAATCCGAATAGAGACAATAAAAGCAGCAGCCAGTGACAATATAGATAAAGTGCAGGACTGGGGCGGGCTCTGAGAGAGAAGGCAGCGAGTCGGTTCCTTGATAGAGACGCAAATCAAAGTGACGCACAGCTGGGCAGGGTGTAAATTCGGGACTTTGTCCACAAAATCTGACAAAGACAGTTTTTCATCACAAAGCTTAAAGTGTGGCTGCACGAAAGTTATGCATTTGTTTAAAGCACTTTTGCATGCGAGCAAATAAATTGCCTTTTATTTCGGTGGCAACTGCCAAAAAGTCAACTCGGTCTTAAGGTCTTATGCTGCCTGCATACGCTCAGCCAACTCCAGTTGGACTAAACCAAACAACTTTTGGACTATTCGTATTTGTTTTTGTGTTCGTCTTGCCTCACGGACTGACTTGTGCAATTTGAATGCAGTTGAGTTGCCAACTATGTATCTCTGCGGCTCTCTGTCTCTGCCTTTTGGGGGCACGATAACAACAACAACAAGAATAACAACAAAAACTGCATATGTAACAACAAATTCAAGTCACATTTTTGTTGTGGCCCGAGCCACTGACATGCGAGAGGCGTGCGCTGAACAGTATGCTATAGTTTTTTTTTTACACTCTGTAGCGTGTGTAGCAGAGGGTCGTATTAGCTTTCGTTGTCTTTTTGACTTCTTTAAAGGGGCTTTCTCACTGGATTAAATTTAGTTTCGGTATTTGCTGACAATTCCGACAAAATTCTATAAATAAGTCCTACATTTTTCTACACCCTGACCTTGAATTATTCGATATAACTCCTGCCGATTTCTTTCCCACTATTGTAGTTATTTAGATTTTGCCTGTTTTATATATTCACAACTTCAAGTAGAGTATCTGGCAGTCGCTAGCTATGCTCTTACCCTTATTTTTCTTCATTCTGCGCTCATCGTGGCTTAGTTGTCCTTCACGCCTCGCTGCGACGGCCTAAACTTTTGTTACAACTGACACTGCACAGCTCTTGTTACAGTCATTCGTATTGTTGTTGGGTGTGTGTATATGAGTGTGTGGGTGTGTGGCTGCGTGTGTGCTGCCCCACTGCCACACGCTAGTTTAGCCGCAGCGGGTTGTCCGCAGTGTGAAGTCCTTCATAATACTCTCTAATGCATGGGCATTAATCTAAGGTCCAACTTCGAGCCGCACACACACATAAACACACTCACCCACACACCCACACACACACCTGCTGTTGTTCGTTTTTCATTTGATTGCCGTTTCAGTCACTCGGTTTGGCATTCATACGGCTCGTCGCGCTGGCACTTAAGTAATTTCAACTTGGCAAACAGCACAAATACATGCACACACACACACGCACAGCACAAATGTCAAAGTAGTTGTTAACATTTCCGCTTGCTGCTTTTTGCTTTTCTTCTTTTCATATACCTTAGGAATTGGGCAAGCGCGGAGTATTGCGTATATGTATGTCACAAGCAGCAGCAGATATGTCCGAACCGATAAAGTATAGATTTATTCTTGTTCAGCATCAACAATCGAGTCCATCTAAATATGTTTGTCCATCAATCTCAGAGACTATAAGAGCTAGAATGTAGTTCTTTTTGCTCACAGAAAATACGTATATTTCGTATAAATTGTATATTCATAAATATAATTTACAGCATTCTCTTATAGTCTCTAGCTTTGGTTTATCCACACCATATTCGTGCTTTGGATTGGATAAGGATCGAAGTTTTTCCATAATGCATTTGCTTCGCATAATGTTTGGCTAAGAAAAGAAGAGGAATCACAAATGCTGCAATTGTGTATATATTTATGAGTATGCACGTAAATAAAATCAGCTAGAATGTGAAGACTAGCTCGTCGCTTTCGCTTGCCCCTGGGTATCTGCTAGTCGTGCACTTTCGATTAGTCTAATCTTATTTGTTTTACTCGCTACGTTTTGGTGTCGTTTGTTGCGGGTGCTGCTGCTGCTGCTGCTGCTACTGCTGCTGCAACAAATGAAAACTTTGCCCGGCCAAATTGTAAGTCAGCAGCAGCAGCAATGCAGATGCAGTCAAGCGGAGCTGGCTAAAAGTTGCTTGGCCAACACGCTCGACACTTTTAAATTACTGACTTAATTAGAAAGCATGAAAGAAGTTGCCACTGCAAGTAATTTACATGAATAACTTGCCAGAGAATGGAACATGAAGTTAACAAATCGCCACAGTCATAAAGCTGCTTAAAAGCCATTTATGCGTTCGAGTTGAGCTAAAAAGCGGGTCAAATGCTGCCGGCAACATCTTTTAGCCGCAAACTGTGCAATTGCCAATTGTTGACTGCGACCTCAACTTCAATTGTTGGCGCGGGTCTGGCTCTTGGCTCTTAACTTAACTTCCAGCTGTTGCTTGGCTGCTTCTACAAGTTTTTCTCTTTCTTTTTTTTTCTGACTTGCTGTCAGTGCATGTTGACAAGTGCAACAGCCGCCAGCTGCAACTGGCCCTCCCTCCACTCCTCCCTACAATGCGGTCGCCTATTGGTGTCAGCACACACACTTCACATGCACAAGGTCCACACTGGCGGAGTCCTGACTTCTGAGGCTCTTGCGGCAACTATGAGCTGCCTCTGACCCATGTGCAGCTGACATTTTTCAACATTTTGCCCATTTCATTTTCCCAAATATATATACATGGAGTACATCTACTGCAGCTACACTGACAGAAAAGAAGAACTTGTTTCTTGAGTACAGCTAAATTAACAAAATTATATTCAATGGCATTTCTTCTTGTCTTAATTAGAAAAAAGCCCTGTTCATCTGCTTTACTTAGTCAAGAAACATATTATTTAATATTTTAGTTAATTAATGCCCGACAATTTCTTTCAGTGTAACAGCTCCTGGCCGAGCTGAAGCGTTGCCAAAACATTGACTTTGACTTGTATTTGTGTTAATATTCAAGCTGCTCGTTTGCCAGCTGCCTTAACTAACTATTCCATGAAATTCTTTAAGCTCAGCCAAATGCCCCGCAGAACTTTCATCAACTTCCACAGCTACGAAACTCTGTTAACATAACTTAAAAAAAAAAAGAAGAGATAACCCGTTTAAAATATTTGATCAAGTGATGCATTGCTAATGCGTTTATAAATATGCTGGTCCACCCTAACTAATGTTTATTAACTTGTCGCCTCTTTTGGCTTTCAACTATTTTAAGCTCGGCCGTTGCAAATTCTGCTGCCCGTTTGGCCTTTGGATGCGCAGCAAATTGACCCTTTGCCCAGCGCTTGGCTCGTGCCCATGTCCCCAGCTGTGTGTGTGTGTGGGGGTGTTCGTGTGTGTAGGTAGTCTGAGGATTTGTTATGGGCTGCTAGCCTTTGTGGGGCTGTTCAATTTGTCGCCTCTTTTGCAGCAGCTGACCCCCTCCCCTTCCCCCTTCTCCACTGACTATCATCCCCGCAGGACTAAACGGCAGCTCGGCCCCTTTATCAACAATGCCACGCCCACTCGTTTTAGGCAACCAGCCGAAAGTGAATATTAATGCAGTGTATCCTGAGGCGGTTTTGATATTGAAATTAGTGTGTGTGTGTGCGCCGCCTTTGATAAGGCGTGTCCACTTGGCCTCTAATGAAATCCTTGATATCCTTTGCTCCAGCTCTGGCCCTGACTCTGGCATATTTGCATAAACGATTTGACTACAAAGTGTCAATGACAAATATTTGCACTCTGGGCGGCATAATTGTTATTTGATGGATGTTTTGTAAAAAGGGTTGTTCCTGCAACAAACTGTTAACTAAGACATTTTGTGCACGATGATTATTCTGGATATTACGCCCTTTCGTGGCATCCACCTATATGTATATATATGTTTATATATATATATATATATATATATATATATATATATACATATATGTTGTTCCGAGCTGAATATCTATCTATTATCTTTCTATCTATCTATTATCTTTCTATCTATCTTTTATCTTTTTATCTTTCTCTTATACTGCCATCCGTTGTTTCCGCTTTGCCGTAAAGCATAAATATCGTATATTCTGTCAAGCGCAAGGCTCTAGATTCTTGGGGAAATGGAAGGAGGCATCCCTAGTCATATATTTTTAATCTCTACATGCCATTAAAGAACCTACATGCCAATTTGAATAGCTCTAGCTCCTATATTCCTCGATTATTCTCCATCTCTTGTAGTTTTCGAGCTTGACGCGTTTTGACGAACAGACAGACAGACAGACAGAAAAATGGGCAAGCTTATATACTAGATTTTGCTTGTCATCCGAATAAACCTACACATAAAACCTTGACACCGCTTTTTCTGCATTCACAATTGATTCTGGGAATAAATATGAACAAGTCTTTAAGATTTTAGCATTTGCAGCTGGTTTAGTGCCTTGTCAGTCGCATCGATGACAGCCCATCAACAACATGGCTGTCGGCCACATCCAATCAGCATAAGAATACCCCCTTACGACTACCCCAGCACACACCCTTCCTCCCCCCCATTCCACGTCTTAGCGCAGCCACAACAAAAAGCTTTCTGTGGGGGTGGCGGCACATTTTCAATTTCATGCCTAAGCCTGCTTAAAGGACACGAAAGGACCGTTCGATATTAGTTTGCTTTGTCATTTTATTGAAGCAACAAAAATGATAATTTCGTCAATACCATGTCCTGCAGGCCGGACCACATCCTGCTCGAAATATATGCAGCCCCGCATCGACCGACCGGCAGATAACAATGGGGTCCAAACCCACAAAAATTCATTGAATGCGCACGAATTTCAATTTGGAGCCTGCTGACAGGATTTGCACTCGCTACCAGTTAATGATCAAATGTAAGGATTTGCCAGGACTCTCTGCACAATGTAAATATGCGCCTGCGGGCTTAACATGTTCTACCAGCTCCCCACCTCAGCACGCCCCCCTCGGCCCTGGAGCTATTGATACTTTGTGATTGCCTTTGGTTATTTAACTTTAACGTTAGACATGTGATATCCTTCTAGCAGCGAGCAGCAGCTCCTGTTTCCCTGCGCTTGTTTTTTTTTTGCTTTCGGCTCGTTGTTGTCCATTAGCGCCCCGCACGCAGCCCAAGGGGGCTGCGCCCACGCCCACTCGCCGCTTGTTTGCCATTGTTGAGTAATTGGATTAGATTACTTCTGCTGCCACTGCTGCTGCTGCTACCTGCCGTGTTCTGTGCCTTCTGTTCCGGTCCTGTTGCTACTCTCTGCTGTGTGTGCGCTCTGTTGATAAATTTTTCGTGGTTGCCACGCCCCCCACCTACCACGAACTGCCTGTCATGCGTGATTGATGGCAGCATGTCAATATGTTTTCGTCTCTTTTTCCTAACGTTTCCTGTCATTTTTTTTTTTGCATCTCCAAAGTTTTCTATTTTTTATTAAATTTACTTTTAATGGCCACACGCCTGCAGCGACCAAATGTAGCCTGGCGTATAAAAATTGTGTAACAGCGAGATGTCCTTTTGCCTTTTGCAGGGTATAACTGCTAGCGGGTATATTCGTTTAGACACGAGATGTGTAACGCATGGTTGAAAATAACTTTGACTGCATACGGAACATATTATATAATTTTATTAAATTGTAGAAAAGTTCTCTATTTGCCTAGCAGATCCACAACATCCTTTCAAGGCGGACTTCCATGGGAATAACCAGTAAGAAATTAAGCTCTTGTATAATCGAACTCTCATCCAGGATATTTAATCTTCCGCATGCCGCAGAAGTCCGGTCTTTCTTGTTCTACGTAGCGCATAGCTATAATAATTTTCTGCACCGCATCTGCAAGGCTATTAAATTCGCATAAAAATCGTGTTGTGTGCAACACATTTTCCCACGCAATAGCCTTGCAACCCCTACCCCCGCGACGCCTGCTGGCTGCAGCCAATGGAAAATCATAAAAATTTATGACTGCAATAATCTGGCTTTGGCACGCAAAAGAAGGTAGTAGACGGCAACTGCTGCCATTAAATTGACATGAAGTTATGAGTTGAAAGCGTTCACAAAAATATTTCGACAGCCGCATGTACTGAATAATTTCAGTGCACAACGCGGCGTATACGCAACATTTTCAGCTGAGCGTCATTTTAATGATGCCTGGGCCAATGCTTGTGGCTGGCGGCTGTTAAGCTGATTGACAAGCAGCCGGAGATAAGCGCGAATTGGCCAAACGATTATGACAAAATCGATAAAGCTACAGATGTCAACTGTGGCCAAAGTACAGTGAAACAAATGGCTGGGCGACAAGGAATCGCAAGTTGAAAATTGCAAAGGCAGTCCCAAAACACACGCACACACACATTAAGATTTGGCCAGACTTTGTTATTGCTGCCTTGGACTATCTGGCCGGTCCGATCTGTGGCCACGTTATCGGACCTAATTTACTTGGGCGAAAAGGCAAAACAATGCCTTACACGTTGGCCCAGTGCCAGGCCGAAGAAGCGTAAGTAGTTCTAGTTTTGCATGGCCATTTATCTGCCGAAATGTGAGAGTCCTTGTGTGCGCGTGTGTGGGTGTGTGTGTGTGTGTGTGTGGTTAGCATCATAATGAGAGCTTTACACGCCATGGGCCAGCTCCAGCCTGTGCCGCGGAGCTCCACTCAACGCCACGCCTCGCCTGCGTTGAACGCATAAATTTCAAGGACGCGCTGGCAGGAGGCTTGTGCCAAGCCGTGACTGGAGCCGCGGGAAGCGAGCAGAGAATCAGCATAAATACAAAAAACCAGCAGGCGAAATGTGCGAGAAGCGCGCAAAATAAATTGACAGCCCAAAGGTATGCAACGCTTTTTGCTACACAAAAGTTTGACCTACATGTGAAATGGTGGGCGGTTGTTGGGCTGGTGTGGGGTGTGGCTTATTGAGGAGCATAATGGCAGGCAGGCGGAGTTTGTTAACGAGCGTGTGTGAAGTGCTGCAGCGACTGCCAAATGACGAGAGGCGTCCAGCTGAGAGAGTCGATTGAAACATGTATTAAAACATGTTTCAGCGAAAAACCATTTATCAAGATATTCAAAAACAATTTACGAGCATAAATGTTGAATGACAGACAAGCTGAGGAATTATCAGAAATGTATACTTGTACACCATTCTGGATGATCGAAACATTCTAGAAACATGGACTAGAAATAACGAATCACATAAACACATTCAGACTTTTCCTTACGATCACATTCTAGAGATATGTCCAATATAAGCTCTCTATTAAACGACTTGTATAGAATCTATTCTTTCTTTTATTGCAACCTTTTGAAGCATTATTTAGACAAAATCTTGCATTTTTGCTTTAGGAATGCAACTTTTAATGAGAATCAGAATCTGCTTATTGTCGTAAATTTATTATGGGGAGTCAATTATAAATACATCTCTCAATTCTGTCAATCTGATTCTATTTGTAATATCCATGTAAAATTGTATTTGAAACAGGATTCCTTTGTTAAGGAAAGTCATGCTGAAGTTATAAATTGTTCCTGAAGAAACTGTAATGTTTAAAATTGGATGAAAAAGCTTTTCTCAAGCAGCCACACATAGTTTTTACCAGGGTGTGCTCAGAATATTCATATTTGCCAGAGTACAACTCAATATCGCATCTAAAGAGATCCCAAGCACACGTTCTAAAGACAGTGAGCTCGCAGAGCGTGCATTGCCAGCGTGATCAGTGGAAGCCGAAACCAGGATGGCAATGAGCACGTTGCTGCATTACGCTCTATCCACTTGCGATAGTAGTACACATCGGCGTAAACGCCGGCGGAATTCAATCGCCCACAACCGTTACCATAGGACACAACGCCCACCACTTTTCCTTCGCTAAATAGCGGTCCACCCGAATCACCCTGGCAAGCGTCCACTTCGAAATCCGCCGGGTTAGAGGCACATATCATGCCTTCATCAAAACCGTTTAAGTTATAGCAAAACTTATCTGAAAGGATAATCAAATCGCCTCTGACTGCCTCGTCGGGTATTGGGCCACCCTAAGAATGAGAATCGTGTATTATTACACTGCCGTTAAACTTATTATAAGGAGTCAATTTTCTCAATCTGATTCTATTTGTAATCTCCTTTCTTACTCAGAATTTTCATATTTTCCAGTTAGATAGCTACCTCAAAAATAGCACCCCAACCAATGACTGTGCACTCCAATCCAGCAGGGGAATCCTCGTCAGCTATGGGTATAATGGCGACAAAACTTCCATCTGGTTGCATCTCGCTTTTAAGATGTATTAGGCCAATATCATCGTGTACGTCATGAGTGGTGTACTTTGGATGCGGTATGATTTTTTTTACTTTTCTTTCTTGGGTGTTACTTGTCTTCAATAAGCGACGCGGTGTACCGGCAACTACCATTAAATCATTTTTAGAGAGAGCTTTGTGGCTACCATAATGCCAGAATTAGATGTGAAATGCTCTTATTAACCGGGACGACATACTTAACAAACATACAATGGGCTGCTGTTAGAACCACTGTCTTAGATATTAAACTGCCGCCACAATGATGGTTCTGGCCAAAGAATAAATAATTTTCATTAAGTTGTACCGAAACTAAATATTTAACCAGTACATCATTTTCGCGACGATAGCCGCCGGTTACTAGAAAGTGAAATTCATCATTGTCCTCATCATAGGTGCTTGAGTTTTGGCTAAAGTTGTCACTAAGTGTCTGGGGCGCAGGCTCACCCCCTCGAACATCGACTTGAGACCTGTTCGAGGGTGTCACGGAAAAGCCGTTCACGCTCGCAGGTGAACGCCGCTGGTTGAGAGTATTGCAGTTTCCTCCTCTCGAAGCAAACTTAAACTGATCACAACCTGGGACTGACAGATCGACGAATAAAAGTAAGACTAACAGGCTATATACAAAAAATTTTGAAGCTCCCATTTGTTCTATTTGTATCAAAAATTGTATAAAAATGATTGTAAACTCCTAGAGCGTAGTAACTTGAGCAGAAAGTGAATTTAAATTGTACAAAATCCTTTAAAGATCCACTATAAAAATGTTGTCAAAACTTTTTTATATAAGAGCATTTTAAAAACGTGGCTTTTATCTTTCCCATAACGTTTTCAACACTAAACTAAATTCCCAGCAACTCATTAATATTGAAAAGTTAATGCTTGTGTAATGCCCACTAATGCAGTCGACCAATCGAATCAATCGAAATAATTTAAAAGCACTTGACTTTTTGAGAATACACAAATATTCCATAGTACAATAAGATCAACTGTTGAAAATTTAGTGAGGATCGGTTCAAAAACACAGAAGTTATTCAAGAAAACCTGTTTTGGCTGCCCACGAGTTTGGGGCAGCAAGCACAAATTTCAAGAATTTCTGTATACATGTACACACACACATTCATGTGCGTCTTCTTCGAATTGTATTTTCAGCATTGCGATTGCGAATGTATTGAATTCTGTGCTATGTGTAAGTGTTGCCATATCGGCGGAACCCATTTTATTTTCCAGCTGTGGGTCAAGACTGGGACTGACTGGACCAAGAGATATCAAGCTGATATTCCAGTGTGTGACAGAAAAGACCCAACAGAACATAATGTACATGACATGAAATAATTATCATAAAATAGCTAAGAACTTTCTACGGTTAACTATAGATTTACAATTAGATTTCTTATTATTTTTTTAATTTTAGTTTCAGCTCACACTAATCTCTAACTCGAACTTCAACCTTTAGATTTTAGATTTTTTGTAGAATTTAGCTTCCATGAAGCTTTGTATCTTTACAATTAAAATTCGCACCAGTTTACCAACTGAAAAACCTTTATCAAAGTTTTGGATTAACAACTAAACATTTCCCTCACCAACCATGTAATTGTAGCTTAATTAAAGTTAAAAACTCTATGCAACAATACGCTCTGTCAATTGTTCTTCAATTTACTTCAATAAATAATGTTAATTTATCAGAAATCTTTGACCTGAAATATACATATGCATAAATATCAGTTTGCACTCTGCACAGTTCGCATATCGCAAATGACATTAATTGCACATGCATGAATCTTTGATGCACTCGAATGCAAAAATCAATTAAACGTGAAATGCATAAAATACACAATGTGCCCACAACAGCAGCAACAAAAAAAATAAAAAAAAGCAGCAACAGTTACTATTTTAATAAAAATATTTATCTTTGCACTGTTTTGTTTTTTTTATTTTGGTTTTTAATATTTTTTGTATAAATTACAAGGCAAACAGCTCGGCTGAGTGCACAATTTGTTAATGCGTCGCGGCATTAAAATTAATAATTATTTTAAGCCAAAAAACGAAAAATGTTTAAGCTGATGGGCATGAGCTTTTATAAAACCAAATAAGAATTGAACCAAAGGGCATTCATATGCCAATAATGACAGAAATATTTGTTTAATATACCAAAAATAAAGGTATATATTTCAGTGGGGGAGGGTTCGATCCCTTGACTCTCATTTGAACTTGGTTTATAAAGGATTTCAGACAGTCGTGAAGTCGGCTGCAAGCTTTGACTTCAAGATTCGACATATAAGTATATGCAATGTTCACACTTATACAAAGATATATTTTTTTAAATATTAATTGAAAAAATTCAGTTAAGTAAAGGTGAATATATCATCTTATTTACATTTGCATGTTCATAAAAATCGAATGCACAAATGAAAAGCTGTCAGTTTTTATAAATATTTGCGCGATTGAAAAGCAAACATTTATTCACAGAATACTTATATATTTTTATTAACTTAACTAAATAACGACTTGTTTAGTTCGTTTTAAAAACAAACTTTAGTTTTGATGATTTGTAGACTGGCAAACTCTGATATGAATGTCTTCTATGGAAAATAGTTGCTGGCCAGCGACGTGTGTGCAATTTCCGCTGCGGAAAATCGTCGACGTCGCATGAGGGGGGCGGGGAGGGACATAAGGTGTGGGGTGATGGCAACTGTGCTGGGGTCATTCATCCTGCAAAGTGGCGACACGCCAAAGCGTTGGCCTGGCCAAATGACTAATGGCCCCGGGAAGAGGGTCGCTTGCGGGTAACACCAGAGGGAGCGACAGACTGAGTAAAGCAAGCCAAAAGTGCTGCAAGAAGAGGGTGTGGGTGGGCTGGGGAGGGGTAACTACTGACTGGCTACTGGCAATATGCAAAATTCGCAATTTGCCATGACGCCAGACGACGGACCCAGGACGACAGCCCAGGGGCAGTTGTTAGCTGCTCCGCCAGGCCAGGCTAGGCCAGGCATGTCCCAGTCTCCACACTTATTCGTTTCGACGTTCGACTATTTTTATGACCGAATTGCGTTTTATTGCTTCTCCCCGATTTCTAGCCGCCCGAATGTGGGACAAGCCGCTGCGCCGTGGGCCCGCACTGCGTATGAGCAGCATCTCATCTGACTGCCTTCTTGTCAGCTCGTTGGCTGCAGTTGCTCGACATTCAAAATTAGTTGACATTTTCCGTTGCCCATTTTCCTCAATTCTATTTTGTGGGCAACCCTTATCGATTTTTGGGCATAGCAAATCGCTGCCTTAAGCTGCCCAGGAATCAACTTATTCGTGCATTCGATTTATGTATGCGCATTCCCCTTGTCGTCCCCTTCGAGGCTGGGTGTGAGGCTTTAGCAAAACGCTTCAATTGATTTTGAACATTTATTGCTTGGGGTAATGCCGGCCGGCAGGCCCAGACACTGGACTCCGTTGCTGGCTAGATCACGAGCTTAGCCCAGCTCCATCAAGAAAAGGTAGTCACATTATTTTGTTGCTGTCGTCGCATATAAAATAGTTTTACTTTGTGCCACATCTTCTTAAATTTGCCTGAGAGCTGCGACTTCTCTATTGACCTGTCGGTCAGCTCTTTCCTGCTGCTGCTGGCTTTGCTCCATTTTTGGCTGAGACAAATTTTATGGGGCCATAAAATTGCACAAGTTTTAATCAATAGTTTGCATGTTTCGCAAACACACACACACACATATATCTTGTCTTGTTGTCGTATTTTACTCTTCAAATTTCTTAGTTATTTAAATTTTATTAAAGCAGGTGCTCTTTGTTGACCTTGCTTGTTGTTTCCTTTAAGGCAATACTCAATTTTGTTCATATATTGTTTTGATTGTTATGCAAATTGCATGTAAGGCTACCATTCATACAAATTCATAAATGCAACTTTTTTAAGACCTTGCATAGCTTACAAGCTTGCACAACTTTGCCTAAATTTAACATATTTTGATGACCAAGGTAAAGTTTTGTCCTCTCATTCTGTACTCAAAATCTTTTCGTATTGTCATGCAATGAAAGTTTAAATAACTTCGTGGACAATAGCCTATTGCAAATATGTGAACATAGTGAAGCTGGCAAATGCTGAGTTTGATGAATAACTTCGAAAAGGGAATATTTTGCCAGACAAGAACCTGCTTTTTGACCAATCGTTCCTTCCATATGATACGGCCATTGGATGTTAAGATATCTAGATAAACAAACAAATTGTCCTTACAATAACTTATCAAATCGGCTGTTGTTGCTAACCTCGAATATATATACCCTATGGGGTCAGAGATTCGCCATCTATGCCATGTCGTGATGACATCATGACATACATATCACGAATATCCTCTACAAGGATATTTAAAGACTATATTAAAAAGACCCTAAGAGACTATTTTTCGATCATAATGCTCACATGTAAAATGTTTTATCTTGTCAGATGGCCAGTCCCTTTTAAATGCCACAACTAATTTTCAAACATGGCCAAAACCGATTTTTTTAACTGAGAACATTTTTGGTCTGGTTTTATGGTGCTTTGTCATTGTTCCTATTCTTTTTATTGCCGGCAAGTATTGTAATTTGCAAAAAATGTAATTATAATGTCAAGACTTTGTTTTATATACATTTGCAGCCTGCTTCGACTGCTTAATGCAGAGCAATAATTGTTTTGTTTATTATCGACAAACAAGAAACGTGGCAAACGTTTGCATAATTAAACTGTGTAAAAAAAAAACGTATTAAAATTCTTTTGTTTCACAGTTTTTCTGCTGGCTTTCACTTAATGTTGGCGCTGGGAACATAACAAATGCGCATATTTAAAACATTTCATGCAATAGCTCGCAATTTTTTGTAATTTTGCTCGACACCTTTTCTGGGGGATGGAACGAAAAAAAAAAAACACAGGAATCACCCTCCGTCTTGGCTTCGACGTGCTGGCATTTTTGTTGCCGTTTTGCCCTGCAGTCAAACAATTTTCAAAGTACAAAAAAAAAAGAAGAAAGTTCGCATAATGAACTACAGACTGGAAGGAGTGTGAGAAATTAAGTGGGAGGAAGTGTTGGCTCGGCGATAAGAGCTCAAAATACATTGAAAATAAAAACGAAAATCAACTGCAGCTACTGAAATGGCCTAAAAATCGCATGCCAGTTGGCAGTTTTGTTTGCCACTGCGCGAAAATAATTATTTGCCGTGAGAAGTGCACATAATTCATTCCAGACCACGGGCCATGGGCCACGGCCCACGGCTCGCGGGCAAGGATTGCGAGCAAAAGGCGTAACTACAACAACAACGGCCAGAAATATGTTAAATAACTGAGTAAAAGGCGCAGTCGAAAACGCGCTTGTAAAAGCAAAAGTGTTTCTTTATACCCTGTACACTGCTAAGAATTGGGTATATTGTTCTTGTACGTATGTGGGGAACGGGCATTGACATCGATTTGTTCTCGATCAGCATCAACAGTCGATTGGTTTCTTAGTCTGCTTATCCCTAGATCCTATAGGCTTTAATAGCCAGACTTTAAAGTTAGTTCTCCTGTTGAATTTGTAGCATCGAGAACTAGTTATTTTTGCCCCGATATCACGAAATCAATACAAATCGATACAGCATCGATATAAGTCGATATCAAATACCGATTTTACAAAATCGTTAGGCTTCCATACCTTCTTCCTTTTCTTCTTCTCCCTCTTAAAGATATCGATAAGAATCGATACCAATCCTCGTTCTGACGAACTCGATCGAAATCGATATCAAGCCTCTGTTTTTTTGTATATCCCGTAAGTCTTATGTAGTTTGTAGTCTACACAATACCAGAACATTCCAATTAAGCGATACATCCGTGCGGAGCCCCGAAACGAAAAGATCATTATTAGAAGCATAGAAACATTCGGATTTTATAATTAAGCTACTTAATATCATAAAGATCGGACAATTCAAGAATGCATTTTGAAAAGAGTAGGCGGAAGGAAAGAAGAAGCGTATCCTTTAAGGCGCCGCTTTAACAATATGTGTGCTTGTGTGTGTTTTTTCGTGTATGTTTCAAAGAAACGACAACTACAGGATATCTCCTAAACGAAGCTCTCGACTTGAGCACTGTCTTACGAGTTTTTTTTGGTTTGTCAGCCTGTCCCAGGAAGTGCTGGCAGCTCCTTAATATATTCCAACCTTTGCTTTTTACTCTGTTCTTTTTTTAATGTTTGTCATTTTGGCGACGCTTTGTTTCCGTTGTTGTCGTTGTTCTCATTGTTGTCGTGGTTGTCGTTGTTGTCGTTGTTGTTGTTGTTGTTGGTGATTTAGCTGCGTGTCGTGCTCGTTTTGCATGTAAATTTGTTGCCTAATTTTGGGCGCATGGCGATTTATGTGCCTCGCCCACAGTCGCGTGTTGTTTTCTCCCACTCTATCTCTCTATATATTTAGCTCTTGCGTTGTAATTTATGAAATAGCCGGGCTTCATCAACATGCACTCACGTCTTCGGCTGCCGCGCCCATTCCAACTGCCTTCCTCCCATTGACATTATGAATGTTTTTCAATTTTATTTATGACATAAATTGTTAATAAATGCAGCTCTCCCGCTTTTTTGCAATCTCTTTCTCTCTCCCTCTCTCTATCTCTCTCCATCTCTTACACTCCCCTCTCTCTCTCTCACTATCAGCTCGCTACGTGACGCCGTCGCATCGTCCTTGGCATATGATTAATGCTTGGCATAAATGAAATGCATTGTAAATAAATTATTGCGCATACGCCGCGTTGTTGGCATCTGCTAATGAAGCTGCTGGCTATTTGAGCGCCTTAGACACACACACACACACACATAGACTCACGCACACAAAGGGCTTGAAACTTTGCTCAGCTGTCGCTAAAAAGTATGCTATGAAAAATTTGTGTGTGCGAAACTCTTTTCGGACTCGGTCTCGGCTTGATTAAAATTTCATTAACAAAAAGTTGCGGCATACTTTAAAGCAAGCGTGTGTGTGTGTGTGTGTGCGAAATCTGCGGTGGCGCTGGTGTTCAGCTGTTCACACACACACACACACAACCACTCAGCCTCACACACACACACACATGTGCTTTGGCACATAAAACGTTTTTGTTGTTGCTTTTCGCCTGCACGCTTTTCTTGCCTTTTTCCCGCTTTTCTCTGCTTTATTTTTTCGGAGCTGGCTTTTTGCGCTTGAACGCTTCGTTTGTTTGCCAACTGCCTGACGCCTGTTCAAGGATCTGCCGCCGCCGCAGCCTTTTTATCGCTGTGGCTGTGCGTGTTTGCGTGAGTGTGTGTGAGTGCCTGTTAAATTGCTTGTTTATGTTTGCCCGCCAAACAGGCTGCGCAGCAAGTTCGGTCGCGGCCGCGGCAATCACTTGAAAATGCTCATGTGATTTTGATTTGTTTTAATTTGGCTGGCAGAAAAAAAAAAAGACAACAAGCCCGCCCCGCCCATACACATCAGCCCCCTTCGCCTGTTTACTTTATGTGGCACAACAAGCGACTGTTTACTTTTTGTTAATGTTTTTGTTTAGGCTGTCGATGTTATTACAAAACGTTTTTGCCATCGTTCACTCCGTTAGCCAAACGAGCATATTTTGTATTTAATGAGCTCTTGTTGGGCTCGGAATCATGCGTACTTGGCAAATAATTGTCGAATTTATGAGATGTGTATACAAAGCCATAAATGATATCTGCAGTGAGCAGGCATATCCTTAAGAAGAGAATTGTCCCAAGGAAAAGGGTTCGGGTTGCAACCTGTTGAGGATTTTAAAGGTCGGAATTGAACTCAAAGAAATACAGAATTAAATGAATCACACCTTACACCAAGTCTTTTGCCCAACGAACAGTCAAACCGAAACCTGATTCGAACCATAATTTCCTAAAGAAACGGCTTGTCTTAGTATATATGAACCTTTGAGGAAAACTCAGCTCAAAGCAGAAATAAAAACAAACTTTGCATTTATCTGAGTCTCTTAATTAAAAGTCTTCAAAGCAGCTCCCACAATTTCTCCAACAATATTTCTTGAATTTCTAGATGCTATAACCCTTGTAGCTGCCGGAGGTTTTCAAGTTTTCGTGCTTCCTTTTTTTTATCGCTCATAATGCCAGTTAAATTTAATTGTTAACATTTTGATTTTTCACTCCTACTTCTTCTTCATCTCTGCTCGCTCTTAACTTATCAACCTGTCACGTACAGCTTTTGGCGCTGGCCAGGAATCGACTTAACTACATGCCATAATTATAATGCCAACATCAGCGTTAATTTAACCCAAACCCCAAACCCCATCACAATCCGCTCTTCTCGTCGTCGGCGCTAATCCACTTCAGCCAGCGACTCATACCCAAAGGCATGTCAAGCATTTAATTACTGGCCATCACAGGAGCTTAAAAATCCTGCTGCCGTTGTCCTGGCAAATCCACTTCGTTAAAATAATATTAAGCCAACGAAAGGATCCAACCCGAAGCGGAATTCATCAACATTTGCGTGCCTTTTGCCTGCCGTTTGCCTCTGTTCAAAATGTTACGCAAAATATTTTCATTAAAATGTCAAAAATATCTGCAAATATTTTGCGCAGACACGCAAAACTGGACGCAAAATAAAAACCAAAAGTAAAAGTTTAGCCGTTGAGAGTATGCAACCAAGAGATACCCTGTAAGCAGCTAGCTATTCTAGCTTGCTTCTTCTTCTTCCCTCAGGCACACTCTATTAAAAATGCATTCCTGGATAACTAAGCTGTTTATAGTCAGAATTTTATGAAATTTTCAGACCTTACGCATGGCGCCCAAAAGCTCGCGCATTCAAAAGCTCGAGAGTCTACATCAAGCAATTAATACCTTTTTAATTTCTGGCGGAATGGAGATGGGTCTTTAAAATATGAAATAGTCACCTATCTGTGTATACCCTAAGAGAACCTAAATACAATAGTGTGTGTCTTCAGCTCCAATAATCCGCGAGATATGCATAAAAAACCTTGATTCAAAATCGATATTTATCGATATTATGGAAATAAAGCATATTAGACAAACTAGATCGCCTCAGCTGGACGATTTGTTTTTATAATATTTATAAGCAGTCGCAATTGGAAGTCTTCCACCTCTTATATACGTACAAACAAACCTGTATAGACTACCCCTGTTACCCATTTACAATGGTTACAGGGTATACAACGAAAAAAAAAATGTAAAAAGGCTAGCAAAACTGGCAAATGGAAAAAGGTTTCTCTATTTGTTAAAGCTCTCAACGTGCAGCGGCCAGAATTTGGCCAGTAACAGGCAGCCGGGCAAACAAGCCAGTGCCAGGGAATCGTCGAGAGAGTCGTTAAATTGTTTTCATTATCCTTGTAAGCCGGGCAGAGCCAGCGTCGAGCGCCGAGCGCTCTGTGGCTGTGGCCAGCGCACTTTGCCCGCTTCGACCCGCTTTTGGGGTTGCCCTGGCAATTAAAACCGCAATGCAAATGAGCTGTGCTTAATGCGCCTGTCTCTCTCTGTGTGTGTGCGTATATACACTCTCCTAATAGTTTGCGGTGCGGGCATAGAAAAATTTTAATTGCGCTGTCGGGACGCATTTTTCTGTTGTTGTTGTTGTTTAGAAAAGCGCTTAGACAGCGCTTCAAGAGCGTGGCTAAAGACGTGGCATGGGCCAAATTATGCCTCAATTTGATATGCTATATGCACACATAGACACACACGCACACATGCTTCGTTTGCTGTGCCGTGTTTCCGTTTCATTTGTAATTAATTAAATTACTTCCGCTTAAAGTGCGCTACCAACATGGCGCTGCGGTCCATGCCGAGACGTTGGTCGACCCAATCCCCAGATCCAATTCGCAGCCCACAGACCATTCGACTTCTCAATTACGTTGCTGCAGTCAAACCCCCCACAGAGCCTCCCTTCCTCTCTCTCTCTGTCTCTTTCTCTCTCTTTCTCTCTCTCTCTGTCGCCCTCTCCCTCTCTGTCGCTCTGTTCATTGCGTTGTAATTAAGAAGACATTTCACCCGGGCATCCTTTAATCTGTGCGTTTTATTTGCGTCCTTTTGGCTCGGCAGCCGGCTGCGACTTGTTGTTTACTTCGTCGCACGAGTGCACCCGATTCCGTGTGTTCCTTGTGCCCCAAGATTTGCTTTGGTCTTGCTGTTGTCCTGCCAGTGAATGCTGTGGCTGCCGTTTTAATCTGTGGCAATGGCTGCTCTGTCTGCTGAGCTGAACTGGTTGTTATTTCTTGGCCAGGCGCACGCTTGATTAGACGCCTAATGAGGTGTTGACTATGGCCATCTAATGATTGCCACACACACACTCACACTCACACATACACACACACACTCGCACACATGCTGACTTGCCTTGCTTTAAAGTCAATTTTAATTAAATTTCTATAAAGCTTTTAACACATTTGTTTCGCTCCGTTTTATTGCAGCTGCAAACGTGGCCCACTGACTGCTCAATGAAAAGTTTGGTTGCCGTCGAAGCAACGTGAGTATGCAAATGGACACACACACACACCTACATACACACACACAAACACACGTACACACACTCGTATGCTGCTTTTGTAAGCGCTTTGCATTTCACTTTCATTAGCTGCTGGCCCGAAAAAGTATGCTATGAAATTGTGAAACCAACTGCCAGCAGGCAAATGCTTTTGCGTATTTGATTCGTTTTCATTTGAAACACCAAATCGAATTAAATAAATAAAAGTTTACAACAAAAACACAGACCCAAATACATGTGTAAAAAATAATAAAAACAACACTTAACTCTCCCCCTCTCTCTTTGCTTTACCTTTTATTTACATGAAATTCGGACCTGCACACAATTAAAATTCAACTAAAATTGAAAATGAAATTGGCAAAAAACAAAAAACAAAAACACACGCAACAAACGGCATTCAAAAATTGGCAACTAATTGGCAAAAAATATTCAACTGTGAAATTGGCAAACTACAAACAAAAAAAAAATACTAATATAAAAATACCGACAAAAATACTGTGCTATCCGCTTCAAACAACCACCCACAAAATCATATTAACAACAACAAACAAACAACAATAATCATCATTAACATCATCATCAACATGAACATCATCATCATCGCCATGAACATCCTGCAAAATCCTGCTATTTATGCGCTTTGTGACGTCATATTGCCGCGACCCCTGACCAACCAAATCGCTAACAACCCCTGTGGCCATGCCCAACCGCTGCCCTCTCGCCCCCTTCCAATTGTTGTCGCTTGTATTTATGTGCATTTTTGTGGCTGCCAAAACCCCCCACCCCTCAACCCCCGCGGCAACCGAAAATTTTCATATGCGTTTTCATTTTCGCTTTCTATTTGCCGTTTTTATGCAACCATCTGCCCCGCCCCCTGCCGCACTGCGCCCATTTTTGTTTATGCTTCACGCTTTCGATTTTCATTTTCCTTCGTTATTGTTTTTTTTTTTTTTGTTGCTTTTCGTTGCCAATTTCCGCTTGAATTAATTCTGTGTTTAAATCTGCGTCTGGTTGTCCTCGACCGGCTCCTCATCGACCTCCTCCTCCTGCTCCTTCTCGACGCCTGCAGTTTGCTGAAGTAGCGCGCGACCCCTGCGGTTAGTGGCCCCCACTGTACAAAATTTAATAAAGCCCGCAGCTGCTCCCCTCCCTACCCCACCCTGCTAGTCGTACGTGTGCGGGGGTGTGCTGTCCGGACTGGGATCACACGCAGCGCGACAAAAGCCGCCCGCAGCGCTTTTATATGCGCACATAATTCAAAAACACTGCAAAAGTTAATGCCCAAAAGCGACGGCACAATGATAACCAACAATAATTTGGATTATGAGAAGAGCTGCCTGACAGCGGCCACAGCGGCAGCAGTAGCAGCAGACGCTGCGGCAACAATTGCCGGCAGCAACAGCAACAGCAACGGCAGCGCCAGCAGCAGCAACAACTCATCGCCCACCGCCGACAACCAAAACAATTCCAATTCGAATTCGAGCTCTCATTCGATGAATTCCAATAACAGCCCGAGCTCATACTTTAATCGATTTGATAATCGCATTGCCGCCAATCTGGCAGCGGTCATAACAGGCGCTCGTTTCCGCTCCTCCTCCTGCAGCAGTCGCCAGCAGCAGCAGCAGCAGTCGCAGCAACCTAACAGCCACGCCCGGCAGGTGAACAACGGCTCGCGAACCTCTTACCACTACCTGAGCGCAACACGTGGCCGATCAACATTGAGCAATGCCACAGCCACGCCCCCATCGCCAGCCAGCCTGGGCAGGCGACGACCATTGCACCTATTCACCCAGGCGAATCTCAAGTAAGTAATTAGCTACACTCAACAAAATTGGTGGACCTAAATTTAACAAAAGTTGCCAAAAAATAAATACTATGCCTAATTTGAGAAAGTATTTTTTAAATATTCTATTTCAAGTCAATTTTTTAGCTACATTTTAAGGCAATTTTTGAAAATTTGGTAACTAAGTTTTTCGTCGAGTGTACTTAGCGTTTCCTTAGCAGCAACTGCGCCCTCAAAAATCCCCATCCTCTAAGCTTAATCATGCTCATCGCACACTCAACCACCACAAAAATCACTTTACACTAATTTAACAAAAAGTCCAGCTCAGATTTTGGAAATGATATATATGCCTCTCCCTATAGCTGCAATGAGAACGAGAAGGTGGCGCAAACGCCCAGCTCCGATGAGGATAACTCGCCCACAGAGCTGAACAATTGCAAGCGCCTTACGGACAAGCCGCCACTGGTAAGTAAAAGGAGCCCAAATTAAAGCCCCATTGTCAGCCCTAAGAACCCGCAAGAAAGTCCAAGCATGCTAAAGTTACCACCCAGTAACCCCAACTAACCCCCAAGAAACCTCAAGAAAAACCCAAACACGACGCTGAATCCCTTGAAAATGTGTATGCAAAAAGGGCATAATAGTTTTGTGTAGATGAATGTGACAGTCAGAGGGAAGCATTTCCGACTACAAGCAAATATATTCTTGATCAGATGAAGAGCTGAGTCGTTTAAGTCATATCCATCAGTGCGTCGATCTGTCTGTCTGTGTGGAAGCATCGATATCGATATCTAGAATTTTCCAATATATATTAGGTATATCTTTCTTCTTTTTTTGTCGATATATTCTACCATTTTTATACTATCGATCAAAGTCAGTTGTCAGATATCTATTCTAGATATATCTTCCCATTTTTATTCTATCGATCAAAATCAGTTGTGAAATTTTGATTATTAACTCTAACTCGAAGATTTTGAGAGCAAGATACATAGTCTATAGTCTACATACATGTAATACGTTTTATAACTTCCTATAAACATCCCCCCACTTCTTAAAAAATCGAAAGAAAAAGTCAATACACTACACTATTGCGCTTAGGTATGTACGAACTATTTTTTGCAATATTAAGGCCCTGAACATTTCGTAAAGATCGGACTATAAACACCGAAGTTAATGAAGAATGCATTTCTTAGATATAACGAGCCAAGGAAAGAAGAAGAGCAGAGGCTTCAGAAAGTCAACGTGGTTTTGTATGAGAATGTGCGTTTCTGACTATATGTATATATATATGTATATATATGTGTATGTGTATTTTTGACTATATGCATTAAATGAAGTCCGAATGTCTGTAACGGGAATCTCATAGTCGTGTAATCCCCTCTAGAGCACACTTGCATATTTGTCCTTTTTTTGGGTAACCAAATCGTCTTAAGTTTTCAATCGAAGTACTCAAATTCAACCCCAAACCCCACACCACCACCCCCCCCCCCCCCTAACCCCTCCGCCCACCTCTCGTACAGCCCTCAATCATTGCATATTTGATATGTTTGTGCTTTGACTTTGATAAGGGTGTCTTCAACCCCGTCAACTGCGGCCATTTATTGGTTTCTTGTCGTACGCAATTTTGTGCGCAAATATTTTCAAAATTTATGAATTTCTCTGTTTTCTGTTGTTGTTGTTTTGTTTTCCTATTTTTGCTTTGTTTATTCCGCTGCATTTGACGCTTTCTATGAATTATTGGCAAAATAAAGTGTGTGCCCCAGAAAAAAAAACATCAAAAGCTTTTGCCTAAGCGCAACTAAACCTGACGGCTTGGTTTCTTTTGGCCAGCCCCAGCCCTTTAGCCCCAAATCGCTATCAACTTTTTTGAGTGTGGGAAAAGTAAAAAAAAAGTTGGGTAACTTTTCAAGCAGACCCTAACCCGAACTGTCCCATTCTCTGGCAGACTTACAGACCATTTGCTGTCATTTATATACACTAAAGGGTAAGGTATGACAGGTTTTATGAGAGGTATGCAACGGTAGGGCAGCGAGTATTTCCAGCTAAATAAAAGCTGACAATGTGCAAAGTTGTTAATTCAAATTATTGTTTATAATTTTAAGAAATCGTTTTCGATACTCTGAAGAGGAGTGTCTTACTAACATGGCATTTGAAGCACATGCTCTCCTTTCATAATATCGATAAATGTAGTTTGTAGTTTCGAATATCAATAAGCTTACACAGACAGACGGAAATGGCTGGAAAGCCCCAGCTCTTTGTTCTGATCATATGAGCCCAGAGAAACTTCCTTTTGCTAGTCAGACACATATGCATTCGATTTGATAACACTTCCAGTCGAGCAGGCTTTGTTGTATAGCTTCTAAAAGGGTATTCAAACTTTGCTGTGCTATAAGATAAGCGGTCTTTGTGATTGTTCGCCTACAACGCGTATTTTTGGCTATTGTCATAAGACGTACAGATAGAAGGAGAGTTTAAGCATAGGAGAGACGGAGGCGAACGTTGAACTGTTTCACATGTGCAATGCTTATCAAATGTTTTGTCATTTCTTTTTTTCCTGTCACGTGTTTTTACTTGGAACAGGGCCAGGGTATAGAAGCCGAGAAACTTAGCATTGCACAACTTTGGCCTTCAGTTGGAAGCTGATGCTGATGCTGATGCTTATGCCGCGTCTTCGACTTTGAGTTGAGGCACGTTGTTTTCATAAATTTTGCGCCTTAAATATTCATACCGAGACAGGCCACACATAGAGAGACAGCTGTGCGCAGTCGAGCATAGTCTATGCGATAAGTACGTGCGAGTTTATTCATATGAGAAAGTCGGCGAGAGAGACAGAGAGACTCTTAGAGAATCGTGTGTGCTGTATGTGCTCTCCGTGCACAGGGCGTATGCGTAATGTGTTTGTCTTATTTATGGCCCGATTGCTACTGGCGCGCATTATGATGATTACATTTTGAGCTAATGGCCCTTAAATGGAGCAAAAGTGCAGCCAAAATCAACAGTCGACAGCCAAACTCAATTCGCCTGTCACACTTGAAGCAATTGCCGCAAAAAAAAAAAATTGAAATTCTGCAGCATGGTTAAAATCGAAAGCGAAAACCAATCAGTTGGCTCTAATGGCAAGCCATAAATATTTTCAGCATTCCCCGTATGTAAATACCAAAACGCTCGCCTCAAGGACATGAACGAAAAGGAAAAAATCGCAAAACAAGAAGAACAAATATATACAACACACACATATGTCGAAAAAAAGGGTTCAGCTTTGGCATTTTTCATATTCGGTTTTTTTACGCGCAGTTCACAAAGTGAAAGCGGGTATATTGGTTTTGTGCCATGACCCTTTGGCTGACAAATCTAGAGTTTAAGTTCGTTTGATAGAGTGTTAAGGTGCTTTTTTTTTCATCTGTTGCGGACAACTCGATGTATTTCTTGACAGCTTTAGAGCAAGTCAACTCCCCAACTCTATTGAAGTCCTGATGTTTGAGTTCATCTGGAGGCATATCAGTTCCCTATGATGCCTGCATTTCTTGAAGGGCGCTGTGAATGGTGCTGATTGTTTTTTTTTCCAAGAAAATTACTGGAAACTAACTGAAACTTATCCGTGGACACGACAAACGAACCCGGATCACCCAGTGCCCAGCCTGTTACCAAGTCTCTTAAACTTAAACTGTTAGCATGTCTTCAGGTTTGTCTTCTGAATCCCATTCCTGCATCCAAAAACCCAGGTTTTGATGGCAATCTTTGGTTCGTTTTCCATTTTCCAAATGTTTATGAAACACTTGATTTGCTGTTGCCTAGTTCTTGTTTGGCAACTGGCTAGGCTTAAGCTTCAGCTTAACGTTAAATAAAATGATGATGCTGGTGTTAAGTTCATTCAGTTTCAGTTTGCAGCCCGAATCACTTCACCGTAAACAGAGTATTGTGTAGTCGATAATTGCAGTCAGCTGCGTGCTGTTTTGTCAATAAATCAATTTCGTTAAAAAACATAACACGCATACGCCACGTGGCAACCGATTTTGCTATTGCTTGCTTGCCTTCTGCCTGTGCATAGTTTTTCAATATGCCTCCGACTCGGCTGGCGCTGTCAATAACATCATTTTGTGGCAGGGCGCGATAAGCAAATTAATTTTTGGCGCGCTCAGTTGATGGGCGCTGCTAGGCTAAGGGGCGTGGCAGCACCGGCTACCCTAATTGTGCCCGTCGGCAAAGTTGCCATCGTCGTCGTCTGCTTGGCTGCCTGATTCAATTTCAGATAAGCAAAATAAAGCAGCGGGAAGCAGCAAGTTGCACATGCGACCAAAGACAAATGCGATGGGGCACATTATGCACTTCACCCGCATAACAAGAGGCACACACCGACACACACACACACTCACACACATACTATCTCTCTAACCGGAAATGACGCGCTGTCTGCTGTTGGATTTGATCCCGTGTTGCCCTCTGCTGCTGCTGCTTCTGCTGCTGGCGTTGATGCATCGATGCTGTTGACTCGTCACCGCTAAATGTTTGTTTAGCAACTGCAACACAACAACTCCAGTGAGAGCCCAGGCCAAATATATCGCTGCGCCAGCCTCCATTTCCTGGCTGACATTGAGCGACAGCAGTCGACAGACAGCCACATGTGGCCGGGGCACGACACGCCCACTTCAGCTGGTATCATGCGGAGGACCAAATAATATATTTGGCTTAACTGCCATAAATAATATTTTGTGGCCCGCACCCAGACACGCCCATAAAGGCCACAGAGCCGCCAGCCCTCAATCTGTTGCCTGATTTAAACGTGGCTGACTTTTACCAATTTTGTGGAGCTGTGCCCCTCAAGCAGCCCGGCGCTGACCCCCAAGCAAACAGTTTATTAAATTTGCATAAATGCTCGAATGGAAAATGCTGCACGGCCACATGCGGCACACTGCACGTGCCACCTATTTGGGCAGCTCGCTGCCAGGCAACAGCTGCTGCCAATGTTCCGACTGCCAGTTCATTAAGCCAGCGTTCCAATTAGTCTGTCACACACTTGCTTTATGGCAACGGCAGCAAATGTAAAATGTGTAAAAACCTTATGAAATTGAAATGAAATTCAATTTGAAACTTGCCAGGAAACATGTCAAAGACAAGCCAGCAAAAGTAAGTGAGATGAAGCGCAGCAGTACACAAAAAGTCCTACACAAATATCTAAAAAAAAAAAACAAATACCGAGTTAATCAAAAAATAAGTAATGAAATGTGCCCAGGTGCTCGACTTGCAGTGTGTACTGCAAAGCAGACTCCAATTTCTGAATTTGTACTTCCCTTGGATTGTCTAAACTTTGTTTTACATAAAGGCTCAACAATGTTCTACATTATCGGCTGACAAGTATAAAAACATCATACGAAGATCCAAAGTTTTTTATATGAATATAAAATCTTAAGGCTGATAAATGGGGTTTCATATAAGAACAGGATATTATCCCATTGCACAGATTTACTTTTTGAAAGCTCGACTAAAACTATGACATTAGCATTAATCGCCAAACAATCTGTCGGGGCAATCAGCATACATATTGTTCACATGTAAAGATTCATATTTTCATATAAGCCCAAATATGTTAGAAAAAATAAATGTTGGAAAGCTGCAGCAAACATATTCAGCTAAGCTTTCTGATGCTGTTTACATAGCCAAGTGTGTGGTACCGTGTAAATTGTGTAAAAATGAGCTTCGCACTGTGTGAAATCTGTGTGCACTGCGCCGTGAAATATGCAAAGAATGTTTGCTTAAGCAGCCTAAAAGTATGCAGCGCTCGCGTCTGTTAAATTATGCAGCAATGAGCAAACAATTGCTGTCAGGCTTGCCAGGTAGTAAAGGCAACCGCCAAATGAAAGCTGCACCGCCGCCGCCGCCGCCACGTCTCATTGTCAATGTCGCCTTAAATTATGCCACACACACACACACACACACATACACGGACACGAAGCGCACAAAACTGTAGTCTACTTTCAGCCGCAGCCATTGCGAACAGCCAGACAGACTTTTCAAAGCCACTGACCCCAAAAAAAGGGAAATAAAAATAAACGAAAAAGAAAAATAGCAGGAAAATTATTTTTTCGGGATGGCAAAGACTAAATACCCTGGCAGATATAGATATAAATATTAAATATAAATAGAATATGCCTGACATTTTTATACATAAGCAAAAAACAACGTTTCCATAGAAAATCTCACATTAAAGTTTCCTTGGAAATTATATGAAAAGGAACTCTGAGCTTGTAAAGGCTGTTTGGTTTAGATTTTTGTAAAAAAAAAGTATATCGTACATTTAATTTGACCGATAGATAATGGATGATAAAGATAGGCCTTTGCTATAAGCGGGTAAATGCGAAGTTTGTTAAATACATCTGAAAGAAAAAAAAATAATTTTTCATACGAGTAATTTTGTTTTGTCTGACTCTTTTTTAGACAGATATATAATATAGTAGCCCGATTTTGGTACGATATATGGAAAGTATACTAAATATAACAAATGTCTAGTATGGTCGAGATGTCTGTAAAAACAAAAAATAGTTTTCAAGATGAGCTTATTTTTAATAGGCCGTTCCTATGCCAGTTATATGATGGAGTAGCCCGATGTGGATAAGATATGTGGGGAGCATATTAAATCTAATAAATGCCTAGTTTGGTCAAGATATCTTATAGCAACTATATGATAAAATAACACGATCCAGCCGACTTCGGCAAGAGCCAAAACACGGATCTAAGCCAAGTTCTATATATATATAGGTCGACATATAAGAGACTTCCTTGAAAAAAGACAGACTTGTCTATATGAACTTAACTCTTAATGCCGAGTAAGACCATATAAGAAGCCTCAGCGGTGCTTTTTGCAATGCGTCGCACACTTCAAGACAATTTGTGCATACCCTCCCTCTCTGGCAGTGTATGGAAAGGCAGGCGTGGCGAACATGATCTCAACATGCGCGCACAAGTGCAGCTGAATTATCGCCGCCTGTTCTCAGTTTCCTTTATGCCCACATAGTTTTTTTTTTTCTCTTTTTTTTGCAGTTGTACTACTGTTAGTCCTGCGGCACATTTCCGCTTAGCACGCCACTTCCGCATCCGCCGCATCCGATGCCTTGCAACATTTTAAGCGTCCGTCGCGTGCAATGCGAGTCGGCGTCTGTGACTGCGACGCCGACCCCCTCCCCCACTTCCACTCCTTTCCCCTTGAATCCTGTTTCTCCTCCTACTACTGGTCGGCCTTCAATTTATGCGGCAGCCTTTTATGGCCAGCCCTTTTCTTTGGGTGCACTTCTCTCTGGTAATTCCTAGTCCAAGCATCCGCTTCCTGTTTAAGTGCAGGCGCAAAACTTTTTGTCTAGTTGCGGTTTTTGGTAATAAATTCTTGCGCGTTTTTTCCACTTTTTTTGTTGGAGCTTGTCTGCGGCACGCCCACGCCCACGGCCGCCCGTTGCTCAGCTTACAAGGTGTTTAAATTGTAGTTAATTTTGTTGCCACTTGAACGCGCTCTGCCTTTGTATACAGATCCCTTAAAGCAGCTACGGCTATGGCTTTATTTTCAGGTTAAGCGCCTGACCATGGGTCTGCTGCGCCACAACGAGGAGTCACGCCCGCTGGTGGCAAATGTCACCCCGCTGAGTGCAGCTGCATTGTTGAAAGGCGAGAACAGCCAGCCCATCTACTCGAACGGTTATATCAATGAGGACTCGTACATCGATAGCAAATTTGGCGACTCATGCCGCCAATCCCTGACAGCCATACCCATGCTGGACAATGTCAACCTGAACGACAACAGCGAATTCAATCTGAAGAAGCGCTATCTGCGCGAGACCAGCAGCGGTAGGTTTCGCAGAGAAAAAGAAAGATCAAATTGCAATTGCAACCATCTCATTTGCAGCCAACTCCAGTCCCAAGATCTTTGCCAATCGCCTGCGTGTGAACAATGCAGCAGCCGCCGCAGCAGCAGCCGCAGCGGCCACGCTGGCAGCAAATCAGCGCAGCAGCAGCTTGGCGAATACGCACAGCCACGAGCTGGAGGCGGAGGAGGAGTCGGATACGGAGCTAAAGGATGCCTGCTGGTATCAGGCGGGCATCTCGCGTGACATCGCCATCGAGGTGCTGCAGAGCAAGAGCCCCGGCGCATTCCTCGTGCGCAAGAGCAGCTCCAAGCCCGGCTGCTATGCGCTGACATTGCGCGTACCCTCGCCGCCAGGACCCAAGATAGCCAACTATATAATACTGCGGTCGCCACGAGGCTACAAGATTAAGGTAAGTCGCAATTTGAAATTGATTACGATTAGTTTTGCCCATGTTCGGATGTTGTTTAGGGCTTTCGCAAGGAGTTCTCCAGCCTGAAGGCTCTGATAACACACCATTCCGTAATGCCGGAACTGCTGCCCGTGCCGCTGGCCATGCCCAGGCCCACAAATATGTCCTCATCGCGCCGCAATCTGGACGACTTTGATACCTACGATTCGCTTCAGATGCTGCTCAAGTATCTGCGCGCCAAGAATCTCGAAACGGAGCAGTAGCCGTCGACAGAGAGTTATACTCAAGTCTATACGAAACTCGGATCTCATACTAATACAACTCTAGCACAAGATTGCATTTAAGTAAGCATGAAAAGCAAAATAATTTTGCCTAAAAATATTCTATACCAAAAATGTGATACTCTATGAAAAGAAAACGGACACAAAGAACACACGCACACGCTCATACACACACACATCAAATACACTACCCAACACGAATAACTGCAAATGAAACGCCTAGCTGATAAATGGTGAAAATAATTCTAGTTTAGTTTGCTTTTTTTTTGCAATATGGAAAAGGAAAATGGAAAAGGCTAGGCAGAGTGAAAATGTGAAAGACACTTCCCCACTCTCCTCTACTTCTATACATATAGGATTGTTTGTTTTAACTGACTGATTGACTGTCGGACTAATTGATTAACTGACTGACTGATTGAGCGACTGACAGACTGATTAACCCGACTAACCTGACTAACCGACTGATTGATTGGCTGACTGAATGACTGAGTGACGGACTGACTGATTGATTGACTGACTGATTGACTGATTATCTGACTGGGCGACTGACTAACCGACTGATTGACTGACTGACGGACTGACAGACTGACAAACTGACTGATTAACTGACTGACTGACTAACTAACTGACTGATTGACTTAGTGATTGGCTGACGGACTGACTGGCTGGCTGCCTGACCGATTGACAGGTTGACTGACTAACTGACTGATTGACTAAGTAATTGACTAACTGGCTGACTGACTGACTGATTGACTGACGGATGGGATGGCTAACTGACTGATTGATCGACTGAATGACTGAGTGATTGGTGAGCAACGCACAGCCTAAGCTCAAAGAGCTAGTAAGGTAAAACGTAGTAATTTCGAGCATTTCCTATTGTGGAAAATTGGCGAAAAGCGGTTGCTTTAAACTTGTTTGTTCTCCTTCCAAACGGCTTTAATCTCACTTTCAAAGAGCATATTCTAAACGTACAAGACATGTGTTTCACATTTTTCGGAAATTGCATCGATCCAGAGTAAAAAGTGGGGACTTTCTAAGTTCTAAAGCCTTACGAATGCGTTTTTCGCCAATTTTGGAAAGGCCACATGCAAAAATGGGAGGAATGCTGCGGCATGCAAATTGTCTTAAACATGGTTCACCGATTGCTTTTTGACTACGGACAGTTTGACTAATTTAAACTCTAACTCTTACCTTATTTGTTTTGATGACTCTGACTCTTTCCAATCCAATTACACATTTCATAATTCAAAAATTTTCCATTGCGCAAAACCTGGCAAAAAAAAAAAGAAAACAAATAAACATTATACTAAATATTAAATATAATAATTAATTAAAAATTATATATATGTATTACAAATTATATGTTAAATGTTGTTGCTGCTTCAATTGTTAAGCGTAAATAAATGTACTAAGCAAAAATTGCATATTTTAAATTAAGTTAAACAAATGGCAAACAAAACAAACTCTAAATATGTATATAATTCACTACTGTAACATAATTGAGTAAATAAAGTTATTTAATTTATATACAACCAAAAAAAAAAAATTGAAATAAAATAAATAAAACATCCCACACATAAATGAAATACTCGAATTTTAATAATGGTAATCAATTTCTCATTATGCAAATTTTGTGCACGGCAGCTGCGCGGCCAAATAAATTTTCGCACGTTAATTATGGGTTGGCCTTTTAAGTGCGACGACATAATTTCTGATTTATATTTATGGCCATGTCATGCGTTACCCAATTCCGCATGGAATTTAAAAATTGTATTTTGTCGAAAACTAATTAAAGTTCTATAAAAAGGTGTGGCCTTGGAAGCTATTTTTATCAGCTGTCCGTTCTGTTGCTAGCTGAAGTTTACAGTCGGCAAATGCTTTAACTCGTTGCGAATTATAAGCGAAAAACGAATAAGCGCTTAAGTGTGCTACTTTTGGAAATATGTCACGATTATCATTGTCACATTCAGCGTTTTTAATGGCTTTTAAATTTCCCTTCGATTTGGTGAAGAAGCTTTTCTTTTTACCCTAAACAACGCTTCGCAAGGCTGGCATTCTATCTTCTACTTAATATTTAATTCTCAATACCGATCAGTGCAGTATAATTAATTAAAAATTAAGGTAAGTAAAGAATTAATTAAATTAATAAAAAATATAATAACTATATTCCTTATGTTTCAAAACAAAAGGTAAAATAATTGCAGCAACTGTCAGCCCCCGCTTTTGGCCATTTGTGTTGAACAATTTCCCGTCTGTTGTTGACCTAATCACCGTCATTATACAATTTTAATTTGCTCAACTTTTAATCGAAAAGCGAAAGGGAGTGGCAGAGCTCCGGTCTGGCTAAAATCAAAGTCTCAGCCTGGCCACCTAGTAATCCCTTTTTTAATTGCAACCTCGTCGGCCAAAGACTTTTTCCTCTTTCAGTTGTCGCAAAAGTTGTAGCAAATCTTTTGCGCCGGGTAAAACTTTTTAGCCAACAGCGATTTCTTTTTACTCCGATTTTATTTCTGTAGCTTTACTTTTTGCTGCTTTGCTTGTTTGGTGTCAAAGTGTTGGCGACTTTTTCTGCTTTGCTTTCATGTTCTTGTACAAGAAAAAAAAAAACAACGCAAATAGAAAAGAAAAGTTGCGCTTTGTTGCAATTATCGGGCTCGCTACACACGAATGCGTGCGTAAATAAAATGTGTAAAAAAAGAAGGCAAAAATATCCATTCAGAGCGAAAAACATTTAAATAATTGGCGAAATTGGCAGTTGGACAGCGGGAATTGCCCTACTAAGCAGCCTAAAGTATTCATGAGCCAAACTTTTCGTCTTCAATTTACGTTATATTTGTCAATTGTTGCCGTAACAAACAGGAAAAGTGCGAGGGCCGTGCGGCTGGAATGAGGGTTCTGTCATTCACTTGGCTGTTTCTGACAACTTGCCATTAAATATTTAATAAGCCAAAGTGGCCAGCGAATAATAACAACAACAGCAACAGGAGTGCCTTGTTGGGGAAGCGCTGGACTAGCAGTTACCCTGTAATAAGTGCCGGCTTACATATTCAAGCTTCCCTTTCTACATACATAGCAAATGATACTCTAACTGGCCATTTAGTGTAAAGTCGAACATTTTACTAGCTCCTAGATGAACGCACTCAGTGACAGTTTGGGTGAATCAACTCGCCTGTTGATGCTGATCTAGAATATGTGCACCTCTTGCAATCGGATATGCTTTCCTCTGCCTGTCACCTGTCACATACACATCATCTCTTGCCCATCCCCCTGGCTACAGGGTATTAAAAACAACAACACAAATGTTGAAAATCAATTATGAGCCACTGCCCGCTGCTGCTCCTGATGCTGCGTCAGCTTCGAGTCGACTGCTTATAATTCTTAAGTGGTTTATGCATGTTCTTCAATAAGTATGAAGAGTTTTTTGTTAATTGAACATTTTCCAATCGTCCCGTCGCCATTTACTTAATGAGCGCTGTTTGCTTGCGGGCCGAAGGACAAAGGCAAATAAAGTAGCCTGCCAGGCCGTAAGCAGAAGCTGCGGCGCTTGGCTTCAAGCTGTTTAAGCCTGGGCGGGCATTGGGATGGACTTGAAGCTGCAGGGGGGGTGGGGTTTGAGAAGTGGGTTGATGTCCTTGCCAATGGCGATGTCTTTTCATATTTGTATTATTTACCAACATTATTTTGCGCTTCGCTCTGTCTCCCCCTCTCTCTCTCTCTCTCTCTCTCTCTCTCTCCCCTCAGCATTATTGCATTTCTTTGTTTGCAACTCTCAGCTCTTAAAACACCCTCGCACGCCCATCAGCCCCCCTACCTCCCCTCTCCTTATGCATTCAGTGCCTGCTGCAGCAGAACAATGGCGAAAATTATTGCTCGCGTTATTTGCGCTGCGTTTTCCTCATTTGTCAGCAGCCGTCGCCTTTTGTTGTCGCAGCTCTGAAAATTGCCAGCGTTTTTTTCTTGTATTTCATTTTCATTTTTTCACATTTTTGAACTTTTTCATTAGGCTAATTAAAAATGTTTGACTGTGGTTTGAGCTGCTTTTCCGTTGTCTTGAAAGTTTTTCCACTTCTTTCAGCTACTTTTTTTTTGTAATTTTTGGGCTATCTGTAACACATGGCGTATGAGCGTTGAGTGTTTTATGACTGCGAGCTAAACGCGGCGACAGACAACAACTTTTTTGTAACTTTTATTTAAATGGATTTAAATGCCTGCAGCAACGCTTTGTTAACTGAAATGAGAGTCGAATGCAGCCAGAGCTTGCAATGGCGTATGGAAATCCAAATTGTGAGTGGAGGACACATCAAGTGGATCTTTAAAGTATTAAACCATGACTACGGTATTATCCCGGAATACGGAACCTTGAACCTTTAATTGATTATAACAAAGGTGGAATACAGTCAAGAGTGCTCAAAGTCTTAGGTGGGAAGTGTATCCAAAATACGACAACGCAGACAATGAGGTAGCAGACATTATATATTGATGCATACCAAGTTCTATACACTTTATAGGAGCGGAGCTGCCATCTCCTAACTGTTAAAAGACCTGGGTTTTAGGTTTGTCCTTTTGCTAGTTTTTATAAAAATAATTTTATACAAATTTGATTGATATAAAAACTTTTGCTTTTGTAGATATATTGGGGGAGTGGAGTAGGATTTGGTGGTGCCAGCTTTGCTTATAATTCTCAAGTTGTTAAGGCTACGGGACAAGTTAACAAGTTCCGACGAAAATCGATATCAATGTTTGTTGATAATAGAAACAAGAGCTTCTTGAAATAGATATGTGGACACCATGGTCACTCTTGATGTTCATTGACCTCGAGAACAGGCGCAAAGATAAATGGGCTAGGCTATACTAGGAAATGTTAAAGCGAACCTTTCTGCAGCTGCATAAAGCGAATCAGCAAGTGAACTGTTTTTAAACATTTCAAAACTGTCGCAACTTTTTAGTCATAACTTTCAGAATGCAACTGACGCGTTTGCAGTTTGCAATAGACTTAAATCCAACTAAAAACCACAGAGCTATTCAACATTTTGTATTTTTGTGTCGCTTAACTTTGGCCGGCATAAAAGCAAGAAAAAAAAACTGAAAACTTTTGTCGAGCCCATAAAAAAAAAAAAACGCTCACAAAAAGTTGCATACTTTGAGGCGTCGCGACGTCTTTTGCTGAGATTAAGGCGACAATTTTGAGAGCTGCTCGGTTCGGAGGTTGTCATTAAAACTACAACAAAGTAGCTGCCAACAAAAAAAAAAAAAACAGAATGAAAATTATATGAGAGCAAAACAATAAAAAGCAACAACCAAGAGCTTTTCTTCTTCGTTTTTCTCTTTACTTTTTTTTGTGTGTGCTCACAGGAAGTTTTTTGGCAAGGATATGCTTAAGTGGCAGTAACAGTTTTCATGCAAATATTGTCTGGGGAAATGTTGTACTGTCAAAAGAACGAAAGAAGAGTAAAACAAAAATATGAAAGAACGAGATAAAACCGATAAATACGGCACACCGAAAACCAAATACTCTACGAGATTTGTGAAGCAGAAATTAATTTATGGGAAGGCTTTATTCCTATGGGAGACATATGATAAATTTAACAGATTTGAAAGGACTTTGCATATATGTTAGGGTAACTCGAAATGTGTGAGGATTGTAGAAGGATTTTTGAAAACTATAAAAGTTTTGAATGCATATAATTTTCGACTGATTCTTTCTATATAATATAGTGTGCCTCGTAGATGCCAAGATTGCTCAAGGATTAAAGTTTTTCACTTTAGTTATTTTACTTTTCTGCCTGCTTCGGGAAAAGAACGTAGGTAATCGTTCCTGACGAGAGATTGAAGATTAAAGGACAAGCTTACAATATAAATATATATTCTTATAGGAACGGATACATCTTCTTCTAAGCGTTACACATTTAATGTGAAACTTTAAATACCCCCTGCGAGTGTATGGGGGAAAAACGGTGGAAAATGCTAATCTCGTCTGGCGTTTGTCAGTCGCTAGCATGCTTAAAGTGCCAAACCGTAAAATCGAGTCCTTAAAGCCAATGCCAATCTGGCCAAATTGCTGGCTGGCTCTTTTGCATATCCCCGCCTACCCCCTCCCCACTCACCACTCCCACCACACCCCACCCAACAATTACCAGAGTGCAGCAACTGCAGCTGACAAGCGGACGCATTCTGGTGGGCGCTGTGATTATGCCTGGCTGGCCAAACAGGACACCTCATTAATTTGCCAGGCTGCGGCAATAACAATAACAGCTATTTGGCCATTCGGGCTCATTGACTGCCTGATTTTATGGCCCTGCCACTGCGGCACATCGTCTCATGTCCAAAATCAACATCAACATCAACATTGACCCAGCAGCAGTTTGTGGTATTGGTAGCTACGGCTACTGCTACTGCTGCTACAGCTGCAGCATTTCCAAATATGTTTTTGTGGCATTTTTGGCCAATTGGCAGAGCTTGCCCCATGCCCGAGGCCAATCGCATGCGGCAGACAAAGATGTGAACGTGGCCCCGGCTATGTTAGCTCTTGCCCCTTCTTATGGCCTAGTCCTCACATCTCCCTGATTATGCCGCAATGTTTGCCAGTTTCGAAGCCGGCTTCAACCAGGCCACGCTGTTGACTTGTTTGCCTAACCCAAATTGCATGCCATTGACCAAAATTCAACATTTCCTCGTGATATGGCAGCCGACTTCAGAGGCCAGCGGCTGGCTGTGTGCTGCAGTCAGCAGTCAGCCAAGGATCTCCAGTTGGCGTCGCATTCGCAATTTTGCATTAACTTTTCCACTTCGATGGCACTTGAAAGTTTCCCAAACACTCGCCGCCAGCCGGTTCGATCAACTTTAAGTGTAGCACAAAGAGAATTCCACAACTGATGGCAAGAAAACAATAAAAACAAAAACAATGCGAATGCAACAAAACATTTTTGAAGTTTCTCACTCGGTCGAGAGGCGGTTGCTCCTAATGGAAGGAGCGTTTGCCTAAAGATGCGATTGATGTAGACCTTTCAA
This sequence comes from Drosophila novamexicana, assembly GCF_003285875.2. Classification (NCBI taxonomy): domain Eukaryota; kingdom Metazoa; phylum Arthropoda; class Insecta; order Diptera; family Drosophilidae; genus Drosophila; species Drosophila novamexicana. The sequence goes on along the minus strand of NW_020824858.1, from coordinate 206,505 downwards.
TATGTCAGCGAAATATCTTATAAGTGATTGCAACAGTTTGAAAACATTTTACATATCCAGTACACAGGGCAGGGCGATACCTCGAGAAACAACGGAACAGTTTATGCGACACTTTCTCCTTATCCAGGACACTGCTACAGTCTAAAAAGCATTTGGGTCCTTGCTTGACTTGATCGATCCAAAAGTAAATAGAAGCGTAGGAATCGAAATCTAGTTTTTGAAATAGCTAGAAAGTCCCTTTACTCTGCTGGCCATGCCCATCTTCCTATCTTTCCATAAGAAACGTGGATGTCAAATACAATATACATTTGAAATTGTGACTCATACGCTATTATTCTCTTTGAATTCTGACCGATTTATGTGCGGGGGACCTACGTCTATATAGGATATTCCATGGTACCATTTTCACATGAATTTTGACCATGAAACATATTTCCAGATTTAGATGCCAAATTAATCTAGCCGGGTTCAAGGTATTCCGCAGTCGGACACTCCCGACTAGACAGACTTTTAAGTTTAAAAAAAATGATTACATAAATGAAAAATGTCAACCACAGAAACAACGTCAACTTTGTTGCATAGTGTAATCAACATGTAACCAGCTTATTAAAAGAAGCCCAGATAAGATTTAATTAGTATTTAAACTATGCACAATTTAAATCTAAATTTTTTCGCTGCATGTCTCTATATAGACAAAGTTGAGGCCCATAAATAACTGGAGAACAGCTGATTTATGTAAGTTGCTTCAGCAGCTAATGGAAAAGCGCAGAGAACCATTTCGTATAAAAGTGCGAGCTGAGTTAGAATAGAGACCTAGTCAAATTGTAGGCATGAAGATAGTACTAGCAATTCTTTGCTGGGCTTTTGCCAGCTCCAGTGGAGCCAAGCTACCCATTGGCACGCAGAGGATATCACGCATTCCGCTCAAGGATCTGCCCAGTTTCTCTGGCATCGAAGCGCGCATTATCAATGGCTTTGCGCCTTCCGAGGGCCTAGTTCCGTTTATTGTGGGGCTGAGTTTCGAGTTTCGATACGGCGCCTGGTGGTGCGGTGGTTCCATTATAGGCAACACCTGGATTCTGACAGCTGCACATTGCACTGAGTTGGCGGAGTCAGTGAGGATCTATTACGGCTCCAACAAGCTCGCACAGGGTCAGCTAACACATGATGTGCGAAGCGGCGATATACTTCCGCATGCGGAGTACAACAGAGGGATCGACGTGGCACATGATATCGCACTCATACGCACGCCCCATGTGAGCTTTACGGACCACATCAAAAAGCTGGAGCTGGGCGAACGTGACAATAGCTATGCAGGCTGGTGGAGCACATCCTGCGGCTGGGGCAAGACCGGGCTAAGCCAGGGCCAGCCAAATGATTTGCAGTGCATCAACCTGCAGATCATCAGCAGTGATGAGTGCTACCAACAAATTGGACCACATGGCGGGCGCACAGAGGGTATTCTCTGGGTTAGCACTGCGTCTGGCAAGTCCACCTGCAGCGGTGACTCGGGTGGCCCATTGGTCACCCACGTTGGCTTCAAGCTGGTTGGCATCAACTCCTTTGTGCTAAAGAGCTGCGAGAGTGGCCTGCCAGCTGGTTTCACTCGAGTCAGCGCCTACCGAGACTGGATACGCGACATTGCTGGCATCGAGTAAAACCCAACCATCCGGCAAGGATAAACAAATCATATGCGATCTGCAGTTGGCAAACACAAATGGAATTAGTCCCTAAAAGCCAAATCTGCAAATCGATATTTATTGATATTATAGAAATTGAAGCACATATCAAAAAACCATGATAAACTAGCACTGCATATGGTTAAGGAGAATATACATAGACAAATTTAAAGTCTAACTTTTCTAGGTCCGAGTACGAAAAAAGCGGTCAGCCAGGCGAACAATGCTCATAGCCAATAGACTCTTTTCTCACTTTGAACTAGTATTATAATATCTGTTGCCATTACAATGCATTATCTATGATTGGAGCAGTCGGATAGGGCAATCGGTTCAATCGGTAAATGCATCAAAGTGCTGCAGGGAGTGCAAAAAAAAATGACGCTGAACTATATTCATATGCCGCATACTCAACACATACTCACACACAGCGGGCGGCATTAATGCACTGCGTTTGCTAATGCAACAAAAACAACAACAAAAACAACAACATCAAAAACTACAACAACATCAAGAGGCTGTGGGAGCTGTGGGAGCAGCTGTTGACAGAGTGGGGCGACTGCAAACAAAAGCCAGTTAAAGCAACAGTAGCTGCCTTCTTAGCAGCCACACACTCACGCATACACACATCCACACACACATGCTGACATAGTCATATAGAAACAGTAGCTCACACACATACTCACACACACACAAACTCGCGCGCGAACTGGTATTCATTTTTGCTCTTCGCCATTGTTGCAGCTGCTCGTGACGTGGCCCATTGTTGTTAATGTCGTTGTTGTTGCTGCTGCTGTACTCTAGTTATTGTTGTTGTGCCAACACACACTCACACATATACACACACACACTCACTTATACATTGCCACAAACATTTACATACACATACAAAGCTAGTAGCTTTTTGTTTAATTCGTTTTTCTATTGTTCACAGGCAAGAACTTTAGTCCGCAGGCTTTGGCAACATTGTTAAATTGTTGCTATCTCTATTCAGTCGCACTCTTGTTACTTCTATCTCCCTCTCCCTCTCTCTCTCTCTCTCTCTCTCTCTTTCTATCGTTTGATGCCATGCAGATTTTGCATTTCCATGGCACAAAAGTTGAAAGCGAGGACATTATTGAATATGCGTTGCCGTTGTCCCATTGTTGGCACACACACACACACACGCACACAGGCACACACACACACTGACACACCCTCTAGGCCAGGCACTGCAAACAAAGGTGCAGCTTAGCGCGCATTTTGACCATTGAAATTTATACGCCGCTTTCACACATTGTCGAGCCGCACATTAAAGCCAAAGAGCCACAGCTACAGAGTGTGTATATGTGTGTGCGTGTGTGTGTGATAGAGCGCTGCCAACTTTACTCGATTTCAAGAATGTTAAGGTCAGACACTGCCAACTGCTTCACCCATTCGTTTATTTATGTTTTTCTGGCGTTTTGTTTGCCGCTCGCTCTAATAAATTAGCAGCTTTACCTTTGAGCCCCCAGCCCCGCCCCTAAACACAGGAAACCAATTGCAATTTATCGCAGCAGCAAAGAAAGGCACGTACCGACAACTCCGGCTGCTGTCTGTAGGGTCCGTGGTCGGGATGGGGCGGGCCTTTCGAATGTGCACACCTTATCGCCCGGCTTAAGCGACACGCACATCCAGCGGGAGACAGTCGAGGATTTGGCAAAATAGTTCTCTCACCCGGACACTCGCCTGACTAACGAGGCGACAATAAAAATTGCCCTGGCAATTGGCACATTGCGGTGGCAAGTTAAAAGGGATTTGCCATTTTAAATTATGGTATCATATGGTACGAAGCGCATAAAGTGGAGACGGTAACACTGGGAGAACTAAGCACATGTGGAGACGGACAAGGTTTCAGTTCCTGAGGAACTTCCTTTTTTTGTTGAATAACTTTAAGTGTAATAGTAAATTAAAAACATAAAATTATCAGATGGAAAATGATGTTTAAAAAAGTAATTCCTAATTATCCAAATTTTATTGTTTTGCCACATTTGAACCAGTGACTTCTCACTTGCTTGTTCGCACCCTACATTTATTATGTATTATTTATATTTTATGATGAATATCTATTAGAACACCATGCATTAAATTCTACAACCCAATCTTAAATGTTCCTCAACTAAAAACTCATTCTTTTCAAGTTTAAATAAAGCCCCACAGGGCAAAGCTTCCTAATTATGCTGCTAATTTGGAGGCCTATAGACTGCCGCCTTCATTTCCCTGGCCCAAAGTTGAATATGCCTTAGCTTTAAACTTGAGAAATTGAAAACTTTTGGCTGGCAGCATGGTACACGCTCAGGTGTAAGCAAAACAAGAAGTTCAAACAAAAGATGTATTTCAATAGCGTGCCGCTTGAGATTCTTGGGTCTTAGATTGCGGGCAACGGAAACGCTGGCCAAGATTTATCGTGCGTCCATTACAAGCGGAAATTAAGCGCGGCAGGTCGCCAGGCGACGCTTCAAGGCGAGCGTGCGTGAAAGCGTTTTCCCGTTTGCCCGGCAGCCCGCACAACCCAACCCGATCCGACTACTCCAGTAGTCCTGGCCATAAAGCAACTGCGGAACGGACACACGAACCCAAATTCCAACTGGCCAAAGCAAAGCTATTGTTTCTCAACCGAGCTCTCGTCTATTCCAGTCACGTGGCACGCAACGACAACTTGGGATTTGTTAAGTGGCGTGGCGTTTTGATGTGCGGAATGTGCAACACCATGCTGCCCACGCTCAAGCCCCTCCAAATCTATATATATGTTTATATATATAGATATATATGTAACTAAATGTAAGTAAGCAGCAAATGCGCACATACATATTTTACTTTTTTTTATACCCTGTAGCCGTAGAATGCACGCAACTAAAACTTTTGTTTTGCTCAATTTTAGATTAAAGAAAGAATAAAATATCATTGAAAGCTGTCTCTTTCTCGGGCAGATTTGAGAATGTTATTTTTTACTGAGACAAGCCCCAGAAAAATAGTCAAAGGATCGGTTAACGTCTTCAACCAGGTTTTTGGATCTGAACCAGGTTCTCCATCTATGAAACCAGGTTTATGGTATACAATTTGTTATTAACCTACAGCAGACTTTCATGCTTTGGTTCCTATTCCTAATTTGGTTTGCTTTGGTTCTTGCCTCTTTTGAATACATATGTATCGGGCTCGAACCGGTTCAATTCAAACCATTAATTAATATACATAGTCGCATATTTGAATCTCAATGCATTTTAAACTACTTTTAACCGTATTACAGGGTATCTGCTAGTCTCGTCTTTCAAACAATGTTCTGTGCTGGCTGGTTTTTGATTTCTGGAACGCTTCGCTGGCCTGTCACGTGTTCCGGACATTTTGCACATAACTTGTTTTAACATTTATTGCCAACTTCCTTTTGCATGTTTTGGCCTGGTTTCTCTTTTGTTTCAGCGTTCACCTTTTGCGGTTAGTTTCCACCTATTCGAGGTGGAAGAGGAGGACATCAGTCAGCCGTGGCTGATTCGATTTGGGCGATGTGTACCTTTGCTTTTAGTGATTGAAATCGCACATTTTTAAGTGAAAAAGCGCACAGAGAAGTGCACTCAATCACTCGTCACGTGATTCTCAGCCAGCTCCCAACGAGCACAAATGATGGCTGGATAAGTGAAGGGGCGGAGCGCGGCGAGAGAGAGGTGGGCGAGTGCCAGGCAAGTGCTGCTGGACAGCAGCTGGAAAAGTGTTGGAGCGCGACTGTGTTTATATAAAAGATTACGTCATTGTGCTCGAGCAGAGAGTGGGCAAGAGGGGGTGGAAAAGCGCTGATAAGCGGCAAAAACAAGAACAGCATCCGCAATGGAAATGGAGTCGCTTTGGGCTATCGCCGGCTTTTGTAAGCGATGCGATAATGGCACGTAAATGTTGTGAATGCGAAATCAATAGGAAAACAGCTTTAATGGAAAATCTCAACAAAATCGAAGAAAGAAAAAAAATGCCAATTGCCATAAAATTGTAAAACCGAACAGCGCAAAACTTTAGCCAAACTTTTCTAATTTTCGCATTATGAAAATTATCTGCATAGCCACAGCCAGAAAAACAAAAATCCAACAAAGGCTACGGCTCGGCAAATGTAATTTTGAAGGGCCGCCCTTTAACATTTCGGGTGCCTTGAGCCTACGCGAAAGGCGACAAAAATGCCACAAAGCGAAAAGAAAGAAAGAAGGGAATATAAAAATAGAATGTGGCAACGAGTAAAGCCGTGAAAACTTTTCCATTAAGAAAATTAACTGAGATTAAGTGTGGCGCATGTTTTAACTGAGTGAAAGTTTTTTCTTGTCCCTTCTGTTTTTTTTTTGTTTGCCTTTTTTGGGAGGAGGTTTCCTTCGAAATTACAACAATTTCAAGGCATTTAAGCATTTGTCGCACAAGCACACACCAAGGCAGTTTCTGTGTAGGCCGCAGGCCGGATGTGAACCCTCCCCACCCTTCCCCGCGCACAGCTAGAGCGGATGTGGATGCTCCAAGTGGCTCCCACGCACACATGAGGGCAAGGGATGGGGGTTATTTGTTGCCTGGCTGACTGCCTGACTGCCTGACACACTTTGCTTGTTTGCTGCCGTCGATACTAATCTAATTTTATTGATATTGACACAATTTCTGCAGATTTCCGCATAAACATAAAAACAGAGGCGGGCGAATGCACAGGAAGAAAAGCTAAGCTTCAAGCAACAACAACAACAAGAAAGGCGATTGAGGCACGCAAACAAATGAAAACCAATAAAATTTGGCCATAGAGCAAGGTTTGAGGAATGGGGCATAAATAAGTTCAGTCATTGAAGTCGCCAACATTGCGATGTAGTTAAACAATTTTCAAACAGTCTGCCAAGATTAGATTCAACTATTTGTTAGGCCTTACAAAACTTTAAAAAGCAAATAAAAGTATTTAAAGGTTTTTCGGATTTTCTTTTTAGTTAAATATATTGGAATTTCGAGGTCGAATCAGTTCGATTTCAAAACGATTTACAGTCCCATTATGCATTCATGAATATACATATGTGAAACTCAATTCATTTTAGAGGTACTTCAGGCTACATCAGTAAAATTATTTCTCAGAAGTTCACGACATATCTCTGAAAAATATATAAAGCAAAACCCAAAATTGATGCATCATATATCTAACAATATTACACTGGGTTTTCATACTGCTTTAAGGTCTCAAGTGCCATTCAATTAAACAAATATAAACATTCGATTGCTCGCGTCGGCAAATACTTGAAATATATATATTTCGAGATTGTCTGCTACACTGTCTGATATAGGCATTACTCAATTATTATTTTATTACTCAATTATACCCGGAACCAAAGCAATGTAAACAGACGATAGGCTCTCAGAACCCATTGATAAGTTGCCCGCGATATCATTCATTAAATAAAAACTCATAGGTATATAATATAATGCGTTTATGATTGGCGCAACAACTTGTTATGGCATACAAAGGAAATAAAATAATGTAAAATAAACAATAAACAAAGCGTTGATAAATGCTGCCAAAACCACCACAAAATCAGGGGTTAAAGCATGCAATTGAAAGCTGCCTCAATGAGCCGTCTTCTCATTAAGGCAACTGCAGCGAAGACAAGTTCTATTCAAAACGTATGGAAATGCTGCTGATGAGGGTTACAAACATATAGTTAATACCCTGTTTCTATTGGAAATGGGGATATTGCCTAAAGTAGAAGATAAGAAACATATACGAAAGGTATTTGTAGATATCTATATACTTTCCAGCTTTATATTTTTAGGGACGATAAATATCGAAGAATATTCCCCTCTATGATTACTTATATAAACATATTTGGATGTTACATTTACGCCTTTGAAATTCGGTATAGAACGGGTCTTATGGTAGATAGACTAGAAATCTTTGTTATAAACACATATTAAGATTTAATATTAAACCTCTGAGAATTTCAATTAGGTTTCGAAGTTGTACAAAGTAGTTTTTCAAGGTGGTTTATGGTCTGCAAATCAAATGTTTATGTAAAAATTGAGTACGATCATATGTAAAGACTGCTCGAAGCTGTTTGCAGGGTATCTACCTCGGCAAGAGCACTCCAACTTGTCTTTTGTTGTAGTTCAAGACGAAGGCCTAAGCAACATAATCGCTGAAACGTGTGGCAATTACATGGAACTGGCTAAAATTGAATGCCAAACAGCTGCTGATTTTCTGTGTGTTTCGGCGTGTAATTCGCAAATTCAATTAACCAAGAGGAGCCCGGACACGTGCCGTGTCTATAAAAACAACAAACTACTCGAGTGAAGAGCACACACTCAGCAGCAGCAGCACTGAGATGCTTTACCCACACGCCTGGCTGCTCTGTCTGGCCGTCTTGGGCCTGGCGCAGGCGTGGAGCACTAAGCACGATGCCAGCCCGGAACAGCAGGAGGAGCTCATGTCCATACGCTGGCAGCTGGGCTACGAGCGCTGGCAGCGTCTATGCGAGAAATATAAGCTAAACGAGGAGCAACAGGAGCAGGCGGTGAGCACACGCATCGCACGAGGCGAACTGGCCGAAACGGGCATGTTTCCCTACCAGGCGGGACTTCTTCTCCAGCTGCGCCAGGGCGATGGCCGGCAATGCGGCGGCTCACTCATCAGCCTGGACTTTGTGCTGACCGCAGCGCATTGCCTGATTGATGCGGAGAGTGCACGCGTTTATCTGGGCAGCAACATATATACAGATGAAGCAGCCTCTGCTCAGGTGTTTGAGGTGCAACAGCCGCAGTTCAAGGTTTATCCCGGCTATCCAGGCTTTGGTGGCTACCATGATCTGGCACTGATACGCCTGCCCCGGCCGGCCAGACCCAGTGCGAACGTGCAGCCGATTGCTTTGGCGCTGGAGTTTATGCAGCCGCCGCTATTGGAGGGTCAATTGGTAAGCAGCTCCGGCTGGGGCGCCCTGGGGGATGATGATGAGCTGAACAATCAGTCACCGTTCGAGGGGGAGTCCAATTTGCTGCACTATGTCGATGTGCCGGTCCTAGAGCAAGACATATGCATTTGCAACTTTCTGCCCGGCTTGGTTAGCACGCGACGTCACATTTGCACCGACGGACGAAATGGACGTGGCGGTTGCCAGGGCGATTCCGGTGGCCCGTTGGTCTATCTGTGGCGCAACATCAGCTATTTGATTGGAGTAACCGCATTTGGCAGCACAACGGGCTGTGAGCTGGGCGCCCCGACTGTCTACACGCGCGTCGCTGCCTATTTGGGCTGGATACTGGGCGAAGCGGGCGTGGGTGTGGCAAGGCATGAGAGCAGCAGTCAACAGTCAACTCAATGCAATTAACGCCTAATTGTTGGCCATTAATTGCTTAACAATATAGCCAGCCAGTACGCTGGCTGGCTGGCATGTCCTGACAATAAAACCAATTAGTTTAACACTAACAATGAAATCGAGTCCACGGACAAGTTTTACTTTGCCTTGGGGTGCCATTTTATGGGCCCTTTGCTGCCAAATGGAAATTGTCAGCTATAAATAACAATCAGAAAACATTAAAACAAACAATCAAATGGCAGCCAAATACTTGACAACATTGCCATAAAAATGGCATCAAAACAAATGTAAAGCCAATCGAACTTTTTTTGCTTTTGAATCGCAGCTAATTTTGCAATTGTGCTGCCTCCGCTGTTGACTTTTTTTTCTCTATATATTCTGCACATTTGCTAATCGCCTTTAATTGAGCATTTTCAATTGCCAATCAACCGCACTGCTATTTCCCAGTTCAAACCCCCTGATTTCGTGTGCCAACCCTTCAGAAAAAAAAAAAAAAACAAATCAAAGTCTCAGCTAGCGCAATCACGCGGCGAGTGTTGATAAATGCGAATGACCGTAAACAATTGTTGTGGTCAGCTTAGCGCAGCTGTGGTTTATTTTTATAAATAATATCAATTGCTGACAGACACACTTTTGATATCAGTTAATGCGACGCGAAGTCTCGCTGATTTCTGTTCTGAAAGAACGAAAATAATGAGTGCATTTGCACTATGAAGGACACGGGTTCAAATGCCCGCTTACATATACATACATAGCTGTCTAAATTGAGGGGTCCAATGCCCAATGCCCCAATGCCTGTTCTAAAAGAGGGTTCGAACCGCTGAAGTTCAAACCTAGATTGCTGCTTTGAGCTGTAGAGCTTGAAGTTAGTTAGTTTAAGTCAGTTTAGCTGAGCTTCGAGAAACTAAAAATAGTTTTACATAAGATTTAATAACCTTCTAGACATTTGTCTTCTGTAGATATGGAAAAATAGTGAATATCTTCGAATATGAATATTTTTATACTTCCCTTAGATTTTGCATATATGCAAGAAGCAAAGTGACTATTAAATAAATGCTGAATTTAGTCAAGATATCTAGACAAACAGAAAAGTTCTTCATACAAGAACCTACTTGTCGACCGAGCATTCCTATGGCAGGTATATGATATATAGGTCCGATCCGACCAATGCCGACATATGACTCTACAACAGAAATATGGACCTATGCAAAGTTTAAAGATGAGAGCTTTAAAACTGAGAGACAGGCAGGCGTACATGACTTTATCAAGTCGATGCCGATCTAGAATATATATGCTTTAAGGGCCCGAAGATATCCCTTTATTATAATATTCTCTACAAGAGTATTAAGAGATTATTTAGCTGTAACTTTTGCACTTATTGATAGATTTCTCAAAAAAACAAAGCTACCGCCCATATATCTCAGCTCTCTGAAGTCTCCAAGTATTGAATATAGCTTATACGCAATAGTAATTTTTAATGTTGATATCTCAATGCAAAGTATGCCAAAAAAGTTAACATTTTGAGGCGCACTGACCGATAAAACGTACTTAAGACTATTAGAATTGCAGAGATCTTACAAAATACTTATTGTCGATCTTACAAGTCCAGCGGAACCGCCAGCTCAACTCCTTAGCTGATAAAAGACGATCGATAAGATAGATGGGAATTAAATCTGATACCTTTTAATGCACATCATTGAAAGTACAGTGAACACTCGCGAGCAGCACCAGCTCTTTTTTTGCCACAAATCGAATTAATTAGCGTGTACTTGTTTCCCCTCTCAAGCAACTGGATCATATCGGGCAAAAGTCAACAACAAAAAAACCCAATCGATAAATTTATAAAAACATAATTTGTTAAATTTATAAATAAAACCCAAGAGATTTTTGATTAAAGCCAGCAGCTGCCTGTTAATATTTTGGTCGCAAATAAACTGTATCTGTCGATCAAAAATTGGCGCTGAAAATTTAGATAAGACTAGACTTCGACTTGGACGTCGTGACCAGACGTGACGTGTGCCCAAGTCGGGCATATCTTATCTGGCCTAATACCCGAAACGGAGCCCAATCTTGGCCAGCAATGTTTGGTGAATTGCTATATAAGCGGCACTATGGTCGGGTAAACAACCAGTTGAGTTCCAAGTAACTAAAACAACATGAAGTTCCTGATCGTTCTTGCTTTGGCCGTGGCCGTTACGGCTTTCCCCGAAAGCGAGCTGGTGCACCGCAGCCGTGTGATGCCTGTCGTGTCCGATGACATTGAGGGTCGCATCACCAATGGCAACAAGGCCTCCGTTGGCCAGTTCCCCTACCAGGTGGGTCTATCCCTCAAGGTTAGCGCTCTGTCCTCTGCCTGGTGCGGCGGCTCCCTGATCAGCAGCACCTGGGTGCTCACCGCTGCTCACTGTACCGATGGGTAAGTGCATCTCCTATCTGGTTCTGGCTGCAGCAGCTCAGCTTATTCTATTTGACTTACAGTATTCAGTCTGTGACCGTCTATTTGGGCGCCACCGTGCGTACCTCACCCGAGGTTAGCCACACCGTTGCCAGCTCCAACATCATCATCCACTCCGGCTGGAACAGCAACACCCTGAAGAACGACATCTCTCTGATCAAGATCCCAGCTGTCGCCTTCTCCAGCAAGATCCAGGTTGCCAAGCTGCCCGCCATCGCTAGCTCCTACTCGACCTATGCCGGTTCGACCGTCGTCGCCTCCGGCTGGGGCCGCACCAGTGACTCCGCCAGCTCCGTTGCTTCCGATCTGATGTATGTCGATCTGACCGTCATCACCAACAGCGTCTGCGCTGCGACCTACGGCTCAAGCACTGTCACCGCCAGCAACATTTGCGTGTCTACCCCCAACGGCAAGTCTACCTGCAACGGTGACTCCGGCGGCCCATTGGTGCTGAAGGACAACAGTCTCCAGGTTGGTCTGACCTCCTTCGGTGCTGCCGCTGGCTGCGAGAAGGGCTACCCAGCTGCCTTCACCCGTGTGACCAGCTACTTGGACTGGATCAAGTCCAACACTGGCGTCTCCTACTAAACATCAGGAACTTCAACTTCAAACCAATAAAAGCTTTAACCAAATACTGTTTATACTGTTCTAAATTATTTAATTTTTTTATGGTTGCAATTCCCAAATGGTGAAAGCACAGAAGGTGGCACGAGGAGAACTGGAGATGGCAGCAAAGTCTCTTCAACATGCTTAAGCTGATACGGTTGTAAACTATAAGCTGGCTGCCAAGGCCTTCATCTAAGACCGGGCACTCCCATCTGCATCCCTCCCAACTTTGTCAACTCATTCCGCAAAATATTCAAACCGCTTTCACTTATTTTCCCCCTCGCGCAATGAATTTACAAAATGTCGGCGTTCGCATCAAAAGTTTAAATTGACATTAAACGACAATTGCAAGTGTTTTAGGCATGCAAAGCGGGGGGCGGTGGAAAGTGGGCGCGGCAGCAGCAGCTGTTACGAGCGCTCAGCACATAAGTTTTCATTAAAATTCATTAAAATTACGCGGCGACACAATAAAAGAAGCAAAATGAAATAAAAAAAAAAACACTCGAGAAAAATGGCAGCAACAACAGCGAAAAAAAAAAGTTATTCATTCAAGTGAAAGTGGGCGTTTGCTTTGTAGGCGTGGCCAGCTGACAATATGTCAACATTTAAATTATTACAACGCATTTAAATAATGGCAAAAGTTTTCGTTGTTTTTTTTTATGTTTCGTTGAGTTTCCACTTTTATGATTGTTTTATTTTTTTCTGAGCATTTATTTTCTGTACAAAAAGTTTTCCCATTGAGCTGGAAAATTGCAGGGCACATTTTGTAAAGCACATCTCCGAAGTTTTCCACCCAAACGCTTTAAGGAGTGAGATTCATAAAATTAAGTACAATATATATATATATATATTTATATACGTATATTCAAATTTCGCAATCTCATGCATGTTCATAAAATCGCGCATGAATATGCAAAGAAAACACTGTCCAACAATGAAGTGGCCCACACACACACACACACACACACACACACACACGAGAAGCTGGAACTGGCAAGCGCATATGCTGCTGCGGTTTGCATAGAAACCATTTGTTCAAAAATGTCCAACATAGAGTTGGCTCGTGCTTCTTTTCGTGACACGATCAACAAACGATGCAATAGGACCTGTATGTTATCATAATCAAAGAATGATTGAAAAAAACATTCATCTTCATTAATAAGGTATTTTTTTAGTCGCATTTATTGGTATACTTTGCTAGTATTTTTCTGCAACTATTTGCATTCGTGACACGAACAAGCACGACTCACAATATGTCACAAAATCATAAACTCTCGATATCATTACTATATCAATCAGATTTATCTAGTATCTGTCGTTATAGTATATTCCTTCGAGATTATAACAATATATTTGGTATTTCTCAAAATTATTTTCAGCTTTTATTTGCTTCTCGATTTCGTGACACGAACAACAATTCACACCACAGGACTTTACAAAATGAGTAATACTAATGGAATAAAATATTTGTTATCTATATTTTCTTTCAGCTGAGGCCTTGTCTGGCCTTTTTTATGATTTCCACTCTTTTTACGCTTATTGTGGTGAATCATTTTAAAAATTATATTTTTCATTATATTTCAGCTTATTAAGCAAAGCCTAATGTTTTACACAGTACTTAAACAAAAAAGTTAAAGCCCAATCAGAAAAAAATGTAAGTATCGTACGATAAATTGTATGGATAACCTCCCATCCTACCATTTATCCACTCATGTCTCTTTGAAAGCGGAAAATTACATCTGATAACACAAAGAGCTTTGAATATCGTTTGGTATGAAAAATGTATATAGCAATATGCATCAATTATATTCCTGTTTGTGTCGTGCCGTGTCGTGACACGCGCCCATCTCTATTGTCCAAGTGAAGCAGCTGAACTTGAGAGCGTGAATACTGAGCGGCGCTGGCAGCACTCGGGGACTGGTAACTTTAAATATCAAAAGCAGCGAATGCTCTGCTAACTGGCTGCGTATCCAGTCAGGCTGATAAATGTTTGCATTCCACAAATTTATGACAGCAGCAAAAAGTTGCGCACGTATTTTTGTGGCTTAGAGATATGACAAAATACTGCACATACAATCAGAAAGTTACAATATGCACAGTTCTTCACTTGTGTGTGTGAGTGTGTGTGAAAAGTTAGTTAAAATGTCAAAGCAGTCGAGTTGACGGAACATATTCTCAATTGGTTGCACATACGACGCGTGGGTCGAGCGTTTATTGCCAAAGTTTTTTTCGTATTTAAATTCCACTTTGGAATTTCGAATTTCAGCATTTTTAGTTTTGGTCCACAGAAAACTTGTCTAGCTTGACTACTGAACATGTTCATTTGAATTTTCTTCTGACAGTTTCTGTGGCTGTGCTTTGGCTCAGCCAACTTAGAGACTTGAACATAATACTATTTGGCCTGGTCCAGGCAATTCAATTTATTTATGCACTAACACACACACACACACACAGACAGACAGTCTGTCTGTCACCTGTGGGACCCGTAGCATTCGGGTCAGCACATTTGACACACAAAAATCAAAATGTAAAATGTTTCGAATGCCAAGCCAATCAATTATTTAGTCAGCTAATAAAACCAATTTGGATTCGTTATAAAGTTGTTGCCGCACAGCAAAATCAATTAACAAAGAGGCAGCTCATCAATTAAAGCAGCCTGCCAAATGTGTGTGAATGTTTATGTGTGTGTGTGTTAGTCTATATATATGTGTGTGTGCGTGCTTGAAAACTTTTTGACTCAAGAGTCAATGCAATGCTGGCTAATAAATCGCAAGCGATTCAAAGCAATCAAGTTAATTAACGATTTTTGGTTGGCCAACTAGTCGGCTACATAATTAATTAAGTCGAGCAAAGGCAAAAAAAGCTCCCAAGCGGGTGCATATGTATGTCCGAGCGAGAAGAGAGTTGAAAGGACAGCTCATGTTAACACACACACACACACACACACACACACACACACACGAAAGAGCACACACGCACACAGAGAATTAGAAGCAAGTATTGCTAATTAGATTCAGTGGCGGGTAGGCATAGGGTGCGAATAATTATTTTTCTGTTAAGCTTTTATTTTATATAAATTGCAAGAAATTAGGATCCGTATGTTGAAATTTAAGTATAGTTAGCACGTTTTATCCGGTTTTAGACGAATTAATTTAAGTTCAGTTCAAATTTTTCATAATTTGCCATGGACAAAGGACTTAAGTCACCCATTTTCCACCCACTGTAGCGGATTTTATATAAGGTGTAAAGTTCAGCAACACGTTTTGAATATTTCAAAATGTACAGCTTAAAATATGGGCTTAAAACTAATTAGCCGATAATATATTATAGCTGGTATCCATAGAACGTAAATCACTTATTTTCCGCGCAGAAGAGTGGATTTCACGTTACGTGCAAAAAAGCGCTCTGCTTTTATTACCAATAAGTAAGTAAATTTCATCTGGCTGTCCATCATGGAATATAAAATTAAAATTTAAGCTACAAATTCTTAACCCAACACACTTCGAATGACTTCCTTATGTAAATAACTAAGCTCCCTTCATTTCCTTTGCTTAGGAATGACTTAAATTTAAGGCGACCCCCGCGCAGCCGCAGCTCTTGGCCTACCCAACGCAATCTGAATTTTAATAATGATTATGATGATGATATTGACGCAACATGATTGGCAAATTTAACTGGACAACTTGCTTATCATAAAGCAACCGTTAAATGATTAATCAAGTGCAATGACTGGCCGAAAACTAAACAAGAGAAAACTATTGAGAGAATGACCCAACAAAGTATTGCCTGGAAAGCTAAGCAAAAGTATCTGACTTTTTGCCTGTGACACATTGAGCGATGTTTGGGTAATTAACTACCACACAAAAAGCAAATAGCAGAAATAGAAAGAGTGTGTGTGTGTGTGTGAGTGAGAAGGGGGGGTTGGTTAGCAGGAGACTCACTTAGCCAAGAGCACTTACCCTCAAGTTCTGTGTATATTTAACGGGCTGTCACTTGCGCTGACAGCCAACACAGAAAGTGTTTCTAACAAAGTCCTTACACACACTAATACACAACTAACACACACACACGCGCACGCTTAGAGTATCGCACACTTAATTCATTTAACTCAAACATTTTCATTTATTTATCGCATTATACTGACTTTACCCCAGCGTAACCATTGCACAGCATTTTTCTCTTTTTTTGGCTAATGACTTCCTGCTTTTGCCAACGCGCTCAGCTTCCGGCTGCCACACACACACACACAGATACACCCACACACACCCACACACACATGTGGCACTCGTGACACCCACATGACGGCGCATCAGGCTCATTGAATGTTTTTGGCATGTTGCCCGGCTCGACACCATTATTTCTGGTAACAAGATAATTGTATAATGAAATCCAAACAACACTTTGGCTTGACTTGTCTGCGGCAGCCTGGTTGGTTGCCTTCCAGGCTGCGTCGTCTCCCCCCAACCCCCTTCTTCTCCCATGCTCTCTGTCTTTTTCTCTGTTCATGCTGCGCCACTTCAACCTCTACAACAATGACTTGACGGCAAAGTTCGCTGCTTTTTCCCAACAGTTCACACAAAGACAAAGACTTTTCTTGTTGTTATTTTGGTTTGTGTTGTTGCTGATTGAGTGGTAATACTTTTTGGTCTTTGTGGATATCTCGCCTTTGGTTTTATGCCCTACAGCGGCAGACAGCGATTGCAGCTAAAGCTTTGAGTGAAAGGCAAGCGTGAAAGCAGAGAACAAAGGCTTAACATTTTAATGAGAATCGCATAGAAAGGCCGCAAAATTACCAAAATTAAGTTACTTCCACACATTCAAACAATAAAAAACAAACAACAAACGTAAATTAGCTTCAATTTACATGAGAATCGCCTAGAAAGGCAGCATTTTAAAAAGAATTTACTTGGCATTCAGCTTAGGGCCGCAAAAAAAATTCAAAATAAATTGGGTTTTAGTAATAACCGCACAGAGAGGCTGCAGCTTATAGGTATAAAATAGTTTAACCGTATTGTACATTCGCATAGGGCATTTCGTAGCCTTTAGCCTCCGAAATTTTCAAACTAATTTAACTGATTGCAATTTCAGCGCTTCCTTTTTTTCTTTCTTTCCCCTCCCCAAATGTCTTGTCATGCTCCTCTTGCTTCTTCTGCTGTGCTCCGTGTTTTTGTTATGTTTGTTGCGAGTGACAATTGATTGACAGCAAAAGTTAATGGCTTAAGTGCTTTGACGCAGAACTACAGAGTAAACCTTAGCTATATTCAAGAATCTATATTAAATTTGGCAGCACTTGGACAATAATTGAAACATTTTTGGTAGCCATATTCAAAAGCTGCCACTTATCAGAGAGCGTATTAAGCTGAAGGGACACAAATACATCTGCATATACAAAGCCGCTCAACGAGCTCTTACACACACACACACCCATCCTTACAATACCATTACTCCCCCGAATGGCAGCCATCATTCAACAAAAACAAAAAAAATAACTGCAACAAACAGGAAAGTACAGCAGTAACCGAGAAGAGCGCTGCACTGAAGTTTGAATACCCTATATAATGTTTAACCACAAAATTGAGAGGGTTGTATTAAAACTTTATTTTCGATGGAGCCTATGCACTAGGTAAGATTTTGGAGATGTTGACCTCCAAGGGGAGAAAAATTTATATGAGAAACATCAAGAACAACGAATTACCAAGCGAGTGGTGCCCGGTTCCAATCTAGTAGCAATTTTCAATTTAATATTTGGTTATTAAAATTGATATCTTCTAAGAAATAATACAGGTATGTGCTTTTTGGCGTTGATTATACCTCTCTCTGTTGATGCATTGCACATAGGATAACACGAAATTTTAGTGTGCCCCATGAAAGAGTATAAAAAATAATACATGTACGCTCTTGACTCCTCTAGCATGGCACAAAATAAAGACATAAAGCAAACAAATGCCTTGCCAAGCAAAACTGAAGTTGAGAAGTGGTTCGAGTAGATGTGGCAGGGGCGCATGCAAGGTACTGTTTTGGTTGACTGGCATTCGAGTAGCTTTTAGTGCGTTCAGGCAGAAAAATATATAGAAAACAATAAACCGAAATTACAACAAAAGCAAACACACGACAGCCAAGAAAAATATTGGCAAACAAAATGTTCATAAGCCATAAAGCATTTGCCCTGACGCAGATGCCAAAAAAGAAGAGTACATACACAATATATATTTGCATGCTAAAATTTGATGAGTAGTTGTATTTTATGAAACAGCCTTTTGCGGAGAATGTGTTTTTAAAAAAATGCAGCCGCATTAAAAAAGTTGTAACAAAGGTTTTACTTCTCTCATATAGTTAGGGTAATATGAATGAAGGCAGAGCTGAAAGCGCCGAGTAGCTCTTTGATAATATTTAATATTAACTATTTGCACGGTCTCTCTGGCAAAAGCAGAGCCAGCTAAACAGCCGAGAGTCTAGACGAAAAGAAAAAAATTGCAATTTTGCTGCTGGCCCAAAAAGAAAAGCTGAGAGAAAAAAAAACGAAAACAGAAAAAAGCACAATCGCAGCCATTGATACGCTCCATCGCAATCATTTTGCATGCGCCAATAAGCCCGAGCAGTGTCTCAGACTGGGACACGTATTTGTCTCGCTATTTCCTCGAAATCGATGCCAACAAATCCTTCAATTTCGCATTGCTATGGCACAAGACGCTGCTCCAAAATCCAATTGTCGAGTAGACAAAAAGCTCTGGCACAATAAAAAAAAAAATACAAAAATATACAAGCAAAAAAATAAGCAGCCGAAAGGCAAACCAACCTATCGAAAGGGATTTGTTTGTGCGCCTGCAATTTATATATACATATACATATATATATTTATATTTATACGAAGAGAACATTTTCATATGCAAAAAGTCAGCTTATTGATACCAAATAGAAGAGGCCAAAAATAAAATGGAAAGAAAAAAAACTGTATGTCGTGAATTCCTTTCAAATATTTGCTGGCAACGCGCTGTGCCAAAGCCTAGCTGTATGGAATATTACATAGTTTGATCCCTGCCCATAAAATTTAATGCCAGCCACTTGTGTTTGTCGTCTGTGTTCAACGGATTTGTGTCAAAATATTGGCAGTTATTCAGCGGCGCCTTATTGCAAGCCAGCAGGCGACAACAGAACGTATGTGTAACACGGCACGAGGTTCAAGTAGCAGCAAGAAGCTGAGCAGGAAGCAAAGCAATAAGCATTGCAAATATTTGCAAATGTATTATTCAGCTACTGCTTGAATGGTAGAGAAGAAAAAATTTTATAGAGAGGGAAGGCAGTTTAAGAAGCAAAGAGAGAAGCGAAATGAGAAGCTAACAAAGAAAAAAGAGGGAAAGTAAGAAAAAGGAAGAAGAACTGTTAAGCATATGTAGCAGCAAAGAAAGAAACGAAGGAGAAGCAAAGACAGTGAAGAAGTAAAAGAAAATAAGTGAGCAGAAAGTGTCGCAAGGTAAGAACTGAACAAGAATGATAATGGATAAGTGAAAAAGGAAGAAGAGTATGGCAGAAAAGGGTAAATGGAGAAGATAAGTAAAGTGAGAAACAATTACGGAGTCGCAGAGATATATGAATATAAAGATAAATAAGAAGGGATGCAAGAAAGAAAGACTGAAGCAAAAAGGAAAGGTAAAAGGCTTAAATGTAAAAGGAAGAAGAAAAAGTAGCCAGAGTCGAAGGGAGAAGCATATAAACTTAGTATGTTAGCATATTTCACGTTCAATCGCTGCATTATCTTTTAATCCTTGTATTATAATCCTAGTTTAGTAAAAGCATATACCTGCCCGCATTCACTCTCAAGTGATGAGCATAACTCCTTTTGCGGCTACTCGATTGCCAGAGCTTAAGCATGTGAAACGAGTCTTTAACAGGGAAATGCTTGCATCAATTTATTGACAACGCCAGCTAATGAAAATTGCGTTCAGGTATTATGCTTTAGAGTTTGAGCCAGCTGTGCCAATAAAACTTTTTCAATACGTTGGCGCATTAAAAACCGAGTTGAAAATTGCGACACAAACTTTGACCAGTTGCACAGACTGAGAGCCAAGTGCATGCCAGATCGGCCCAGAGATAGATGTACATGTATATGTATAAGTTTGTGTGTGTGTGTGTGTGGGTGTGTGTGTTTGGGTAAATCATGTGCGACAAGAAATTGCTGTTGAAAAGTTTTAAAAATGCATTTGCCTCGGCGACAAGAAGGGCAACAACTTGAGACAAGCTGCACAGGATGGTAGCAGGTCCTGGCGACGTTGACAAACGCATTACTCATACGACTAGTTGTACACACGTAATGATTAATGAAACGGCTGGCGTTGACAAGCGAAAAGAGAAGGCGTCTCAGAAATTTTGAATTATAGCCGGAAATGGGACTAGCTATTTAATGTGTGGCAATGTGATAAGCCATCAACGAAAATGCCAGACAGGTCAGCTGCTGTTGCTGCCTTTGCTGCTGCTGCTGCTGTTCCAGACAGTTGTCATTAATTTTCGGCCAACAAGCAGCAGCTGACCACAGCGCAGCGCCAACGATTTCATGACAATTTAACGCAACTGTGTGCAAAGTTTCCCATTTGCCAGCTAACAATGGACCCAGCAAATAAATGTAATGAAAAAGCAGCCCGACAAAAAAACGGGCATCTCCTTCGTCCGGAGGGCAGCGTAATCGATGCGGCTCACATTAGGTTTGCCGGGCGAGAGTTGTCCTTTTGGCCAACCACCAGCATTTCGAGTGCGCCTTTGACTTGGCCAGGACTGCTCCACTTTATCGTGTGTGTGTGAGCGTGTGTGTGTGCTGCTTCGTTTATCATTTGTTGTTCACTTGTCGAAATTTTATTGCTGCAATCTTGTTTGTCGTCGTCAAAGGAGCTGCTGCTGCTACTGGGGGACACTTCGAATGCCACTCGTACACATACATTTATATATATATATATATATATATATATATATATATATCATGGCAAGGATACTTGAGCTGCGACTGGACATCGTTGTTAGAGCTGCCATTGCTGCAGGATATGCGTCTAATAAGCGTGTGTGAGTATGTTCCCGCTGAGTGAGTGGGTAAGTAGTAAGCGCATTACGTATACGTAATATAACAAATGCTGCCTGGCAATTTAAAGTGCCGCTTGGAAAATTGATGCGCCGCCTTTATACTTTAAGCAGTTAGCTATAATCAAGGCAAATATTTCCAGAAAATTACTTTCTTTTGTTTCACAAACTAATGACAGACGGAAAGAAAGCTGCAAAAGGGATAAACAGAGGCACGAAAAAAACGCAGATATATATATACGCAGCAATCAGGCAGCGGAAAAACAGCGCAGCTAGAAAAATAAGCTAACTATATAAAAAAAAGCTATTATTTGAGATGTCGAGATTTAAATACCCTCGTATATATATGAAAGATTTGAGATCAATTTATACTCTCAAGCAAACACAACAGGAAATATATGATAAGACTTTCCTCATAAGACTAGCAACAATGTGGGGATAGAACTTGCTGAGCTAGGTCAAGATATCTTGAAAAATGGGACAACTATATAAATAAAAACTTACTTTTTGGAAGGATATATTCTATTAATCGATATGATAAGGTTGATCAATATTGAGAAGTCTTATATTATATCTAAGAATCAGGTTAAAGATCAAATATCAAGTTGTATACTTGTGCAATCTTATATAACAATCAATTTAAAGCTGATCAGAAAGAAAGATATGTCGCACAATCCAACTACCCTCTGTCAGGGTATTTAGCATGCAAACAAGTCGTGAATAAATTTCAAATAAGCGCCCTCTACATTAATGAGCTAATAAGCAGAGAGTATGACTGCCAAGCTGAGGCGCTGTCTTAAAGCCGAAAATGTCGCCAGGCCGTAAACTATATGAATTTAGCCAACTCACGCACACACGCACACACACATCCTGTCGGAGTCGGCATTTATGAGCCAGCCAGATTCAGAGACAACAACTTACATGTGTCAGCAGCACTGGCAATGAATTGTTTTTATGTGCTAATGCACAGCTTGGCAGCAGACCGCTTTTCGCTTCCCAAAATGCCCCTATCCAAGGCAGTCCCTATTGCTGTTTGTGAACCTCGTCCCAGTTGATTTGTTTGCATGCTTAGCACGTAAAGCGATTTGATTTCAATTTTCCAGATTCAGCTGACCAGCTAACCAGCTGACCAGCGCCTAGGCGTCTACTTTGCCGGAATGACTTGGCAACGTTTGGGACAACGTTGCGTATGCGGAATATGTTTTAAGGGTCTTGCCTAATCGCCGGGAATATCCCACACTTGAATTGCTTAGCGTAAGGCAACGATTTGGGCTAGCGATAAAAATTATGTACAGAAAAACCATCAATTATCGTTAAATCAAATTCAAAGGTATTTCCATTTATTTTGTGTTCAAAAAATTGAAAGCTGCTTTCATGTACCCTATGCCCATGAAATGGGTATATTTGAGTTATGCAAAGTTATGTAACAGAGGAAAGAATGGAGAGATGCCTTAATAGAAACTATATATATATATATCCTTGGAGGAAGGTTATGTGAGTTTATACGAAGGCACCTCTATGTATACGACCATCTGAAAGTATAAAGGCTAAAGCCTTCAAATTTTGATTTTTGGCTCTCGTATATCGCACATACATTTCAGACCATCTATAACTATTCTTTTATCCCAAAATCCAAAATTGAAGTATAAATAAAAAATAATAAACATTTTTCTTATATCGAAAAGTTGGAGAGCAAATTAATTAGATAAAGCCGAGAGCAGAAGAAATACAGCTGCTATCAAAAATGATTTACCTACAGGGCATCCGCCAGTCGACTATCTTAAAAAAGAGTACTCCAACTTTTTTTTTTTTTAGCACTTTAATTATGAAATTTCAGCGAAAAATATCATATCAGCAGGCAGCTAAAGTTCAAGTGATACGAAAATCCATTTGTGATTTAATAGAATATGTTTTCTTTATCTATCAAATGCGTTTGGAATCTTCGTTGAAACTCTTAAACTTTTAACTAATTAAAATCTATAAAAATACCAAAAATTTGTGACATTTTTCGATAACATTCGGCAGCTAGGCCTGAGATAATGATAGCAAAGATTATGTTGCCTAAAGTTCGCCATTACGAACCAGCGTATTTCTTCAACAAAGAAATTTTTTTTTACACAAAATAAATTGAAAGGTACGACAGTTAACTGTCTTAACTGTCTTCAGAAAAGAAATAGATAGAAATCTTGCAGTGCAATTGCCGTCATAAGTAGAAATCACTTTCAAATATTCAAGTGTCGCACGTGTGTCCCGTCCGGCCCGCAGCTCAAGTGCCTTTAATTGCTGGCCTGTGGTTTATAATCTCAATAATTTAATAGATAAGCATAGATAAGGAACATGTTTTGGTCAACGCGCTTCAGTTGAATCTATCAGGCAGAAGAGGTAGAAGGCTGCAAGGCAGGGGCAGCTCTTAAGAGTCCCATTGATCTTTCTTGCTTGAATTATAATCTTGAAAGCTTCATTTGATAACACAAAAGTTGTGGGCCAACTGATAAAAATGTTAGTATAAAAGCCACAGTGGTCAATGGAAAATCATTCGTTCCTTCCACAACGATCAAGATGAAAGTGCTCGTAGTTCTTGCCCTGGCTATTGCCACCGTCTCCGCCGGCGTCCTGCCCAACAGTGTACCCGTGCATCCTCGTGACTTGCCCGCCGTGCCCTCCATTGAGGGACGCATCACCAACGGCAAGACTGCCTCCGAGGGTCAGTTCCCCTACCAGGTGGGACTAAGCTTCTCCAGCTCCAGCGGCGGCTGGTGGTGCGGTGGCTCCATCATTGACAACCAGTGGGTGCTGACTGCCGCTCACTGCACCAGCGGGTAGGTGTTCCCATTTAAGATTTTGCCTTAACCCATTGCTAAACGGTTTTATATCCTTGCTTGCAGTGCCTCCTCGGTGACCATCTACTATGGTGCTCTTCAGCGCACCAGCGCCAAGCTTACCCAGACCATATCCAGCTCCAACTTTAAGCAGCACACCAGCTACAACTCCGTTACCTTGGCCAACGATATCTCGCTGATCAAGACACCCACCGTCTCCTTCACCGCCTACATCAACAAGATTCAGCTGCCAGCTATCGCCAGCAGCTACTCCACCTATGCTGGCCAGAAGGCTATTGCTTCCGGCTGGGGCAAGACCTCCGATAGCGCTTCCGGTGTAACCAATGTCCTGCAGTACCAGTCCTTTGATGTTGTGTCTGTCGCCACTTGCCAGGCCACCTATGGCTCTGCGGTCGCCAGCTCTAAGGTCATCTGCATTGCCACTCCCAACCAGTCTTCCACCTGCCAGGGTGACTCTGGCGGCCCATTGGCCCTGGAGAGCAACGGCAGACTTATTGGTGTCACCTCGTTTGTGTCCAGCGCTGGCTGCCAGTCTGGTCTCCCATCTGGCTTCACCCGTGTGACCAGCTACCTGGACTGGATCAAGACCAACTCCGGCGTTTCCTACTAAATGCACTTTCAAAATACTCCGAAAATAAAATAACTTTTGCAAAAAATGTAACTTCCCAAGGCGTTCTACTTTAACAATAGTTCAAATTATTACCAAAGAAGCTTAGCGAGTTAGATATTCTTTCATTATAAGGCAGATGGAGATTGTCCCAAAGCTATCCTTACAGTAGGGCCTAAGGCCCGAATCCTCGTAGTCAACTATTGAAACGGGTTTACCCATATAATGGTGAGGAACGCATTTTCGTTGGCATTACAAATATAGACCAAAACCTCGTGAAAATCGGATGAGATTTCCACGAGTTATGGTGGTGGGAAATTTTGACCTATGTCTATATACAATATTTGAGGGTAAGATTTTGACATGAATTGGGACAAAAATTTACGTAGTCAGATTTTAATGCCAGTTTATTCTAGAGGGAAAACTATGAACAAAAAGCCAAAGCTCGTGAAAATCTGATGAGATTTGACCGAGTTATGGTGGTGGGAAATTTTGACCTATGTCTATATACAATATTTGAGGGTAAGATTTTGACATGAATTTGGACTAAAATTTACGTAGTCAGATTTAAATGCCAGTTTATTCTAGAGGGAAAACTATGAACAAAAAGGCAAAGCTCGTGAAAATCCGATGAGATTTGACCGAGTTATGTGGGTGAGAAGTTTTGACCTATGTCTATATAGGAATCTAAAGGGTAAGATTTTGACATGAATTTCGACTGAAATTTACGTAGTCAGATTTCAATGCCAGTTTATTCTAGAGGGAAAACTATGAACAAAAAGCCAAAGCTCGTGAAAATCGGATGAGATTTGACCGAGTTATGGGGGTGAGAAGTTTTGACCTATGCCTATATAGGAATCTAAGGGGTAAGATTTTGACATGAATTTCGACTAAAATTTACGTAGTCAGATTTTAATGCCAGCTTATTTTAGAGGGAAAACTATGAACAAAAAGCCAAAGCTCGTGAAAATGGGATGAGATTTGACCGAGTTATGGAGTGAGAAGTTTTGACCTATGTCCATATAGAATATTTGAGGGAAAGATTTTGACATGAATTTCGACTGAAATTTACGTAGTCAGATTTCAATGCCAGTTTATTCTAGAGGGAAAACTATGAACAAAAAGCCAAAGCTCGTGAAAATCGGATGAGATTTGACCGAGTTATGGGGGTGAGAAGTTTTGACCTATGCCTATATAGGAATCTAAGGGGTAAGATTTTGACATGAATTTCGACTAAAATTTACGTAGTCAGATTTTAATGCCAGCTTATTTTAGAGGGAAAACTATGAACAAAAAGCCAAAGCTCGTGAAAATGGGATGAGATTTGACCGAGTTATGGAGTGAGAAGTTTTGACCTATGTCCATATAGAATATTTGAGGGAAAGATTTTGACATGAATTTCGACTAAAATTTACGTAGTCAGATTTTAATGCCAGTTTATTCTAGAGGCAAAACTATGAACAAAAAGCCAAAGCTCGTGAAAATCGGATGAGATTTGACCGAGTTATTGGGGCGAGAAGTTTTGACCTCCGTCTATATAGGAATCTAAGGGGTAAGATTTTGACATGAATTTCGACTAAAATTTACGTAGTCAGATTTTAATGCCAGTTTATTCTAGAGGGAAAACTATGAACAAAAAGCCAAAGCTCCTGAAAAACGGATGAGATTTGACCGAGTTATGGGGGTGAGAAGTTTTGACCTATGTCTATATAGGAATCTAAGGGGTAAGATTTTGACATGAATTTCGACTAAACTTTACGTAGTCAGACTTTAATGCCAGTTTATTCTAGAGGGAAAACTATGAACAAAAAGCCAAAGCTCGTGAAAATCTGATGAGATTTGACCGAGTTATGGGGGTGAGAAGTTTTGACCTATGTCCATATAGAATATTTGAGGGTAAGATTTTGACATGAATTTCGACTAAAATTTACGTAGTCAGATTTTAATGCCAGTTTATTCTAGAGGGAAAACTATGAACAAAAAGCCAAAGCTCCTGAAAAACGGATGAGATTTGACCGAGTTATGGGGGTGAGAAGTTTTGACCTATGTCTATATAGGAATCTAAGGGGTAAGATTTTGACATGAATTTCGACTAAAATTTACGTAGTCAGATTTTAATGCCAGCTTATTTTAGAGGGAAAACTATGAACAAAAAGCCAAAGCTCCTGAAAAACGGATGAGATTTGACCGAGTTATGGGGGTGAGAAGTTTTGACCTATGTCTATATAGGAATCTAAGGGGTAAGATTTTGACATGAATTTCGACTAAAATTTACGTAGTCAGATTTTAATGCCAGTTTATTCTAGAGGGAAAACTATGAACAAAAAGCCAAAGCTCGTGAAAATCGGATGAGATTTGACCGAGTTATGGGGGTGAGAAGTTTTGACCTATGTCTGTATAGGAATCTAGGGGGTAAGATTTTGACATGAATTTCGACTAAACTTTACGTAGTCAGACTTTAATGCCAGTTTATTCTAGAGGGAAAACTATGAACAAAAAGCCAAAGCTCGTGAAAATCTGATGAGATTTGACCGAGTTATGGGGGTGAGAAGTTTTGACCTATGTCCATATAGAATATTTGAGGGTAAGATTTTGACATGAATTTCGACTAAAATTTACGTAGTCAGATTTTAATGCCAGTTTATTCTAGAGGGAAAACTATGAACAAAAAGCCAAAGCTCGTGAAAATCTGATGAGATTTGACCGAGTTATGGGGGTGAGAAGTTTTGACCTAAGCCTATATAGGAATCTAAGGGGTAAGATTTTGACATGAATTTCGACTAAAATTTACGTAGTCAGATTTTAATGCCAGTTTATTCTAGAGGGAAAACTATGAACAAAATGCCAAAGTTCGTGAAAATCTGATGAGATTTGACCGAGTTATGGGGGTGAGAAGTTTTGACCTATGTCCATATAGAATATTTGAGGGTAAGATTTTGACATGAATTTCGACTAAAATTTACGTAGTCAGATTTAAATGCCAGTTTATTCTAGAGGGAAAACTATGAACAAAAAGCCAAAGCTCGTGAAAATCGGATGAGATTTGACCGAGTTATGGGGGTGAGAAGTTTTGACCTATGCCTATATAGGAATCTAAGGGGTAAGATTTTGACATGAATTTCGACTAAAATTTACGTAGTCAGATTTTAATGCCAGTTTATTCTAGAGGGAAAACTATGAACAAAAAGCCAAAGCTCGTGAAAATCTGATGAGATTTGACCGAGTTATGGGGGTGAGAAGATTTGACCTAAGCCTATATAGGAATCTAAGGGGTAAGATTTTGACATGAATTTCGACTAAAATTTACGTAGTCAGATTTTAATGCCAGTTTATTCTAGAGGGAAAACTATGAACAAAATGCCAAAGTTCGTGAAAATCTGATGAGATTTGACCGAGTTATGGGGGTGAGAAGTTTTGGCCTATGTCCATATAGAATATTTGAGGGTAAGATTTTGACATGAATTTCGACTAAAATTTACGTAGTCAGATTTAAATGCCAGTTTATTCTAGAGGGAAAACTATGAACAAAAAGCCAAAGCTCGTGAAAATCGGATGAGATTTGACCGAGTTATGGGGGTGAGAAGTTTTGACCTATGTCTATATAGGAATCTAAAGGGTAAGATTTTGACATGAATTTCGACTAAAATTTACGTAGTCAGATTTTAATGCCAGTTTATTCTAGAGGCAAAACTATGAACAAAAAGCCAAAGCTCGTGCAAATCGGATGAGATTTGACCGAGTTATTGGGGCGAGAAGTTTTGACCTCCGTCTATATAGGAATCTAAGGGGTAAGATTTTGACATGAATTTCGACTAAAATTTACCTAGTCAGATTTTAATGCCAGTTTATTCTAGAGGGAAAACTATGAACAAAAAGCCAAAGCTCGTGAAAATCGGATGAGATTTGACCGAGTTATGGGGGTGAGAAGTTTTGACCTATGTCTATATAGGAATCTAGGGGGTAAGATTTTGACATGAATTTCGACTAAAATTTACGTAGTCAGACTTTAATGCCAGTTTATTCTAGAGGGAAAACTATGAACAAAAAGCCAAAGCTCGTGAAAATCTGATGAGATTTGACCGAGTTATGGGGGTGAGAAGTTTTGACCTATGTCCATATAGAATATTTGAGGGTAAGATTTTGACATGAATTTCGACTAAAATTTACGTAGTCAGATTTAAATGCCAGTTTATTCTAGAGGGAAAACTATGAACAAAAAGCCAAAGCTCGTGAAAATCGGATGAGATTTGACCGAGTTATGGGGGTGAGAAGTTTTGACCTATGTCTATATAGGAATCTAAAGGGTAAGATTTTGACATGAATTTCGACTAAAATTTACGTAGTCAGATTTTAATGCCAGTTTATTCTAGAGGCAAAACTATGAACAAAAAGCCAAAGCTCGTGAAAATCGGATGAGATTTGACCGAGTTATTGGGGCGAGAAGTTTTGACCTCCGTCTATATAGGAATCTAAGGGGTAAGATTTTGACATGAATTTCGACTAAAATTTACGTAGTCAGATTTTAATGCCAGTTTATTCTAGAGGGAAAACTATGAACAAAAAGCCAAAGCTCCTGAAAAACGGATGAGATTTGACCGAGTTATGGGGGTGAGAAGTTTTGACCTATGTCTATATAGGAATCTAAGGGGTAAGATTTTGACATGAATTTCGACTAAAATTTACGTAGTCAGATTTTAATGCCAGCTTATTTTAGAGGGAAAACTATGAACAAAAAGCCAAAGCTCCTGAAAAACGGATGAGATTTGACCGAGTTATGGGGGTGAGAAGTTTTGACCTATGTCTATATAGGAATCTAAAGGGTAAGATTTTGACATGAATTTTGACTAAAATTTACGTAGTCAGATTTTAATGCCAGTTTATTCTAGAGGGAAAACTATGAACAAAAAGCCAAAGCTCGTGAAAATCTGATGAGATTTGACCGAGTTATGGGGGTGAGAAGTTTTGACCTAAGCCTATATAGGAATCTAAGGGGTAAGATTTTGACATGAATTTCGACTAAAATTTACGTAGTCAGATTTTAATGCCAGTTTATTCTAGAGGGAAAACTATGAACAAAATGCCAAAGTTCGTGAAAATCTGATGAGATTTGACCGAGTTATGGGGGTGAGAAGTTTTGACCTATGTCCATATAGAATATTTGAGGGTAAGATTTTGACATGAATTTCGACTAAAATTTACGTAGTCAGATTTAAATGCCAGTTTATTCTAGAGGGAAAACTATGAACAAAAAGCCAAAGCTCGTGAAAATCGGATGAGATTTGACCGAGTTATGGGGGTGAGAAGTTTTGACCTATGCCTATATAGGAATCTAAGGGGTAAGATTTTGACATGAATTTCGACTAAAATTTACGTAGTCAGATTTTAATGCCAGTTTATTCTAGAGGGAAAACTATGAACAAAAAGCCAAAGCTCGTGAAAATCTGATGAGATTTGACCGAGTTATGGGGGTGAGAAGATTTGACCTAAGCCTATATAGGAATCTAAGGGGTAAGATTTTGACATGAATTTCGACTAAAATTTACGTAGTCAGATTTTAATGCCAGTTTATTCTAGAGGGAAAACTATGAACAAAATGCCAAAGTTCGTGAAAATCTGATGAGATTTGACCGAGTTATGGGGGTGAGAAGTTTTGGCCTATGTCCATATAGAATATTTGAGGGTAAGATTTTGACATGAATTTCGACTAAAATTTACGTAGTCAGATTTAAATGCCAGTTTATTCTAGAGGGAAAACTATGAACAAAAAGCCAAAGCTCGTGAAAATCGGATGAGATTTGACCGAGTTATGGGGGTGAGAAGTTTTGACCTATGTCTATATAGGAATCTAAAGGGTAAGATTTTGACATGAATTTCGACTAAAATTTACGTAGTCAGATTTTAATGCCAGTTTATTCTAGAGGCAAAACTATGAACAAAAAGCCAAAGCTCGTGCAAATCGGATGAGATTTGACCGAGTTATTGGGGCGAGAAGTTTTGACCTCCGTCTATATAGGAATCTAAGGGGTAAGATTTTGACATGAATTTCGACTAAAATTTACCTAGTCAGATTTTAATGCCAGTTTATTCTAGAGGGAAAACTATGAACAAAAAGCCAAAGCTCGTGAAAATCGGATGAGATTTGACCGAGTTATGGGGGTGAGAAGTTTTGACCTATGTCTATATAGGAATCTAGGGGGTAAGATTTTGACATGAATTTCGACTAAAATTTACGTAGTCAGACTTTAATGCCAGTTTATTCTAGAGGGAAAACTATGAACAAAAAGCCAAAGCTCGTGAAAATCTGATGAGATTTGACCGAGTTATGGGGGTGAGAAGTTTTGACCTATGTCCATATAGAATATTTGAGGGTAAGATTTTGACATGAATTTCGACTAAAATTTACGTAGTCAGATTTAAATGCCAGTTTATTCTAGAGGGAAAACTATGAACAAAAAGCCAAAGCTCGTGAAAATCGGATGAGATTTGACCGAGTTATGGGGGTGAGAAGTTTTGACCTATGTCTATATAGGAATCTAAAGGGTAAGATTTTGACATGAATTTCGACTAAAATTTACGTAGTCAGATTTTAATGCCAGTTTATTCTAGAGGCAAAACTATGAACAAAAAGCCAAAGCTCGTGAAAATCGGATGAGATTTGACCGAGTTATTGGGGCGAGAAGTTTTGACCTCCGTCTATATAGGAATCTAAGGGGTAAGATTTTGACATGAATTTCGACTAAAATTTACGTAGTCAGATTTTAATGCCAGTTTATTCTAGAGGGAAAACTATGAACAAAAAGCCAAAGCTCGTGAAAATCTGATGAGATTTGACCGAGTTATGGGGGTGAGAAGTTTTGACCGATGTCCATATAGAATATTTGAGGGTAAGATTTTGACATGAATTTCGACTAAAATTTACGTAGTCAGATTTTAATGCCAGTTTATTCTAGAGGGAAAACTATGAACAAAAAGCCAAAGCTCGTGAAAATCTGATGAGATTTGACCGAGTTATGGGGGTGAGAAGTTTTGACCTAAGCCTATATAGGAATCTAAGGGGTAAGATTTTGACATGAATTTCGACTAAAATTTACGTAGTCAGATTTTAATGCCAGTTTATTCTAGAGGGAAAACTATGAACAAAATGCCAAAGTTCGTGAAAATCTGATGAGATTTGACCGAGTTATGGGGGTGAGAAGTTTTGACCTATGTCCATATAGAATATTTGAGGGTAAGATTTTGACATGAATTTCGACTAAAATTTACGTAGTCAGATTTAAATGCCAGTTTATTCTAGAGGGAAAACTATGAACAAAAAGCCAAAGCTCGTGAAAATCGGATGAGATTTGACCGAGTTATGGGGGTGAGAAGTTTTGACCTATGCCTATATAGGAATCTAAGGGGTAAGATTTTGACATGAATTTCGACTAAAATTTACGTAGTCAGATTTTAATGCCAGTTTATTCTAGAGGGAAAACTATGAACAAAAAGCCAAAGCTCGTGAAAATCTGATGAGATTTGACCGAGTTATGGGGGTGAGAAGATTTGACCTAAGCCTATATAGGAATCTAAGGGGTAAGATTTTGACATGAATTTCGACTAAAATTTACGTAGTCAGATTTTAATGCCAGTTTATTCTAGAGGGAAAACTATGAACAAAATGCCAAAGTTCGTGAAAATCTGATGAGATTTGACCGAGTTATGGGGGTGAGAAGTTTTGACCTATGTCCATATAGAATATTTGAGGGTAAGATTTTGACATGAATTTCGACTAAAATTTACGTAGTCAGATTTAAATGCCAGTTTATTCTAGAGGGAAAACTATGAACAAAAAGCCAAAGCTCGTGAAAATCGGATGAGATTTGACCGAGTTATGGGGGTGAGAAGTTTTGACCTATGTCTATATAGGAATCTAAAGGGTAAGATTTTGACATGAATTTCGACTAAAATTTACGTAGTCAGATTTTAATGCCAGTTTATTCTAGAGGCAAAACTATGAACAAAAAGCCAAAGCTCGTGAAAATCGGATGAGATTTGACCGAGTTATTGGGGCGAGAAGTTTTGACCTCCGTCTATATAGGAATCTAAGGGGTAAGATTTTGACATGAATTTCGACTAAAATTTACGTAGTCAGATTTTAATGCCAGTTTATTCTAGAGGGAAAACTATGAACAAAAAGCCAAAGCTCGTGAAAATCGGATGAGATTTGACCGAGTTATGGGGGTGAGAAGTTTTGACCTATGTCTATATAGGAATCTAGGGGGTAAGATTTTGACATGAATTTCGACTAAAATTTACGTAGTCAGACTTTAATGCCAGTTTATTCTAGAGGGAAAACTATGAACAAAAAGCCAAAGCTCGTGAAAATCTGATGAGACTTGACCGAGTTATGGGGGTGAGAAGTTTTGACCTATGTCCATATAGAATATTTGAGGGTAAGATTTTGACATGAATTTCGACTAAAATTTACGTAGTCAGATTTAAATGCCAGTTTATTCTAGAGGGAAAACTATGAACAAAAAGCCAAAGCTCGTGAAAATCGGATGAGATTTGACCGAGTTATGGGGGTGAGAAGTTTTGACCTATGTCTATATAGGAATCTAAAGGGTAAGATTTTGACATGAATTTCGACTAAAATTTACGTAGTCAGATTTTAATGCCAGTTTATTCTAGAGGGAAAACTATGAACAAAAAGCCAAAGCTCGTGAAAATCGGATGAGATTTGACCGAGTTATGGGGGTGAGAAGTATTGACCTATGTCCATATAGAATATTTGAGGGTAAGATTTTGACATGAATTTCGACTAAAATTTACGTAGTCAGATTTTAATGCCAGTTTATTCTAGAGGGAAAACTATGAACAAAAACCCAAAGCTCGTGAAAATCGGATGAGATTTGACCGAGTTATGGGGGTGAGAAGTTTTGACCGATGTCTATATAGGAATCTAGGGGGTAAGATTTTGACATGAATTTCGACTAAAATTTACGTAGTCAGACTTTAATGCCAGTTTATTCTAGAGGGAAAACTATGAACAAAAAGCCAAAGCTCGTGAAAATCTGATGAGATTTGACCGAGTTATGGGGGTGAGAAGTTTTGACCTATGTCCATATAGAATATTTGAGGGTAAGATTTTGACATGAATTTCGACTGAAATTTACGTAGTCAGACTTTAATGCCAGTTTATTCTAGAGGGAAAACTATGAACAAAAAGCCAAAGCTCGTGAAAATCGGATGAGATTTGACCGAGGTATGGGGGTGAGACGTTTTGACCTATGTCTATACAGAAATCTAAGGGGTAAGATTTCGACATGAATTTCGACTAAAATTTACCTAGTCAGATTTTAATGCCAGTTTGTTCTAGAGGGAAAACTATGAACAAAAACCCAAAGCTCGTGAAAATCGGATGAGATTTGACCGAGTTATGGGGGTGAGAAGTTTTGACCTATGCCTATATAGGAATCTAAGGGGTAAGATTTTGACATGAATTTCGACTAAAATTTACGTAGTCAGATTTTAATGCCAGCTTATTTTAGAGGGAAAACTATGAACAAAAAGCCAAAGCTCGTGAAAATCGGATGAGATTTGACCGAGTTATGGGGGTGAGAAGTTTTGACCTATGTCTATATAGGAATCTAGGGGGTAAGATTTTGACATGAATTTCGACTAAAATTTACGTAGTCAGACTTTAATGCCAGTTTATTCTAGAGGGAAAACTATGAACAAAAAGCCAAAGCTCGTGAAAATCTGATGAGATTTGACCGAGTTATGGGGGTGAGAAGTTTTGACCTATGTCCATAGAGAATATTTGAGGGTAAGATTTTGACATGAATTTCGACTGAAATTTACGTAGTCAAACTTTAATGCCAGTTTATTCTAGAGGGAAAACTATGAGCAAAAAGCCAAAGCTCGTGAAAATCGGATGAGATTTGACCGAGTTATGGGGGTGAGAAGTTTTGACCTATGTCTATACAGAAATCTAAGGGGTAAGATTTCGACATGAATTTCGACTAAAATTTACCTAGTCAGATTTTAATGCCAGTTTATTCTAGAGGGAAAACTATGAACAAAAACCCAAAGCTCGTGAAAATCGGATGAGATTTGACCGAGTTATGGGGGTGAGAAGTTTTGACCTATGCCTATATAGGAATCTAAGGGGTAAGATTTTGACATGAATTTCGACTAAAATTTACGTAGTCAGATTTTAATGCCAGCTTATTTTAGAGGGAAAACTATGAACAAAAAGCCAAAGCTCGTGAAAATCGGATGAGATTTGACCGAGTTATGGGGGTGAGAAGTTTTGACCTATGTCTATATAGGAATCTAGGGGGTAAGATTTTGACATGAATTTCGACTAAAATTTACGTAGTCAGACTTTAATGCCAGTTTATTCTAGAGGGAAAACTATGAACAAAAAGCCAAAGCTCGTGAAAATCTGATGAGATTTGACCGAGTTATGGGGGTGAGAAGTTTTGACCTATGTCCATAGAGAATATTTGAGGGTAAGATTTTGACATGAATTTCGACTGAAATTTACGTAGTCAAACTTTAATGCCAGTTTATTCTAGAGGGAAAACTATGAGCAAAAAGCCAAAGCTCGTGAAAATCGGATGAGATTTGACCGAGTTATGGGGGTGAGAAGTTTTGACCTATGTCTATACAGAAATCTAAGGGGTAAGATTTCGACATGAATTTCGACTAAAATTTACCTAGTCAGATTTTAATGCCAGTTTATTCTAGAGGGAAAACTATGAACAAAAACCCAAAGCTCGTGAAAATCGGATGAGATTTGACCGAGTTATGGGGGTGAGAAGTTTTGACCTATGCCTATATAGGAATCTAAGGGGTAAGATTTTGACATGAATTTCGACTAAAATTTACGTAGTCAGATTTTAATGCCAGCTTATTTTAAAGGGAAAACTATGAACAAAAACCCAAAGCTCGTGAAAATCGGATGAGATTTGACCGAGTTATGGGGGTGAGAAGTTTTGACCTATGCCTATATAGGAATCTAAGGGGTAAGATTTTGACATGAATTTCGACTAAAATTTACGTAGTCAGATTTTAATGCCAGCTTATTTTAGAGGGAAAACTATGAACAAAAAGCCAAAGCTCGTGAAAATCGGATGAGATTTGACCGAGTTATGGGGGTGAGAAGTTTTGACCTATGTCTATATAGGAATCTAGGGGGTAAGATTTTGACATGAATTTCGACTAAAATTTACGTAGTCAGACTTTAATGCCAGTTTATTCTAGAGGGAAAACTATGAACAAAAAGCCAAAGCTCGTGAAAATCTGATGAGATTTGACCGAGTTATGGGGGTGAGAAGTTTTGACCTATGTCCATAGAGAATATTTGAGGGTAAGATTTTGACATGAATTTCGACTGAAATTTACGTAGTCAAACTTTAATGCCAGTTTATTCTAGAGGGAAAACTATGAGCAAAAAGCCAAAGCTCGTGAAAATCGGATGAGATTTGACCGAGTTATGGGGGTGAGAAGTTTTGACCTATGTCTATACAGAAATCTAAGGGGTAAGATTTCGACATGAATTTCGACTAAAATTTACCTAGTCAGATTTTAATGCCAGTTTATTCTAGAGGGAAAACTATGAACAAAAACCCAAAGCTCGTGAAAATCGGATGAGATTTGACCGAGTTATGGGGGTGAGAAGTTTTGACCTATGCCTATATAGGAATCTAAGGGGTAAGATTTTGACATGAATTTCGACTAAAATTTACGTAGTCAGATTTTAATGCCAGCTTATTTTAAAGGGAAAACTATGAACAAAAAGCCAAAGCTCCTGAAAATCGGATGAGATTTGACCGAGTTATGGGGGTGAGAAGTTTTGACCTATGTCTATATAGGAATCTAAGGGGTAAGATTTTGACATGAATTTCGACTAAAATTTACGTAGTCAGATTTTAATGCCAGTTTATTCTAGAGGGAAAACTATGAACAAAAAACCAAAGCTCGTGAAAATCGGATGAGATTTGACCGAGTTATGGGGGTGAGAAGTTTTGACCTATGTCTATAAAGGAATCTAGGGGGTAAGATTTTGACATGAATTTCGACTAAAATTTACGTAGTCAGACTTTAATGCCAGTTTATTCTAGAGGGAAAACTATGAACAAAAAGCCAAAGCTCGTGAAAATCTGATGAGATTTGACCGAGTTATGGGGGTGAGAAGTTTTGACCTATGTCCATATAGAATATTTGAGGGTAAGATTTTGACATGAATTTCGACTAAAATTTACGTAGTCAGATTTTAGTGCCAGTTTATTCTAGAGGGAAAACTATGAACAAAAAGCCAAAGCTCGTGAAAATCGGATGAGATTTGACCGAGTTATGGGGGTGAGAAGTTTTGACCTATGTCTATATAGGAATCTAAGGGGTAAGATTTTGACATGAATTTCGACTAAAATTTACGTAGTCAGATTTTAATGCCAGTTTATTCTAGAGGGAAAACTATGAACAAAAAGCCAAAGCTCGTGAAAATCTGATGAGATTTGACCGAGTTATGGGGGTGAGAAGTTTTGACCTATGTCTATACAGAAATCTAAGGGGTAAGATTTCGACATGAATTTCGACTAAAATTTACCTAGTCAGATTTTAATGCCAGTTTATTCTAGAGGGAAAACTATGAACAAAAACCCAAAGCTCGTGAAAATCGGATGAGATTTGACCGAGTTATGGGGGTGAGAAGTTTTGACCTATGCCTATATAGGAATCTAAGGGGTAAGATTTTGACATGAATTTCGACTAAAATTTACGTAGTCAGATTTTAATGCCAGCTTATTTTAGAGGGAAAACTATGAACAAAAAGCCAAAGCTCCTGAAAATCGGATGAGATTTGACCGAGTTATGGGGGTGAGAAGTTTTGACCTATGTCTATATAGGAATCTAAGGGGTAAGATTTTGACATGAATTTCGACTAAAATTTACGTAGTCAGATTTTAATGCCAGTTTATTCTAGAGGGAAAACTATGAACAAAAAACCAAAGCTCGTGAAAATCGGATGAGATTTGACCGAGTTATGGGGGTGAGAAGTTTTGACCTATGTCTATAAAGGAATCTAGGGGGTAAGATTTTGACATGAATTTCGACTAAAATTTACGTAGTCAGACTTTAATGCCAGTTTATTCTAGAGGGAAAACTATGAACAAAAAGCCAAAGCTCGTGAAAATCTGATGAGATTTGACCGAGTTATGGGGGTGAGAAGTTTTGACCTATGTCCATATAGAATATTTGAGGGTAAGATTTTGACATGAATTTCGACTAAAATTTACGTAGTCAGATTTTAGTGCCAGTTTATTCTAGAGGGAAAACTATGAACAAAAAGCCAAAGCTCGTGAAAATCGGATGAGATTTGACCGAGTTATGGGGGTGAGAAGTTTTGACCTATGTCTATATAGGAATCTAAGGGGTAAGATTTTGACATGAATTTCGACTAAAATTTACGTAGTCAGATTTTAATGCCAGTTTATTCTAGAGGGAAAACTATGAACAAAAAGCCAAAGCTCGTGAAAATCTGATGAGATTTGACCGAGTTATGGGGGTGAGAAGTTTTGACCTAAGCCTATATAGGAATCTAAGGGGTAAGATTTTGACATGAATTTCGACTAAAATTTACGTAGTCAGATTTTAATGCCAGTTTATTCTAGAGGGAAAACTATGAACAAAAAGCCAAAGCTCGTGAAAATCGGATGAGATTTGACCGA
The DNA here is from genome assembly GCF_003285875.2 of Drosophila novamexicana. Lineage (NCBI taxonomy): Eukaryota > Metazoa > Arthropoda > Insecta > Diptera > Drosophilidae > Drosophila > Drosophila novamexicana. The sequence continues at coordinate 168,221 of NW_020824858.1, read as the reverse complement.
GTTATGGGGGTGAGAAATTTTGACCTATGCCTATATGGGAATCTAAGGGGTAAGATTTTGACATGAATTTCGACTAAAATTTACGTAGTCAGATTTTAATGCCAGTTTATTCTAGAGGGAAAACTATGAACAAAAAGCCAAAGCTCGTGAAAATCGGCTGAGATTTGACCGAGTTATGGGGGTGAGAAGTTTTGACCTATGTCTATATAGGAATCTAAAGAGTAAGATTTTGACATGAATTTCGACTAAAATTTACGTAGTCAGATTTTAATGCCAGTTTATTCTCGAGGGAAAACTATGAACAAAAACCCAAAGCTCGTGAAAATCGGATGAGATTTGACCGAGTTATGGGGGTGAGAAGTTTTGACCTATGCCTATATAGGAATCTAAGGGGTAAGATTTTGACATGAATTTCGACTAAAATTTACGTAGTCAGATTTTAATGCCAGCTTATTTTAGAGGGAAAACTATGAACAAAAAGCCAAAGCTCCTGAAAATCGGATGAGATTTGACCGAGTTATGGGGGTGAGAAGTTTTGACCTATGTCTATATAGGAATCTAAGGGGTAAGATTTTGACATGAATTTCGACTAAAATTTACGTAGTCAGATTTTAATGCCAGTTTATTCTAGAGGGAAAACTATGAACAAAAAGCCAAAGCTCGTGAAAATCGGATGAGATTTGACCGAGTTATGGGGGTGAGAAGTTTTGACCTATGTCTATATAGGAATCTAAGGGGTAAGATTTTGACATGAATTTCGACTAAAATTTACGTAGTCAGACTTTAATGCCAGTTTATTCTAGAGCGAAAACTATGAGCAAAAAGCCAAACCTCGTGAAAATCGGATGAGATTTGACCGAGTTATGGGGGTGAGAAGTTTTGACCTATGTCTATATAGGAATCTAAAGAGTAAGATTTTGACATGAATTTCGACTAAAATTTACGTAGTCAGATTTTAATGCCAGTTTATTCTCGAGGGAAAACTATGAACAAAAACCCAAAGCTCGTGAAAATCGGATGAGATTTGACCGAGTTATGGGGGTGAGAAGTTTTGACCTATGCCTATATAGGAATCTAAGGGGTAAGATTTTGACATGAATTTCGACTAAAATTTACGTAGTCAGATTTTAATGCCAGCTTATTTTAGAGGGAAAACTATGAACAAAAAGCCAAAGCTCCTGAAAATCGGATGAGATTTGACCGAGTTATGGGGGTGAGAAGTTTTGACCTATGTCTATATAGGAATCTAAGGGGTAAGATTTTGACATGAATTTCGACTAAAATTTACGTAGTCAGATTTTAATGCCAGTTTATTCTAGAGGGAAAACTATGAACAAAAAGCCAAAGCTCGTGAAAATCGGATGAGATTTGACCGAGTTATGGGGGTGAGAAGTTTTGACCTATGTCTATATAGGAATCTAAGGGGTAAGATTTTGACATGAATTTCGACTAAAATTTACGTAGTCAGACTTTAATGCCAGTTTATTCTAGAGCGAAAACTATGAGCAAAAAGCCAAACCTCGTGAAAATCGGATGAGATTTGACCGAGTTATGGGGGTGAGAAATTTTGACCTATGTCTATATCCGAATCTAAGGGGTAAGATTTTGACATGAATTTCGACTAAAAATTTACGTAGTCAGATTTTAATGCCGGTTTATTCTAGAGGGAAAACTATGAATAAAAAGCCAAAGCTCGTGAAAATCTGATTAGATTTGACCGAGTTATGGGGGTGAGAAGTTTTGACCTATGTCTATATATATAAGGGGTAAGATTTTGACATGAATTTGGACAAAAATGTACGTAGTCAGATTTTAATGCCAGTTTATTCTAGAGGGAAAACTATGAACAAAAAGCCAAAGCTCGTGAAAATCGGATGAGATTTGACCGAGTTATGGGGGTGAGAAGTTTTGACCTATGTCTATATAGAATATTTGCGGGTAAGATTTTGACATGAATTTGGAAAAAAATTTACGTAGTCAGATTTTAATGCCAGATTATTCTAGAGGGAAAACTATGAATAAAAAGCCAAAGCTCGTGAAAATCTGATGAGATTTGACCGAATTATAGGGGTGAGAAGTTTTGACCTATGTCCATATAGAATATTTGAGGGTAAGATTTTGACATGAATTTCGACTAAAATTTACGTAGTCAGATTTAAATGCCAGTTTATTCTAGAGGGAAAACTATGAACAAAAAACCAAAGCTCGTGAAAATCTGATGAGATTTGACCGAGTTATGGGGGTGAGAAGTTTTGACCTATGTCTATATAGAATATTTGAGGGTAAGATTTTGACATGAATTTCGACTAATATTTACGTTGTCAGATTTTAATGCCAGATTATTTTAGAGGGAAAACTATGAACAAAAAACCAAAGCTCGTGAAAATCTGATGAGATTTGACCGAATTATGGGGGTGAGAAGTTTTGACCTATGTCTATATAGAATATTTGAGGGTAAGATTTTGACATGAATTTCGACTAAAATTTACGTAGTCAGATTTTAATGCCAGTTTATTCTAGAGGGAAAACTATGAACAAACCACCAAAGCTCGTGAAAATCTGATGAGATTTGACCGAATTATGGGGGTGAGAAGTTTTGACCTATGTCTATATAGAATATTTGAGAGTAAGATTTTGACATGAATTTCGACTAAAATTTACGTAGTCAGATTTTAATGCCAGTTTATTCTAGAGGGAAAACTATGAACAAAAGGCCAAAGCTCGTGAAAATCTGATGAGATTTGACCGAGTTATGGGGGTGAGAAGTTTTGACCTATGTCTATATAGAATATTTGAGGGTAAGATTTTGACATGAATTTCGACTAAAATTTACGTTGTCAGATTTTAATGCCAGTTTATTCTAGAGGGAAAACTATGAACAAAAGGCCAAGGCTCGTGAAAATCTGATGAGATTTGACCGAGTTATGGGGGTGAGAAGTTTTGACCTATGTCTATATAGGAATCTAAGGGGTAAGATTTTGACATGAATTTCGACTAAAATTTACGTAGTCAGATTTTAATGCCAGTTTATTCTAGAGGGAAAACTATGAACAAAAAACCAAAGCTCGTGAAAATCGGATGAGATTTGACCGAGTTATGGGGGTGAGAAGTTTTGACCTATGTCTATAAAGGAATCTAGGGGGTAAGATTTTGACATGAATTTCGACTAAAATTTACGTAGTCAGACTTTAATGCCAGTTTATTCTAGAGGGAAAACTATGAACAAAAAGCCAAAGCTCGTGAAAATCTGATGAGATTTGACCGAGTTATGGGGGTGAGAAGTTTTGACCTATGTCCATATAGAATATTTGAGGGTAAGATTTTGACATGAATTTCGACTAAAATTTACGTAGTCAGATTTTAGTGCCAGTTTATTCTAGAGGGAAAACTATGAACAAAAAGCCAAAGCTCGTGAAAATCGGATGAGATTTGACCGAGTTATGGGGGTGAGAAGTTTTGACCTATGTCTATATAGGAATCTAAGGGGTAAGATTTTGACATGAATTTCGACTAAAATTTACGTAGTCAGATTTTAATGCCAGTTTATTCTAGAGGGAAAACTATGAACAAAAAGCCAAAGCTCGTGAAAATCTGATGAGATTTGACCGAGTTATGGGGGTGAGAAGTTTTGACCTAAGCCTATATAGGAATCTAAGGGGTAAGATTTTGACATGAATTTCGACTAAAATTTACGTAGCCAGATTTTAATGCCAGTTTATTCTAGAGGGAAAACTATGAACAAAAAGCCAAAGCTCGTGAAAATCGGATGAGATTTGACCGAGTTATGGAGGTGAGAAATTTTGACCTATGCCTATATGGGAATCTAAGGGGTAAGATTTTGACATGAATTTCGACTAAAATTTACGTAGTCAGATTTTAATGCCAGTTTATTCTAGAGGGAAAACTATGAACAAAAAGCCAAAGCTCGTGAAAATCGTATGAGATTTGACCGAGTTATGGGGGTGAGAAGTTTTGACCTATGTCTATATAGGAATCTAAAGGGTAAGATTTTGACATGAATTTCGACTAAAATTTACGTAGTCAGATTTTAATGCCAGTTTATTCTCGAGGGAAAACTATGAACAAAAACCCAAAGCTCGTGAAAATCGGATGAGATTTGACCGAGTTATGGGGGTGAGAAGTTTTGACCTATGCCTATATAGGAATCTAAGGGGTAAGATTTTGACATGAATTTCGACTAAAATTTACGTAGTCAGATTTTAATGCCAGCTTATTTTAGAGGGAAAACTATGAACAAAAAGCCAAAGCTCCTGAAAATCGGATGAGATTTGACCGAGTTATGGGGGTGAGAAGTTTTGACCTATGTCTATATAGGAATCTAAGGGGTAAGATTTTGACATGAATTTCGACTAAAATTTACGTAGTCAGATTTTAATGCCCGTTTATTCTAGAGGGAAAACTATGAACAAAAAGCCAAAGCTCGTGAAAATCTGATGAGATTTGACCAAGTTATGGGGGTGAGAAGTTTTGACCTATGTCTATATAGAATATTTGAGGGTAAGATTTTGACATGAATTTCGACTAAAATTTACGTAGTCAGATTTTAATGCCAGTTTATTCTAGAGGGAAAACTATGAACAAAAAGCCAAAGCTCGTGAAAATCGGATGAGATTTGACCGAGTTATGGGGGTGAGAAGTTTTGACCTATGTCTATATAGGAATCTAAGGGGTAAGATTTTGACATGAATTTCGACTAAAAATTTACGTAGTCAGATTTTAATGCCAGTTTATTCTAGAGGGAAAACTATGAATAAAAAGCCAAAGCTCGTGAAAATCTGATTAGATTTGACCGAGTTATGGGGGTGAGAAGTTTTGACCTATGTCTATATATATAAGGGGTAAGATTTTGACATGAATTTGGACAAAAATGTACGTAGTCAGATTTTAATGCCAGTTTATTCTAGAGGGAAAACTATGAACAAAAAGCCAAAGCTCGTGAAAATCGGATGAGATTTGACCGAGTTATGGGGGTGAGAAGTTTTGACCTATGTCTATATAGAATATTTCCGGTAAGATTTTGACATGAATTTGGAAAAAAATTTACGTAGTCAGATTTTAATGCCAGATTATTCTAGAGGGAAAACTATGAATAAAAAGCCAAAGCTCGTGAAAATCTGATGAGATTTGACCGAATTATAGGGGTGAGAAGTTTTGACCTATGTCTATATAGAATATTTGAGGGTAAGATTTTGACATGAATTTGGACCAAAATTTACGTAGTCAGATTTTAATGCCAGTTTATTCTAGAGGGAAAACTATGAACAAAATGCCAAAGTTCGTGAAAATCTGATAAGATTTGACCGAGTTATGGGGGTGAGAAGTTTTGACCTATGTCCATATAGAATATTTGAGGGTAAGATTTTGACATGAATTTCGACTAAAATTTACGTAGTCAGATTTAAATGCCAGTTTATTCTAGAGGGAAAACTATGAACAAAAAACCAAAGCTCGTGAAAATCTGATGAGATTTGACCGAGTTATGGGGGTGAGAAGTTTTGACCTATGTCTATATAGAATATTTGAGGGTAAGATTTTGACATGAATTTCGACTAATATTTACGTTGTCAGATTTTAATGCCAGATTATTTTAGAGGGAAAACTATGAACAAAAAACCAAAGCTCGTGAAAATCTGATGAGATTTGACCGAATTATGGGGGTGAGAAGTTTTGACCTATGTCTATATAGAATATTTGAGAGTAAGATTTTGACATGAATTTCGACTAAAATTTACGTAGTCAGATTTTAATGCCAGTTTATTCTAGAGGGAAAACTATGAACAAAAGGCCAAAGCTCGTGAAAATCTGATGAGATTTGACCGAGTTATGGGGGTGAGAAGTTTTGACCTATGTCTATATAGAATATTTGAGGGTAAGATTTTGACATGAATTTCGACTAAAATTTACGTTGTCAGATTTTAATGCCAGTTTATTCTAGAGGGAAAACTATGAACAAAAGGCCAAGGCTCGTGAAAATCTGATGCGATTTGACCGAGTTATGGGGGTGAGCAGTTTTGACCTATGTCTATATAGGAACAAAAGGGGTAAGATTTTGACATGAATTTGGACAAAAATTTACGTAGTAAGATTTTAATGTCAGTTTATTTTAGAGGGAAAACTATGAACAAAAAGCCAAAGTTCGTGAAAATCTGATGAGATTTGACCGAGTTATAGGGGTGAGAAATTTTGACCTATGTCCATATAGGATATTTGGCGGTACCATATTTACATGAATTTTACCTAAAATAAATTTTCCAAATAATTATCCTTACAGCTTAGCAACAAGATGAAAACAGAGAGATTTTAAATAATGCAATTGAAGGCAGACTAAAAAGATCCTGATCGTGTACCCAAAACAACCTTCAGGCTCTACTCTCGGAACTTTGCTTTACTTTCCAAAGTTCTCATGAGCTTAGTTGGGAAATTAGATAGACATAAATAACACGCTGAAAAGTATGCTTTAAAATTGCCACGCTAAAACTATATCTGAAATATTGTTAACTAACAGCCCAAAAAGTATGTATCTAAATTGGAACATAACAAAAATCTTTGGCGTGTACGAAGAGTCTTATTATTATTATTAAGAACTTAAGCAGATTTGGGGAGACAGGTCATGCCCCTATACAGAGAAACGCATTAAGACAGCTGCATATATATTTCATATATGTTTTGATTCTCTCAAAGGCTTTAGGGATAGCAGCAAAATGTTGAAAATTTGTTTGCATGCTTAGCACGTAAAGCGAATTGATTTCAATTTTCCTAAACTCAACTAAGCAGCGCCAACGCATATATTTTCTAGAATAAATTGGCAACATTTGGGACAACGTTGCGTATACGGAATATGTTCTAAAGGCCGTGCCTAATCTCTGGGAATATCCGACACTTGAATTAAGCGAAAGCGAAATATGATTTTGGTGCAATTCCCCAAAAACAATAATAATAGCAATGTTAAGAAGCACAATCAATTATCATTTAATCAATTTCATAATTTGATTTATTTTGTTTTGCGAAAAATTCGTCTACCCTGTACCCATAAAGATAAAAGCATATTGGCGTTGTGAAAGTGTGTGTATCAGGCGAAAAAGAGGAAAGTGTTATGCCAAGAATTATATATATTCACATATATCATATATATCACATATATCACATATTCACATATACATATATATGGCCCGTCAGCGTTTTGAGAATAATTAATGTATTTATACAGAGAAGTAAGTACTAATTGGTACAGGGTTTTTTTCTAGAACCTCGGAAAATAGAATGAAAAAGGCAATTTCAGGTTAAAATTATATGATAAGTTCGAGTGGTAGAAAATCCATTTGAATTAAATAATTCTCAAACTAAAGAGTATTGATTATTCATTAGTATTGAGTGGGAAATAGATAAAGGTCTGGATGCCTGCCAGACATAGTTCTGAATGTCCCATTGATGTCTCCTGCTTGAAATACAATCTTAAACGCTTCGTTTGATAAGGCTAGATAACAGCTGATTAGAACTCACTATAAAATACAGCTGTGATCAGTGGAAAATCATTCGTTCATTCAACAACGATCAAGATGAAAGTACTCGTAGTTCTTGCTCTGGCTTTTGCCACCGTCTCCGCTGGCGTTATGCCCCAGAATGCACCCGTGCATCCTCGTTACTTGCCCGCCGTGCCCTCGATTCAGGGACGTATCACCAACGGCAAGACCGCCACGGAGGGTCAGTTCCCCTACCAGGTGGGACTAAGCTTCTCCAGCTCCAGCGGTAGCTGGTGGTGCGGTGGCTCCATCATTGACAACCAGTGGGTGCTGACTGCCGCTCACTGCACCAGCGGGTAAGTGTTCCCATCCAAGACTTTTCCCTTACACTAACGGCTTTGTATCCTTGTCTGCAGTGCCTCCTCGGTGACCATCTACTATGGTGCTCTTCAACGCACCAACGCCAAGCTTACCCAGACCGTCTCCAGCTCCAACTTCAAGCAGCACACCAGCTACAACTCTATTGTTTTGTCCAACGATATCTCGCTGATCCAGACACCTACCGTGTCCTTCACCGCCTACATCAACAAGATTGAATTGCCAGCTATTGCCAGCAGCTACTCCACCTATGCCGGCGAGAAGGCTATCGCCTCTGGCTGGGGCAAGACCTCCGATAGCGCTACCAGTGTGACCAACGTACTGCAGTACCAGACCTTTGAGGTGGTGTCTGTCGCCACTTGCCAGGCCACCTATGGCTCTTTGACCGCCAGCTCCAAGGTTATCTGCATTGCCACTCCCAACAAGTCTTCCACCTGCAACGGTGATTCTGGTGGCCCATTGGTCCTCGAAAGCTCCGGCAAACTTATTGGTGTCACCTCTTTTGTGTCCAGCTCTGGCTGCGAGTCTGGCCTCCCAGCTGGCTTCACCCGTGTGACCAGCTTCTTGGACTGGATCAAGACCAACTCCGGCGTTTCCTACTAAATGCACCTTCAACGGAATATTTCTAAATACTCCAAATAAACCATGGTATACCAAAAAAGTATATAAAATTTCGTTTGCTATTCTATTCTATTTTAAAAATATTTCAATAGTATTATGCGTAGCTGTTAACTTATTCGGAATCCTTTAGTTACGAGAGGTCTAACATAGCACCTATTATTGGCAACCGCTATCCTGGATCGCGTGTTCTGTCATCCGACGGAAATCTCTTCATCCTTTCTAAGGATGAACTGTGTCTTCACTTTGTATAAAAGCTGTATGCTTCTCTTCAATAAAATCGAAATCTTCCTTTTACTATGTTGTCGGTCTCGTAATTTCAAATGCATGTAAATGCGTGCGAAGATGTGACCGTTGTTTGTATATTATAATTTATTTCCTATAGACCATCAATTTATTTTGTACTCAAAAGTGAGAGTGGTTCAGTCTTTTTCGCACTTTTGTTTCAGGTTATGTAAGATAACGATGGACATGACAGCACAAAGTTGTATCAGTAGAGCGTTAAAACTGAGATATTATTTGGAATATACATATCGCCTCGACTTTTGATACTGATCGAGATAATGGGAATTTGAGCCACGCGTCTTGTGATGTATTTATAGTACCATCAGCAAGGGTATAAATAATTATTATGTCTGTATATACCATACTATATCTTGCTTCTGATAATAAAACAAGTGTTTTTTGATTTTGCCAGTCATTTAAACGAACTTGTCTGTCATCCGACAAGTTTATAAACATAAATACATGCATTTAAAAAAAAAGCTCATGAGTTTTGTGCGATCAAAATAAAACATGTATGAATACTTTATTCAAGACCGTCTGACTAGGAAATACCCTTATTCCAGCGACGAGCTGGCGTTAAAAATTTATATATATATATATATATATATATGAATTAAAAAATATATAAATGTATTGAACAATAGTGTAGATCGGACAATATGTACCGAAGCTAAAAGATAAGAGCGTAATTAAAAGCTCTAATAGTCGCTGAGATGGACGCATTCATACATACATATGCATATATGAATGATTGGACGGATCAGGTATAGCTCAATCGAACTCAATATGCTTGAAAGTATGCTTCAGAATATATAAACCTAATGTTATCACAGGAATATCGTTACCCTAAAACCCAAATAGTATGCCTATTAAATGAAAATAATCTACCATGTGTGTAATCTAATTTAAAGAAGTATGTTCGTCTTATTTGCCATCTTAAGATTGAAATATACCCAAATCAATAATATTCCTAGATAAACGTGATTATTCTGTTTACTCGGCACATCCAGAGATCACAGATTAGAGACCCTGAACATTGAGTTTTAATCCCCACCGAATAAGCATTTAACGAGAGTTATCAACTTTGCATGATTTTTTATTCAAGAATTGTTTAGTAAGAAATGCCAGTGTGGTCACGAATCCAGTCCAAGTGGTAGGTGACACGCGCGAAACCAGCTGGTCCACCAGATTGGCATCCAGCGGCAGGCACAAAGTTGGTAACACCCACCAGTTTGTTGCCGTCGTGTGTGACCAATGGGCCACCGGAGTCACCACTGCATGTACCCTTGCCATCGACAACGCGCACACAGATAATCTTATCCTGGATCAGGCCCGTGCCATAGTAGTTTGCACACTCGGAATTATGAATAATCTGCAGGTCGGCGCACTGCAGCCAGTCGGGCAGTGGGCTGCCATCGTAGGTGCCACCCCAGCCGCAAGCAACGGCCCAGTTTTCATTGTAGTCGTTGTAGCGATCGTTGTAGCTGGGCAGCTCCACCTTGTTGACCATGTGCCAGAAGTCCACATGGGGAATGCGGATCAAGGCGATGTCAGAGTCGTGATGGTTGATGAAGTCGTTGCGGCCAACCCAGTGGGTGTACTGGGCGTCTGTGCGCCAGGTGGCACCGAAGTAGACGGTCACGGACTCAGCACTGCCAGAGCAGTGCTCGGCAGTCAGGACCCAGGTGTTGCCAATGATAGAACCACCGCACCACCAGCCACCGCCGTTGCTGCTGAAGCCCAGGCCAACGGTGTAGGGCGCCTTACCCTCGTATGCGGGATAGCCATTAGTAATGCGTCCCTCGATTTTCGAGGATTTGGCCAGATCCTTGGGATAGGCAATACCCGCCGAGGGGGCCGCTGAAGCGGCGGCCACAGCCAAAACCAAAATTGTAATGAACACCTTCATGTCGCTTGCACAACTTGGGCTATGCCTTAAAGTTTGTCACTTTTATAGCTAAACTGAGTTGCACTCAATAATCTTTAAATATGAATGATTTATTTTTATTATCTTTACAACACACAAGTGGAATCGTAAAAAAATTTTGTTTTGCCGGATAGAGGAAAAATCAGTGATAATGATTGACACGAGTCACTTAAGATTTGATCATATTTTCATGTTTTATATATATAATAATTTTAATTAATTATCAATAAATCATTCAAAATTGTTCTAACTATTCCTGAATGTGCGTAAGTATGTATGCTTTTATGTGCCTACGTACGTCTTTATGTTAAGCGCCGACCAAGTTTACTTTACTACGTTGCAAGTTAATAAAATCCAAATGTGGGTAACGCTTTACTATGCGATTCTCATGAATTAACATAAGGCATATAAGCGTGCATGACTTGCTAAAAACTGATATAATCAAGTTGTGTGTGATTTATTTCACTTTCTTTTGGGCATCTATATGTACGTATGAGTGTTCACATATATGTATGTATAAAATAATGCTTAACGCTTTCATGTATGCATGTATGTATACATGAATGCATGTATGTATGCAAGTATGTATGCATGTATGTATGCATATATGTATGCATGTATGTATGCATGTATGTATGCATGTATGTATGCATGTATGTATGCTTGTACGTATGCATGTATGTATGCATATATGCATGCATATATACATGTATGCAAATAAGAATGCATGTATGCATGCACGTAATTAGGCATGTATTCCGTATGCATGTATGTATGTATGCATGCATGTATTTATGTAAGTTAATATGTGTCTTCAATAGTTAATTCTTGGAATGGTTGTGATTAATAAGGTGATTTATTTTCGAGTTCAATACCGGGAGAGGGAACCATCTCTTTGTAATTTAGTTTTATTAATGCTAAGCAAACGAATAAAACAAGACCTGCATTTGGTGTTGGTAGAAAAAGGTTCAGAGTTTCTGGGCATCCCTGACTATTTGTAATGTCCTTCTATGTGATTCTCAAGATTTCATGTATGATTGCAGTTTTCCAAGCTTTATACTCAATGTTATATTATCAAGTTGTGATATCAATTTTATCGTATACTTTAAGTCTATATGCTATACTTCTTTCCTTTCTTTCTCTTATCAGACTTCCTCTTATTAATAGAAGACAAGACTGTCTTTAAGTCCGAACATGTATTACACAACATGTATTACACAATGTATTGTTAAGCTTGAGCAAAATTAAATAACATTTTTCAATGTTGTATTGCTAAGCTCAATATTCCAGTTCAAAAACTCTGTTAAGTACCCCTTAACTCGTATAATTTAGAAAAGCATAAGCCATTCTTAAAAAGGTATAAAGACTTTTCGTTACAAAGGAGCATAAAAATAAGATAATACTGCTAAAAAATAAAAAAAAAGTTGTTGCTTTTTCATAATTCCTTGTATTTTCAATTAAATTCAGAGCTGATCGCTTAGTAGTAGGCAATGCCCGTTATGTCGCGAATCCAGTCCAAGTGGTAGGTGACACGCTGGAAGCCAGATGGATGTCCAGATTGGCAACCCGCAGAAGAAACCCAGTTGGTAACACCAATAAGTTTCTTGCCTTCGTGAATAACCAATGGGCCGCCAGAATCTCCACTGCATGTCGATTTGCCTTCAGGAGTACGTACGCAAACAATGTTGTCCCCTACAACGCTGGAGCCATAAGTCTGCTGGCACTCGTGGTTGGGCATCACCTGCAGATCGACGCACTGCATCCAGTCGGGCAAGCCACTGTTATCATAAGTACGACCCCAGCCGCAGGCAAAGGACCACCATCCATTGAAATCGTTGTAGCGCTCGTTATAGCTGGGCAGTTCCACTTTGTTGACCAAATCCCAGAAGTCCACATGAGGAATGCGGATCAAAGCAATATCGGCGGCATGGTGATTAATGATATCGTTGCGGCCAACCCAGTGGGTGAATATGGAGTTGGTACGCCAAGTGGCACCGAAGTGAACGCCCACGGCCTCAGCGTTGCTGGTGCAGTGCTCGGCAGTCAGGACCCAGGTGTGTCCAATGATGGAGCCACCGCACCAGGTAGTACCACCGGGAATGTTAATGCTCAAGCCAACAGTGTAAGGTGCTTGGCCCTCATATGCTGGATTTCCGTTGGTAATACGACCCTCGATCTTGTTGGGTTTGGGCAGATCCTTGGGATGCACTACAGTCTCGGTGGGTGCCGCCGTGGCGGCAGCAATGGCCAAAGCCAAACAAGCTACAAACAGTTTCATGTCTCAAACACTACTTGGTTCGGGAATTTATTTTCAACGAGCTTTTATAAGCCAGAGCGTTAACCACCCTCACATTTTCAAGTATTAAAGTATTTGTAAATTGATTTGCCCCATAAATATTCTCTGACAGTTCTATATAAAAATGCATCGAAGATAACGAAATTCCGAGCCTAAGCTCTTCAGCTTTAATGATTAAGTTCTTCAATTGGAATTATTTTGGGAATGATTATGCGAAACAATTTGTAAGGTGAATATAAATCCGCTTGGATAAAGAAAACGAATTACTAGATGCAATACCATTGGTGTAATGGTTGGATAGTAATAGAAATTAGAATTAGAAAAAACGCCTAAATAATAGATGGAGTGTAATAATTTGGGATAAAGAAGTATAATAATTAAATGAAAGGAATAAATGTGATTCAACTGATATGGTATGGATAACTGGAATAATAAATAGTATGAAAAGGCGAAATGCATAAATGAAATAATTATAAAGCAGAACTAGAGACATAAACAATTAAATTAAGCACCATGACCCGTCAGACATTTTCAATAGTAGGTCAGTACAAACACGCCATCTTAACTATAATAACCCCACGTCGAGTTAATGAATTAAGCCAAAAGCGTAAACAAGCATTTATATTTAGAATCAATCATATCGCTGCTCCAGTGAAATATTTATTGTGAATGAAACCTTTTATGAATATGGACTTGCGTAAAAGTAGCAAAAATCTAGAAATCTGATAAGGATAACTTTTTATAGAATTGTATATTAAAATATATTAAACGGCGTATTTTAATCTTTAACTCCATAAAACTTATCTCTGGGCATTTGGTGGAGCTCAAGGAATATTTATGAGCGATTCGACCAAGTCAACTCTAAAGCGACAGCACGAGTATAAAAGATCGATGCGGAGCCTATGGAACTACAAGTAGTACCTACAACATGAAGGTGTTTCTAACAATTCTCGCTTTGGCTGTTGCCTCCGCCTCGGCATTCGAGTCGGTCGTCCATCCTAAGGACATTCCCAAGGTCAACAAGATCGAAGGCCGTATCACCAATGGCTACCCAGCCCCTGAGGGCAAGGCCCCCTATACCGTTGGACTGGGCTTCAGCGGCGGCTGGTGGTGCGGTGGTTCCATTATTGGAAACACCTGGGTCCTGACTGCCGAGCACTGCACGGGTTCTGACGTCACCGTCTACTTCGGTGCCACCTGGCGCACCAACGCCCAGTTCACCCACTGGGTCAGCGGCAATGACATCATCAACCACAACAGCGCTGACATCGCTCTGATCCGCATTCCCCATGTGGACTTCTGGCACATGGTTAACAAGGTGGAGCTGCCCAGCTACAACGATCGCTACAACGACTACAACAATAACTGGGCCGTTGCTTGCGGCTGGGGTGGTACCTACGATGGCAGCCCACTGCCCGACTATCTTCAGTGCGTCGACCTGCAGATCATGCACAACTCCGAGTGCCAGCAGACTTACGGCTCTGGAACTGTTACTGACAACATCCTCTGTGTGAGAACTCCCGACGGCAAGTCCACCTGCGGTGGTGACTCCGGTGGTCCATTGGTTACACACGACAGCAACAAACTGGTCGGTGTTACCAACTGGGTTTCTGCTGCCGGTTGTCAATCTGGACACCCATCTGGCTTCCAGCGTGTCACCTACCACTTGGACTGGATTCGTGACCACACTGGCATTTCTTACTAATAAGCTACTGCTTCCAAAATGACCCAAATAAAGCATACATATATAAAATGAATACATTATACTCTCTTGTCTTCTTTGATGCCTATTTTACGTCAGAAAGCGTAACGAAACGCAAATAGATCCATCTTCCTGCTAAGGCTCGTTGACCACCAGTCAATGAGTCAGTTACTCAGTTAGCCAGTGAGTCAATTAGTCAGAGAATCATGACAAGCCGTTTGAGATATGTCACTCTACTTTATAAAAAGTTTATAAATATGTACAGACAACATAATAGGAAACAAGTAAGAGGTTCTAGTCGGGAGCTCCCGACTGGGGAATACCCTGAACCCTTTTATTCCAACACCAAATGCAGTTCGCGCAACGCGCTCGTTTGAAGTAATAAAGATAAATAATAAAAAAAATTTCCTTGGCAGGGTTCGAACTTGCACCGTATTATTTGCTGACTCTACTCAACAGACAAACCAGCATCATCAAAAAAAATAGTTACCCAGGTAGGGCTCGGACTCGCGACAGACCACAACACTTGCTATGCCTCTACTCAACAGCCACACCAATAATTAAGTAGCAATGAGAAAAAAACGAACTAAAATAGCATTATATAAAAAATTCGCAATTACAATGCCGTTAGAATTCGATAGAATGCGAAGCAGACGCGCATGAATGTGTGTGTGTACATGTATACACAAATTCTTGATAATTTCGCTAGCAGTGCCATCCAATTGCGCAATTACATATAACTTTGGTTTTCTCTTAACCGATCTTAATGAAATTTTCTACAGTATATCTTATTGCCGGACGGACGACCGGACAGACAGAGGGACATGGCTAAAGCGACTCGGCTATAGATGCTGATCAAGAATATATATACTTTATGGGGTCGTAGATGCTTCCTTCTGCCTGTAACATACATTTGCACAAATGCATAATACCCATTTTCAATGGGTTCAGGGAATTAAAAGGAGAATTTTAAAATCAAAGTATTTTTCATGGAATAAAAAAGGAGAATAGAAACCGTAATCATGAGCAGTGGCTTACAACTATTTTGATCCCAAGAACCATAAACCTTTGTGCTTATACATTTAAAAATCTGTCTTGATTTCTTAAAGCTTAACTATTGTACTCAATACAGAGAACAAATTAATATAAGAAACTATTATCAAATGCATTCAAATCAATTTTATTTTATATTTCAAGCTAAATCTATTAGTAAGCGATGCCAGTGTGGTCACGGATCCAGTCCAAGTGGTAGGTGACACGCTGGAAGCCAACTGGAGCACCAGATGTGCACGAGGTAGTGCCAAAGTTGGTAACACCGACCAATTTGTTGCTGTCGTGTGTAACCAATGGACCACCGGAGTCACCACCGCAGGTGGATTTGCCGCCCGGAGTTCTTACACAGATGATGTTGTCTCCTACTACGGAAGAGCCGTAAGTCTGCTGGCATTCGGAGTTGTGCATGATCTGCAGGTCGACGCACTGCATCCAGTCGGGCAAGTCGCTGTTATCATATGTACGTCCCCAGCCGCAAGTAACGGCCCAGTGTTCATTGAAATCGTTGTAGCGCTCGTTGTAGCTGGGCAGCTCCACTTTGTTGACCAAATCCCAGAAGTCCACATGAGGAGTGCGGATCAAAGCAATATCGGCGTCATGGTGATTGATGATATCGTTGCGGCCAACCCAGTGGGTGAATATGGAGTTGGTACGCCACGTGGCACCGAAGTGAACGCCCACGGCCTCAGCGTTGCTGGTGCAGTGCTCGGCAGTCAGGACCCAGGTGTGTCCAATGATGGAGCCACCGCACCAGGTAGTACCACCGGGAATATTAATGCTCAAGCCAACAGTGTAAGGTGCTTTGCCCTCATATGCTGGATATCCGTTGGTAATACGACCCTCGATCTTGTTGGGTTTTGACAGATCCTTGGGATGCACTACAGTCTCGGTGGGTGCCGCCGTGGCGGCAGCAATGGCCAAAGCCAAACAAGCTACAATCAGTTTCATGTCTCAAACACTACTAGGTTTGGGAATTAATTTTCAACGAGCTTTTATAAGCCAGAGCATTAATCACACTCACTTTTTCAAGTATTATGGTATTTGTAAATTGAATTGCCTCATAAATATTCTCTGAAAGTTCTATATAAAAATGCATCGAAGATAACGAAATACCTGATAAGGGGTTTAAGATTTATTTCTTTAAATTATTTTGGGAATGATTGTGCCACTTGGCTTAAGAAAACGAAAAGGTTCAATTGAAAAGTTAAAAGCTAGAATGCAAAAACGAATTACTAGATGCAATTCCGCTAGAAAAATGGTTGGATGAAAATAGTAATTAGAAAATAAGTGCCTCTTGAAAATAGATGGAGTGGAATTATTTGAGATAGAAAAGTAAAATAATTGTAGATGTAATGAATAAATCCGATTTAGCTGATGAAATGGAGGCGAAATGCATAATCGAAATTGATATGAAGAAGAAATAGAGATATGAACAATCAAAATTAAACAATTAACTCCATTAAGTAGCCCCATAAAGTATAGATAACCTTTATCAGAAAAAGGAACTTAGTCGATGTGACCATGTCCACCTCGATTTCGGAAACTACAAAACAAATGACTGAATTGTACAATTGAGAGATACAAGAGAACATGCATATCGCAGATCAAGCTCGCATTTTCGCTATATCGATAAATATCGATCTTGAGAATGTTTTTTTCAGCAAACCTCAATGAAGCAAGCTAGGAAAAAAGTTAGGAATACCAATAAAAAACAGAAGAGTTATATGCGAGAACTGGCATCGAGCAGGAAAACAAAGATCTGCCTGAAATAATCAAAAGACCATTCTTACTGACTGATCAGAGAAAGTACCCCAACACATAAAAAATTCTTCATGGAATAAAAGTGAAGGATAGAAACACTAATCAAGAGCACTGGCTTACAACTATTTTGATCCCAAGAACCATAAACCTTTGTGCTTATACATTTAAAAATCTTTTCTGGTTTCTTAAAACTTGACTGTTGTACTCAATACAGACAACAAATTTACATAAGAAACGCTTATCAAATGCATTCAAATCAATTTTATTTGATGTTTATATTTAAATCTATTAGTAAGCGATGCCAGTGTGGTCGCGGATCCAGTCCAAGTGGTAGGTGACGCGCTGGAAGCCAGCTGGAGCACCAGATGTGCACGAGGAAGTGCCAAAGTTGGTAACGCCCACCAATTTGTTGCCGTCGTGTGTAACCAATGGACCACCGGAGTCACCACCGCAGGTGGACTTGCCGTCGGGAGTTCTTACACAGAGGATGTTGTCTCCTACAACGGAAGAGCCGTAGGTCCTCTGGCATTCGGAGTTGTGCATGATTTGCAGGTCGACGCACTGCAGCCAGTCGGGCAGTGGGCTGCCATCGTAGGTACCACCCCAGCCGCAAGCAACGGCCCAGCGTTCATTGAAGTCGTTGTAGCGATCGTTGTAGCTGGGCAGCTCCACCTTGTTGACCATGTGCCAGAAGTCCACATGGGGAATACGGATCAGAGCGATATCAGCGTTGTGGTGGTTGATGATGTCATTACGGCTGACCCAGTGGGTGAACTGGGCGTTGGTGCGCCAGGTGGCACCGAAGTAGACGGTGACGTCAGAGCCCGTGCAGTGCTCGGCAGTCAGGACCCAGGTGTTTCCAATGATGGAACCACCGCACCACCAGCCCCCGCTGAAGCCCAGGCCAACGGTATAGGGGGCCTTGCCCTCATAGGCTGGGTAGCCATTGGTGATACGGCTGGACATGTCCTTCATATGGACAGCCTTCTGCGTGGCGGCAGGCACCGCAGCTCCAGTGGCGGAGGCAACAGCCAAAGCCAAAATTGTAATGAACACCTTCATATTGCAGGTACAACTTGAGCCTCGGTGGACCCTACTGTTGCTTTTATACGAAAATCATGCACAAACTCTATTCGCCATTATCTTAATTTGAGTGGTTCATAAATTAAATATATAATCCGATCATAAAAAAATAATTTTACAAGCCGATAACGAGTCACGATTTATGCAAAGTCTTTTGAATTTATGCGCATTTGATGATAATATGATAACTTCATATTTATAACTGAAGGAATCACTAGAGAAGCTTGGTTTTTTCTAAACATCCTTTTTGTGGCTTTCTCGTTTAACACTAGGAGTTATCCCATCCCAATAAATATTTCATTTAAATACGAGATGTTCAATTGGTTTATTTTGCATGCAGTTCATAGAACACCTTAATAGTAAGCAACGCCAGAGTTGTCGCGAATCCATTCCAGGTTGTAGCGGTCGTTGAAGCTGGGCAGCTCCACCTTGTTGACCATGTGCCAGAAATCGACATGAGGAGTGTGGATCAGAGCGATGTCATTGCCATTCTCATTGGGCCATCTGTGGTTCAGTCTGAACTCGCCGCTGCCAACATGGTGGGTGAACTGGGCGTTGGTGCGCCAGGTGGCACCGTAGTAGATGGTTACAGAGCTGGCACCGTTGGTGCAGTGAGCAGCAGTCAGCACCCAGTCGTGAGCAATGATGGAACCACCACACCACCAGCCATTGAAGCTCAGGCCAACGGTGTAGGGCGCCTTGCCCTCGTAGGCTGGATAGCCATTGGTGATGCGACCCTCGAGCTTGGCAGACCTAGGCAAATCCTTGGGATGGGGCCAGTTATCGACCGGGGCCAGTTATCGACCGGAAACGGATTCGAATTACGGAAATAAACAAACAAAGCGCGAGCACTATGAGCACCTACGTTCCAAACATCAAGTGTCCAGTTCTTAAGGGTTCTGATATCGGTCATTCATAACACGGTCAGAAGGACAGAAAGATGGCTATATCTAGATCGCCTCGACTGCTGATGATGACCAACAATATATATACTGTTTGGGGTCACCATGCTACGAAACTGATTTTGGGCTTGCAACCGCCGATCTCCTACTTGTTAGTCCCACGCTCTGCTTTGATATCACTTTGATTTAGCACACATATATGGTATACATTGGTTGACCATCATTATCGTACTGTCTGCAGGTCAGATCTACAGTTTTACCGAACTTAAGACTTTCAGCTTCGTAACTCTTACGAATTGAGCTGTGCGTCTTACTAATCAGTTAGTCAGGACAATCTCTTTAATATACATATACAGAATGACGACGAACTATCTTTGAGCGTTTTATGGAACTTAAGAAATATTTATGAGCCCTTCGACAGCAAGATAAGCCAAATCGCAATTCTATCGAAACAGCAAGTATAAAAGAGCGGTTTGGAACCTATGGAACTACAAGTAGTACCTACAACATGAAGGTGTTTCTAACAATTCTCGCTTTGGCTGTTGCCTCCGCCTCGGCATTCGAGTCGGTCGTCCATCCTAAGGACATTCCCAAGGTCAACAAGATCGAAGGCCGTATCACCAATGGCTACCCAGCCCCTGAGGGCAAGGCCCCCTATACCGTTGGACTGGGCTTCAGCGGCGGCTGGTGGTGCGGTGGTTCCATTATTGGAAACACCTGGGTCCTGACTGCCGAGCACTGCACGGGTTCTGACGTCACCGTCTACTTCGGTGCCACCTGGCGCACCAACGCCCAGTTCACCCACTGGGTCAGCGGCAATGACATCATCAACCACAACAGCGCTGACATCGCTCTGATCCGCATTCCCCATGTGGACTTCTGGCACATGGTTAACAAGGTGGAGCTGCCCAGCTACAACGATCGCTACAACGACTACAACAATAACTGGGCCGTTGCTTGCGGCTGGGGTGGTACCTACGATGGCAGCCCATTGCCCGACTATCTTCAGTGCGTCGACCTGCAGATCATGCACAACTCCGAGTGCCAGCAGACTTACGGCTCTGGAACTGTTACTGACAACATCCTCTGTGTGAGAACTCCCGACGGCAAGTCCACCTGCGGTGGTGACTCCGGTGGTCCATTGGTTACACACGACAGCAACAAACTGGTCGGTGTTACCAACTGGGTTTCTGCTGCCGGTTGCCAATCTGGACACCCATCTGGCTTCCAGCGTGTCACCTACCACTTGGACTGGATTCGTGACCACACTGGCATTTCTTACTAATAAGCTACTGCTTCCAAAATGACCCAAATAAAGCATACATATATAAAATGAATACATTATACTCTCTTGTCTTGTTTGATGCCTATTTTACGTCAGAAAGCGTAGCGAAACGCAAATAGATCCATCTTCATGCCAAGGCTCGTTGACCACCAGTCAAGGAGTCAGTTACTCAGTTAGCTCAGAGTCAGTTACTCAGTTAGCCAGAAACAAGTAAGAGGTTCTAGTCGGGAGCTCCCGACTGGGGAATACCCTGAACCCTTTTATTCCAACACCAAATGCAGTTCGCGCAACGCGCTCGTTTGAAGTAATAAAGATAAATAATAAAAAAAAATTTCCTTGGCAGGGTTCGAACTTGCACCGTATTATTTGCTGACTCTACTCAACAGACAAACCAGCATCATCAAAAAAAATAGTTACCCAGGTAGGGCTCGGACTCGCAACAGACCACAACACTTGCTATGCCTCTACTCAACAGCCACACCAATAATTAAGTAGCAATGAGAAAAAAACGAACTAAAATAGCATTATATAAAAAATTCGCAATTACAATGCCGTTAGAATTCGATAGAATGCGAAGCAGACGCGCATGAATGTGTGTGTGTACATGTATACACAAATTCTTGATAATTTCGCTAGCAGTGCCATCCAATTGCGCAATTACATATAACTTTGGTTTTCTCTTAACCGATCTTAATGAAATTTTCTACAGTATATCTTATTGCCGGACGGACGACCGGACAGACAGAGGGACATGGCTAAAGCGACTCGGCTATAGATGCTGATCAAGAATATATATACTTTATGGGGTCGTAGATGCTTCCTTCTGCCTGTTACATACATTTGCACAAATACATAATACCCATTTTCAATGGGTTCAGGGAATTAAAAGGAGAATTTTGAAATCAAAGTATTTTTCATGGAATAGAAACCGTAATCATGAGCAGTGGCTTACAACTATTTTGATCCCAAGAACCATAAACCTTTGTGCTTATACATTTAAAAATCTTTTCTGGTTTCTTAAAACTTGACTGTTGTACTCAATACAGACAACAAATTTACATAAGAAACGCTTATCAAATGCATTCAAATCAATTTTATTTGATGTTTATATTTAAATCTATTAGTAAGCGATGCCAGTGTGGTCGCGGATCCAGTCCAAGTGGTAGGTGACGCGCTGGAAGCCAGCTGGAGCACCAGATGTGCACGAGGAAGTGCCAAAGTTGGTAACGCCCACCAATTTGTTGCCGTCGTGTGTAACCAATGGACCACCGGAGTCACCACCGCAGGTGGACTTGCCGTCGGGAGTTCTTACACAGAGGATGTTGTCTCCTACAACGGAAGAGCCGTAGGTCCTCTGGCATTCGGAGTTGTGCATGATTTGCAGGTCGACGCACTGCAGCCAGTCGGGCAGTGGGCTGCCATCGTAGGTACCACCCCAGCCGCAAGCAACGGCCCAGCGTTCATTGAAGTCGTTGTAGCGATCGTTGTAGCTGGGCAGCTCCACCTTGTTGACCATGTGCCAGAAGTCCACATGGGGAATACGGATCAGAGCGATATCAGCGTTGTGGTGGTTGATGATGTCATTACGGCTGACCCAGTGGGTGAACTGGGCGTTGGTGCGCCAGGTGGCACCGAAGTAGACGGTGACGTCAGAGCCCGTGCAGTGCTCGGCAGTCAGGACCCAGGTGTTTCCAATGATGGAACCACCGCACCACCAGCCCCCGCTGAAGCCCAGGCCAACGGTATAGGGGGCCTTGCCCTCATAGGCTGGGTAGCCATTGGTGATACGGCTGGACATGTCCTTCATATGGACAGCCTTCTGCGTGGCGGCAGGCACCGCAGCTCCAGTGGCGGAGGCAACAGCCAAAGCCAAAATTGTAATGAACACCTTCATATTGCAGGTACAACTTGAGCCTCGGTGGACCCTACTGTTGCTTTTATACGAAAATCATGCACAAACTCTATTCGCCATTATCTTAATTTGAGTGGTTCATAAATTAAATATATAATCCGATCATAAAAAAATAATTTTACAAGCCGATAACGAGTCACGATTTATGCAAAGTCTTTTGAATTTATGCGCATTTGATGATAATATGATAACTTCATATTTATAACTGAAGGAATCACTAGAGAAGCTTGGTTTTTTCTAAACATCCTTTTTGTGGCTTTCTCGTTTAACACTAGGAGTTATCCCATCCCAATAAATATTTCATTTAAATACGAGATGTTCAATTGGTTTATTTTGCATGCAGTTCATAGAACACCTTAATAGTAAGCAACGCCAGAGTTGTCGCGAATCCATTCCAACTGATGGGTGACACGAGTGAAGCCAGCTGGAAGACCAGCTGTGCAACCATTGCCAGCAACCCACGACGTAACACCAGCCAATCTGCCGCCGTTATGGAGAACCAATGGACCACCAGAGTCACCGCTGCAGGTGGACTTGCCGCCGGGTGTGGCAACGCACAGAATACCGTCGGGCTGGTGGCCATAGGTCTCAGAGCACTTGCTATTGCTGATGATCTGCAGGTCAACGCACTGTAACCAGTCGGGTTGAGAACCGCCATCGGAGGTAATGCCCCAGCCGCAGGCAACAGCCCATGCGTTATCGTACATGTTGTAGCGGTCGTTGAAGCTGGGCAGCTCCACCTTGTTGACCATGTGCCAGAAATCGACATGAGGAGTGTGGATCAGAGCGATGTCATTGCCATTCTCATTGGGCCATCTGTGGTTCTGTCTGAACTCGCCGCTGCCAACATGGTGGGTGAACTGGGCGTTGGTGCGCCAGGTGGCACCGTAGTAGATGGTTACAGAGCTGGCACCGTTGGTGCAGTGAGCAGCAGTCAGCACCCAGTCGTGAGCAATGATGGAACCACCACACCACCAGCCATTGAAGCTCAGGCCAACGGTGTAGGGCGCCTTGCCCTCGTAGGCTGGATAGCCATTGGTGATGCGACCCTCGAGCTTGGCAGACCTAGGCAAATCCTTGGGATGGGGCCAGTTATCGACCGGGGCCAGTTATCGACCGGAAACGGATTCGAATTACGGAAATAAACAAACAAAGCGCGAGCACTATGAGCACCTACGTTCCAAACATCAAGTGTCCAGTTCTTAAGGGTTCTGATATCGGTCATTCATAACACGGTCAGAAGGACAGAAAGATGGCTATATCTAGATCGCCTCGACTGCTGATGATGACCAACAATATATATACTGTTTGGGGTCACCATGCTACGAAACTGATTTTGGGCTTGCAACCGCCGATCTCCTACTTGTTAGTCCCACGCTCTGCTTTGATATCACTTTGATTTAGCACACATATATGGTATACATTGGTTGACCATCATTATCGTACTGTCTGCAGGTCAGATCTACAGTTTTACCGAACTTAAGACTTTCAGCTTCGTAACTCTTACGAATTGAGCTGTGCGTCTTACTAATCAGTTAGTCAGGACAATCTCTTTAATATACATATACAGAATGACGACGAACTATCTTTGAGCGTTTTATGGAACTTAAGAAATATTTATGAGCCCTTCGACAGCAAGATAAGCCAAATCGCAATTCTATCGAAACAGCAAGTATAAAAGAGCGGTTTGGAACCTATGGAACTACAAGTAGTACCTACAACATGAAGGTGTTTCTAACAATTCTCGCTTTGGCTGTTGCCTCCGCCTCGGCATTCGAGTCGGTCGTCCATCCTAAGGACATTCCCAAGGTCAACAAGATCGAAGGCCGTATCACCAATGGCTACCCAGCCCCTGAGGGCAAGGCCCCCTATACCGTTGGACTGGGCTTCAGCGGCGGCTGGTGGTGCGGTGGTTCCATTATTGGAAACACCTGGGTCCTGACTGCCGAGCACTGCACGGGTTCTGACGTCACCGTCTACTTCGGTGCCACCTGGCGCACCAACGCCCAGTTCACCCACTGGGTCAGCGGCAATGACATCATCAACCACAACAGCGCTGACATCGCTCTGATCCGCATTCCCCATGTGGACTTCTGGCACATGGTTAACAAGGTGGAGCTGCCCAGCTACAACGATCGCTACAACGACTACAACAATAACTGGGCCGTTGCTTGCGGCTGGGGTGGTACCTACGATGGCAGCCCATTGCCCGACTATCTTCAGTGCGTCGACCTGCAGATCATGCACAACTCCGAGTGCCAGCAGACTTACGGCTCTGGAACTGTTACTGACAACATCCTCTGTGTGAGAACTCCCGACGGCAAGTCCACCTGCGGTGGTGACTCCGGTGGTCCATTGGTTACACACGACAGCAACAAACTGGTCGGTGTTACCAACTGGGTTTCTGCTGCCGGTTGCCAATCTGGACACCCATCTGGCTTCCAGCGTGTCACCTACCACTTGGACTGGATTCGTGACCACACTGGCATTTCTTACTAATAAGCTACTGCTTCCAAAATGACCCAAATAAAGCATACATATATAAAATGAATACATTATACTCTCTTGTCTTGTTTGATGCCTATTTTACGTCAGAAAGCGTAGCGAAACGCAAATAGATCCATCTTCATGCCAAGGCTCGTTGACCACCAGTCAAGGAGTCAGTTACTCAGTTAGCTCAGAGTCAGTTACTCAGTTAGCCAGAAACAAGTAAGAGGTTCTAGTCGGGAGCTCCCGACTGGGGAATACCCTGAACCCTTTTATTCCAACACCAAATGCAGTTCGCGCAACGCGCTCGTTTGAAGTAATAAAGATAAATAATAAAAAAAAATTTCCTTGGCAGGGTTCGAACTTGCACCGTATTATTTGCTGACTCTACTCAACAGACAAACCAGCATCATCAAAAAAAATAGTTACCCAGGTAGGGCTCGGACTCGCAACAGACCACAACACTTGCTATGCCTCTACTCAACAGCCACACCAATAATTAAGTAGCAATGAGAAAAAAACGAACTAAAATAGCATTATATAAAAAATTCGCAATTACAATGCCGTTAGAATTCGATAGAATGCGAAGCAGACGCGCATGAATGTGTGTGTGTACATGTATACACAAATTCTTGATAATTTCGCTAGCAGTGCCATCCAATTGCGCAATTACATATAACTTTGGTTTTCTCTTAACCGATCTTAATGAAATTTTCTACAGTATATCTTATTGCCGGACGGACGACCGGACAGACAGAGGGACATGGCTAAAGCGACTCGGCTATAGATGCTGATCAAGAATATATATACTTTATGGGGTCGTAGATGCTTCCTTCTGCCTGTTACATACATTTGCACAAATACATAATACCCATTTTCAATGGGTTCAGGGAATTAAAAGGAGAATTTTGAAATCAAAGTATTTTTCATGGAATAGAAACCGTAATCATGAGCAGTGGCTTACAACTATTTTGATCCCAAGAACCATAAACCTTTGTGCTTATACATTTAAAAATCTTTTCTGGTTTCTTAAAACTTGACTGTTGTACTCAATACAGACAACAAATTTACATAAGAAACGCTTATCAAATGCATTCAAATCAATTTTATTTGATGTTTATATTTAAATCTATTAGTAAGCGATGCCAGTGTGGTCGCGGATCCAGTCCAAGTGGTAGGTGACGCGCTGGAAGCCAGCTGGAGCACCAGATGTGCACGAGGAAGTGCCAAAGTTGGTAACGCCCACCAATTTGTTGCCGTCGTGTGTAACCAATGGACCACCGGAGTCACCACCGCAGGTGGACTTGCCGTCGGGAGTTCTTACACAGAGGATGTTGTCTCCTACAACGGAAGAGCCGTAGGTCCTCTGGCATTCGGAGTTGTGCATGATTTGCAGGTCGACGCACTGCAGCCAGTCGGGCAGTGGGCTGCCATCGTAGGTACCACCCCAGCCGCAAGCAACGGCCCAGCGTTCATTGAAGTCGTTGTAGCGATCGTTGTAGCTGGGCAGCTCCACCTTGTTGACCATGTGCCAGAAGTCCACATGGGGAATACGGATCAGAGCGATATCAGCGTTGTGGTGGTTGATGATGTCATTACGGCTGACCCAGTGGGTGAACTGGGCGTTGGTGCGCCAGGTGGCACCGAAGTAGACTGTGACGTCAGAGCCCGTGCAGTGCTCGGCAGTCAGGACCCAGGTGTTTCCAATGATGGAACCACCGCACCACCAGCCCCCGCTGAAGCCCAGGCCAACGGTATAGGGGGCCTTGCCCTCATAGGCTGGGTAGCCATTGGTGATACGGCTGGACATGTCCTTCATATGGACAGCCTTCTGCGTGGCGGCAGGCACCGCAGCTCCAGTGGCGGAGGCAACAGCCAAAGCCAAAATTGTAATGAACACCTTCATATTGCAGGTACAACTTGAGCCTCGGTGGACCCTACTGTTGCTTTTATACGAAAATCATGCACAAACTCTATTCGCCATTATCTTAATTTGAGTGGTTCATAAATTAAATATATAATCCGATCATAAAAAAATAATTTTACAAGCCGATAACGAGTCACGATTTATGCAAAGTCTTTTGAATTTATGCGCATTTGATGATAATATGATAACTTCATATTTATAACTGAAGGAATCACTAGAGAAGCTTGGTTTTTTCTAAACATCCTTTTTGTGGCTTTCTCGTTTAACACTAGGAGTTATCCCATCCCAATAAATATTTCATTTAAATACGAGATGTTCAATTGGTTTATTTTGCATGCAGTTCATAGAACACCTTAATAGTAAGCAACGCCAGAGTTGTCGCGAATCCATTCCAACTGATGGGTGACACGAGTGAAGCCAGCTGGAAGACCAGCTGTGCAACCATTGCCAGCAACCCACGACGTAACACCAGCCAATCTGCCGCCGTTATGGAGAACCAATGGACCACCAGAGTCACCGCTGCAGGTGGACTTGCCGCCGGGTGTGGCAACGCACAGAATACCGTCGGGCTGGTGGCCATAGGTCTCAGAGCACTTGCTATTGCTGATGATCTGCAGGTCAACGCACTGTAACCAGTCGGGTTGAGAACCGCCATCGGAGGTAATGCCCCAGCCGCAGGCAACAGCCCATGCGTTATCGTACATGTTGTAGCGGTCGTTGAAGCTGGGCAGCTCCACCTTGTTGACCATGTGCCAGAAATCGACATGAGGAGTGTGGATCAGAGCGATGTCATTGCCATTCTCATTGGGCCATCTGTGGTTCTGTCTGAACTCGCCGCTGCCAACATGGTGGGTGAACTGGGCGTTGGTGCGCCAGGTGGCACCGTAGTAGATGGTTACAGAGCTGGCACCGTTGGTGCAGTGAGCAGCAGTCAGCACCCAGTCGTGAGCAATGATGGAACCACCACACCACCAGCCATTGAAGCTCAGGCCAACGGTGTAGGGCGCCTTGCCCTCGTAGGCTGGATAGCCATTGGTGATGCGACCCTCGAGCTTGGCAGACCTAGGTAAATCCTTGGGATGGACTTGCTCTACGGTCTCCGCAGCGACGGCAGCAATAGCCAAAGCGAGTACTATGAATGCCTTCATGTTTAATGAACAACTCATGGCTATACACAAAAACCACGTTGCTTTTATACTATTTTTCGAGCAGGAATACATCTTGATAGATATATATATATATATTTATATAAGTGCATAGTTAATCGAGATTTTGATAAACCAATTAATTCAGAGTTTTAATGAAAATAGTATAATATTTATGCATTTAAGATTACAAAATTTTGAGAACCACCTAAATATAAATTTGCTATCATTGTAAGTTTTTCATATATTTCAAGAGGGCACTCTAAGGCTTCTATTTAGTCTAGCAATACTTTGAGATAGCGCATTTAAATGGCATTCCTCTCGAGCTAGAATATAGAAACCCATAAGCTTTAGGTATGTGCTGATCTAAGTGCTTAACAATATATAAATATACATATATATATTGATATATTTTAAAGCAAGTAAATTGCTTGAAGTGGATCGCAAAAACCCGTTTTAATAAACAACTTGTAAAACTTTCAGCTAATTAATGCATCATAACATGATAATAAAAACTAAATGTGTTTGTTTATTTTGTGTCGAAACTAAGGACTTAGATGAGAATCCGAAAATTCGAGCTGCCTGTGGAGGAAAGTTTGAGGTATACAAATATCAAGCCCATTTAATGGGTAAAGTCAAATATTACCCATAATAAAAAGAATTTAGGAAAAAATGATTAAGTTTCCTTTGCCGGAGTCGAACTTGCGCCCAGTCAAGCTGAGCGAACTACCTTCTGTCACCCGACTAGGAAATAAGCAGAACCTTCATCTGCATAAACAAATTACTCGCATTTCCAACGAGCAGGCTTCAACTTAGCGACAAGTTAATTTTCATAAAGATCCTTGGAAATGACCCATTAGGTCTTTGACACCCTTATCCACAAAAGAGGAATGCATTTCCGAAAAGTGTGAAACGCCTCTCAAATTAATTTGAAAAAATAAAATAAATAAATAAAATAAAATATATATGTAAATCAGTTTGAGGCCAGTTTGGCTGGTAAGCCAAAAGTTGCATGCAGTCGTTCTTCGCTATGTTCCACACTCCGATAAACCCACTCTTGTGTACATCTTCATTACATAAGATAACTTGAGTGTAAGAACATAAGCTTCCTTGCCGATCGGCAATCAGTAAATCAGTCAGACAGTCGATTAGCAGGGCGAAACATTTTTATATAAAGAGATTAATTTCAGTCCAATCTAAAAATAAAGATTCCCAAAGTCTTATCAATATTTATAACTTCCTTTGTTTCAGTCTCTTTAAATCAGACACCCCAAATCTGTACGTTATTCAAAATATTTACAATATCCAAATGATAAGAACGTGGTGGCAATAAAAATTATGAAAACAAGTATTTCAGATTTCATATTCATATATTAAAATTAAATGAAGTTTGTTTTTTTTTTTTGTTTGTTTCGTCGATAAGCGTTTAGTTGAACACACGTATCATTGACGTAATTTCTAGAATTCACTATTCGTCTTCACCAGGAGTGGATGTACTCGTTTGTAATCATTCACAGTTTTAGAGTAGCGTGTGGCACTTATTCCAAACGCTTGAAAATACTTTAATTTATTTGCACAGATAACACGATTGAAAAAAGTCGCGCAGGCGTTGGGTACATTTCACTGATAAGATACCGCTTGATTTGCATCAATTTCAATATGCCACAAAAAAAAAAAAGAAAATGACAATCATAAATGTTCGCATCCGGTTGCTAGAGATAGTCGGGTCTAAGATCTATGCAACTGATGAAACTTTAGGCTTAAAAAGGCTCCATATTGAAATAGTCTAGAAGTGTATCCAGAGATACATACGTATGCCCATATCGTATACCTAATTTTAAATATCCTACACTTAATTTATTTCATTAAATTAAATGGATATTAGGGCAGAGTGTTTGTTGATGACATTGGGTCCTCTCGAAAGTTTCAGCTCTTTACTCCCTCTATAGATTCTCGCAAAGTTCCAGAAATAAGAATTGCATTTAGACTTTTGACTGTCTCCTTCCTTCTAAGATTTACAATAGAAGACCAGCACAACTTCCTGCTGAGGGCTAAACAATTTGCCATAAATCATGCTTTTTTGAAAATTTAATGTTTTTTTTTGGACTCTACTCAGCAGACCAGATACCCTATTGGTGCTGAATATAAACTGTATCATAAGAGAAACTTATAATAAAATAATAATATTTCTTGCAACTGAGGCTGTTTAGGGACTCGATGAATAAGCTTGCTTATACTTGAAAGACTGTAATAAAAATATTCTGTAACTTAAATTACAGGGTACATTCTTCAGTATACCAATATTACAAATCAATTCAAACAAATGTAGAATTACCAACAACACAGCCACAGCTAGAGGCATTTCTTATCGGCCAGACAAGGACTAGACTCGAATAAAATTTACGAGCCGCGATTAGAGTAGTGCGACTTGAAGTCCCCTTTGATAACACTCGACGTGTATTAAAGTAGGAAAAATATTTGCAAAACACAGAGTAAACATTCGAGAATGAAGCTGTTCGTATTCCTAGCCTTGGCTGTTGCCGCAGCCACCGCTGTGCCAACCGGCATGAACAAACCCCTGAAGGTTATGGACATGCCAAAGAAATCCATTGAGGGACGCATAACCAATGGCTACCCAGCCTACGAGGGCAAGGTGCCCTACATTGTGGGCCTGAGCTTCGATGGCGGCTGGTGGTGCGGTGGTTCGATCATTGGAAACACCTGGGTCCTGACTGCCGGCCACTGCATCAATGATGGTTCTGGAGTGACCATCTACTACGGCGCCAGTTTCCGTCATGAGGCTCAGTACACGCACTGGGTCAGCGGGGGCGACCAGATCCGTCATCACGGATACAATGATCAGCTGAACAACGATATTGCCCTGATCCGCACACCCCATGTCGACTTCTGGAGTTTGGTCAACAAGGTGGAGCTGCCCAGCTACAACGACCGCTACAACAACTACAACGGCTGGTGGGCTGTCGCCTCCGGCTGGGGATACGCCTGGAACGACAGTGGCATGCAGGCCTATCTGAACTGCGTGGATGTCCAGATCATCAGCAATGACGAGTGTCGCAACGTTTACGGCGGTGGCTATGTGATTGACAACACCATCTGCATCAACACATCCGGCGGTAAGTCCACCTGCAACGGCGATTCTGGCGGCCCTCTGGTCACACACGAAGGTAACCGCATCATCGGCATCACATCCTTCGGCCATTGGGATGGCTGCACTGCCGGCCAACCTGCTGGCTTCACCCGTGTCACTGGCTACTTGGACTGGATTCGTGACAACACTGGTATCTCCTACTAAATGGAAAATTCGAACATAATAAACACTTAAAAGCACACAAGACTATATTTTTGGGGATTTGTGAGTTTCTCCTTGGTGTGGGTGGGGTGAGGCACATCTTAGCACTCTGCTTGTCTACGGGTTCAGCAAACGGTTAAAGAGGCATATAATTGTTATAAGAAGGACTAGCCAATCTCTAACATGTGCCGGATGCCCTATCAATTAAAAAACTTGTTATCTACGAAGCGCTCAAATAGCTTAATATATATATACGTATTCGATTTTAATGAGTGCCTCCTATCTCTCGAAGTGAAGAAGATATGATACGATAGCAATATAAAAGCCGTGCTAAGGTACTGAATGGGCACCAATCGCGTGTTGAACATAAAGGCTTTTATAATATTAGCTTTGGCCATCGCTGCCGTCTCTGCGGGGACCGTCGACCAGGTCCATCCCAAAGACCTTCCCAGGTCTGTTAAGATCGAGGGTCGCATAACCAATGGCTATCCAGCCTACGAGGGCAAGGCGCCCTACACCGTTGGCCTGGCCTTCAATGGCTGGTGGTGCGGTGGTTCGATCATTGCTCACGACTGGGTGCTGACTGCTGCTCACTGCACCAACGGTGCCAGCTCTGTGACCATTTACTACGGTGCCACCTGGCGCACCAACGCCCAGTTCACCCACACTGTTGGCAGCGGCGAGTTCAGACAGAATAACCGATGGCCCAATGAGAACGGCAATGACATCGCTCTGATCCACACGCCTCATGTCGATTTCTGGAGCATGGTCAACAAGGTGGACCTGCCCAGCTTCAACGATCGCTACAATATGTACGATGGCTCCTGGGCTGTTGCCTGCGGCTGGGGTGGTACCTATGATGGTAGTCCACTGCCCGACTGGCTGCAGTGCGTCGATCTGCAGATCATCAGCAACAACCAGTGCTCTCAGACCTATGGCCACCAGCCTGATGGTATTCTGTGCGTTGCCACACCTGACGGCAAGTCCACCTGCCAAGGTGATTCCGGCGGCCCACTGGTGCTCCATGATGGCGCCAAATTGGTTGGTGTTACCTCCTGGGTATCTGGCGCTGGTTGCCAATCGGGTCTTCCATCTGGTTTCACGCGTGTCACAAATCAACTGGACTGGATTCGCGACAACTCTGGCGTTGCCTACTATTAAGTTGGTATCTTGAACAAATATATATGAATTGCATGGAAACTTTGTATGTGATTAGTTACTCACAGACTAAATAAGATAACGTTTAGCGGGCGTGTCGGTTCGTCTGGTCAATAGGCATAGACGAGCCAAGTTAGAAGTATTGACATATACATTTCTTATCGGGTGTAGCTCTTTATCAGCTTTGCACAGTAGTTTTATGAATGAGTTGGGCTACGTGCTTAGAGTGAGTAAAAATCAAAATTGAAGGTAATAAATCCTTCTGCTTAGGTTATCAGAAATACCCCCAACATAGTTAAATTTTTTGCCAGTCAGCTTTGAATACCATTTCCGTTGACTAAGCGATTAGATAATAAACTCAAGAGAATTGAACTTTTAAGTAGGCGTGTATCTTGTTCAATTACATAATATGAAAGAAGGTATAGAATAAACGAGAGAATAATATTGAATATTGAAGATCCTTGTAAACTGCTACTTTTCGGTTTTGCAGATATATATGTGAAACATATTTGATGAAAATATCTGGGAAAAGACAAAAAAAAAAGAACTGATTTCTCGACTAATCCTGACTACGGAAGCTATATTATTTAGCCCTAATCCTAATATCTAGGATTAAGTGGACTTTCAAGTGGACTAAGCACCTCTAATACCGGCAAGCTGGTAGCAAATAAAGTTTAAAAAGGTTAACAATCTTGAATTAAAATCGAGTGAAAACCTTAATAGTCCAGTAGACTCCCGATTAATCTACCTTTTCCTCAATTAAGCGTGTAACCATGCTTGGTGAAATATTTATTCATAAGCTTATGACAAGTTCAATCGACTCTTCTCGGTTGACTAGCAAATTAAACATCTCTATCCCTACTAGTCTAACACGTAACTATACAACTTTATCGCTTACATTTTTTTAAACTAACTAGAGTATTCTCTTCCTCTAATAAAGCCATCTATTCTGAACTATTAAGCAAGCAGATAGTCTTTGCATATATTCGTAGTTTGTATTCGTTCTGAACTTCGCGACTCATACGTATACGTTACACGACTGGGCCCCTCGGTCGGTTTGACGGGAGGTGGGTTGCAGTACATTGCATAGGGACGCGCTCAATCTATAATTAAGAGCTACTCTTTGATATTGGAACTTCACAAAATTCCAAAAATAAAGTCTTGTGTACTTTTAAGTGTTTATTATGTTCGAGTTTTCCATTTAGTAGGAGATACCAGTGTTGTCACGAATCCAGTCCAAGTAGCCAGTGACACGGGTGAAGCCAGCAGGTTGGCCGGCAGTGCAGCCCTCCCAATGGCCGAAGGATGTGATGCCGATGATGCGGTTACCTTCGTGTGTGACCAGAGGGCCGCCAGAATCGCCGTTGCAGGTGGACTTACCGCCGGATGTGTTGATGCAGATGGTGTTGTCAATCACATAGCCACCGCCGTAAACGTTGCGACACTCGTCATTGCTGATGATCTGGACATCCACGCAGTTCAGATAGGCCTGCATGCCACTGTCGTTCCAGGCGTATCCCCAGCCGGAGGCGACAGCCCACCAGCCGTTGTAGTTGTTGTAGCGGTCGTTGTAGCTGGGCAGCTCCACCTTGTTGACCAAACTCCAGAAGTCGACATGGGGTGTGCGGATCAGGGCAATATCGTTGTTCAGCTGATCATTGTATCCGTGATGACGGATCTGGTCGCCCCCGCTGACCCAGTGCGTGTACTGAGCCTCATGACGGAAACTGGCGCCGTAGTAGATGGTCACTCCAGAACCATCATTGATGCAGTGGCCGGCAGTCAGGACCCAGGTGTTTCCAATGATCGAACCACCGCACCACCAGCCGCCATCGAAGCTCAGGCCCACAATGTAGGGCACCTTGCCCTCGTAGGCTGGGTAGCCATTGGTTATGCGTCCCTCAATGGATTTCTTTGGCATGTCCATAACCTTCAGGGGTTTGTTCATGCCGGTTGGCACAGCGGTGGCTGCGGCAACAGCCAAGGCCAGGAATACGAACAGCTTCATTCTCGAATGTTAACTTTGTGTTTTGCAAATATTTTTCCTGCTTTTATACACTTCGAATGTTATCAAAGGGGACTTCAAGTCGCACTACTCTAATCGCGGCTCGTAAATTTTATTCGAGTCTAGTTCTTGTCTGGCCGATAAGAAATAGATGTGGGCCTGCCAACTTAGAACATTGTTCGCATCATTCGATTATAGTTAAGGGGATTGTGAAATTTATTTGAATTGAATTACCACTATACCCTGTACAGATCAAAACCTTATAAGTATATTGAAATAGGTAGACAATTATTGAGCCATATCCATAAAAGAGGCCATAATAAATAAAAAACGAATCGGTTGTATCCAATTAAACCAATTACTTTAAAAGTACTAGTTGCCCCTTAAAATGGAAACAGTTACCAGAATCAGAATGAAGTATTGGTTCCAAATATGAATCCCTTCTTGTCTGACATTTTATTCATATCGAAACCGTATTCAAATTTACTTTAAGTATAAAATATGGCAAATTGTAAAGCTTCAACAGGAAGTTGTGTTGGCCTGCTATTGTAAATCTTAGAGGTATTTTAGGAGCAGAATCAATCTAAATGATAAACCAAGTTCGAAATGGCATCAAACATGAAGATCGGTTCAGTTTTGATAAAAATATGCGAGTTTAAAGCCCGACCTTATTGTAATTAATGCAATTCTTATAGCGCTGAAGCTGGAGATCTCAGACTTAGACCTTAGACTATATACTCGCATCTACCCGGCTCAGATTATATCTTCGTCTTTTCGAGCCACACCTACAAGGAAAACCTTAAAAATCTTTATCTCCGCTTACTTTCGTTGACCTTTTGTAAAGATCGGTCCAAACGTCGGAAAAATCATGGTCCGATGTTGATATATTTTTCACATATACATATATAATAATAAGCGTACTCAAAAAATTATTTCCAAATTTGCTAATGTTTCTTGAAAAACAAGAGCTAATACAAGAACTTAACTTTTGAGCGATTATTCCTACATGATAAAGGAGTCCAATGCGGCAATTCCACCTCCATCAAAAAGATGGAGACTAGAGACTGAGATAATTATTTGCATAGCGGACAGACGGAGAGATTGCATGGCTTTACCAACAGGGGTGTTGATATATATACCTTATGGGGTTGAAGTTATGCTATCCTATGCCTAAAAATATTTAATAA
The DNA here is from genome assembly GCF_003285875.2 of Drosophila novamexicana. NCBI lineage: Eukaryota > Metazoa > Arthropoda > Insecta > Diptera > Drosophilidae > Drosophila > Drosophila novamexicana. The sequence goes on along the minus strand of NW_020824858.1, from coordinate 132,319 downwards.
TAATTCTTAAGTAAATGATCTCAGAGTTTCGTTAATAGGAAGGATAAATAAAATTCGTTTAATTCATATAATTATACGAAAACCCCAAAACATTATCGAATGATATGAACAATATTTTCAGTGGGCATGCCCACATCTAAACCTCTTACTTATCGACCAGACTAGGGCTAGACGCGAAATAAATTTATGAGCCGCGATTAGAATAGCGAGACTTCGAGCAAACTATGATAAGACTCGAAAAGTATAAAAGCAGGAAAAATATTTGCAGAACACAGAGTTAACATTCGAGAATGAAGCTGTTCGTATTCCTGGCCTTGGCTGTTGCCGCAGCCACCGCTGTGCCAACCGGCATGAACAAACCCCTGAAGGTTATGGACATGCCAAAGAAATCCATTGAGGGACGCATAACCAATGGCTACCCAGCCTACGAGGGCAAGGTGCCCTACATTGTGGGCCTGAGCTTCGATGGCGGCTGGTGGTGCGGTGGTTCGATCATTGGAAACACCTGGGTCCTGACTGCCGGCCACTGCATCAATGATGGTTCTGGAGTGACCATTTACTACGGCGCCAGTTTCCGTCATGAGGCTCAGTACACGCACTGGGTCAGCGGGGGCGACCAGATCCGTCATCACGGATACAATGATCAGCTGAACAACGATATTGCCCTGATCCGCACACCCCATGTCGACTTCTGGAGTTTGGTCAACAAGGTGGAGCTGCCCAGCTACAACGACCGCTACAACAACTACAACGGCTGGTGGGCTGTCGCCTCCGGCTGGGGATATAACTCGAACGACAGTGGCATGCAGGCCTATCTGAACTGCGTGGATGTCCAGATCATCAGCAATGACGAGTGTCGCAACGTTTACGGCGGTGGCTATGTGATTGACAACACCATCTGCATCAACACATCCGGCGGTAAGTCCACCTGCAACGGCGATTCTGGCGGCCCTCTGGTCACACACGAAGGTAACCGCATCATCGGCATCACATCCTTCGGCCATTGGGATGGCTGCACTGCCGGCCAACCTGCTGGCTTCACCCGTGTCACTGGCTACCTGGACTGGATTCGTGACAACACTGGTATCTCCTACTAAATTGAAATCACGCAAATAAAATAAATTAAAGGTACGCAAGATTTTTTGCGGGATTCTAGTTGGCAGACACATTTTGGATCAGTCTTCAGTAAAGCTCATCAAGGTCCTCATCGGGAGTCATCCCAAACTTATCTACTGTCGCTCGAAAACAATGGAAGATATATGATTTTGCTATTAAAAGGGCGGGGCCAGCGAGGCAACACAATTGTTGCTCGAAGTTTAGAAAAGAACAAACTTATCAAAACACAATTTCTTGCTCATCGTAATATCATTTATTAGAAAGTTTAGTGGTAAACAACGCCAGAGTTGTCGCGAATCCATTCCAACTGGTGGGTGACACGAGTGAATCCAGCTGGGGCGCCAGATTGGCAACCAGCACTGCTACCGAAAGAGGTGACACCAACCAGTCTGCCACCATCATGGAGAACCAATGGGCCACCAGAATCACCACTGCAGGTGGACTTGCCGTCGGGTGTCGCAACACAGAGGATTCCATCATTGATGTCATAGGTCTCACGGCACTTGCTATTGCTGATGATCTGCAGATCGACGCACTGCAGCCAGTCGGGCAGTGGGCTACCATCATAGGTACCACCCCAGCCGCAGGCAACAGCCCAGGCGTTATCGTACATGTTGTAGCGGTCGTTGAGGCTGGGCAGCTCCACCTTGTTGACCATGTGCCAGAAATCGACATGGGGAGTTTTAATCAAAGCGATGTCATTGCCGTTCTCATTGGGCCATCTGTGGTTCTGTCTGAACTCGCTGCGGCCAACATGGTGGGTAAACTGGGCGTTGGTGCGCCAGGTGGCACCGTAGTAGATGGTCACAGAGCTGGCATCGTTGGTGCAGTGAGCAGCAGTCAGAACCCAGTCGTGAGCAATGATGGAACCACCGCACCACCAGCTGCCATCGAAGCTCAGGCCAACGGTGTAGGGGGCCTTGCCCTCAGGGGCTGGATAGCCATTGGTGATACGTCCCTCGATCTTGGCCGACCTGGGAAAGTCCTTGGGATGTTCTTGTTTCAAGAACTCCGCAGAGACGGCGCATAGCGCCAAAGCCAATAGAATGAATACTTTCATGTTTTACGATGAACTCATGCGGATTCAACTGAAGTAAGGGTTTTTATAGGAAACAATTGTACCACATACGTATGTGAAAGTGCATACTTATAAACATGGATAGATAAGCCAATGGCCATCGCACAATCCTCTTTTCAATCTTCAGCCTATCTTATATTTCGGCACCTACTTAGCAGCAATCAAGTAAAATTTAAATATTAAAACGGAAAGTCATACTTATTTAATTAATTTTTTAAGACGCAATATTCATATTTTAGACTATCATGTATGGAGTTTTTATATGCAAAGTCATTTTCGTAGAGTATTTTGGATGAAAGAATCTGTCATGCGTCGACAATGATTAAATGTTTTGAAGAGTACTTAACTGGGCGTGTTTCATTTGTAATTATTTCCTATTGTAATTTATGTCGATATGTTATTAGTAGTTGGTGAGTGGTGGGAGGGGGAATGATTGGATCAACTATGATGGTTAGAAGGCTATGTTAATAGCAGTGACAAAATGTTACAAAATTCAAATTACGTAATTTTTATGTATTTTTGAGCCAACTTTTATTGGTTCCTTATTAAATAAATATATCATTTGATAGCCCTAGGATTCCAGACGGGGAAATCCATCTTTGGAGCCTCCAGATTGCTGAGCTCCTCCACGAGAAACGGAGACTCAGGCGTGTCTAGTTTCTTTCAAGAAACCCCAGAAATAAGACAGCGCATAATAGAGCCACCAAGGCTTTAAAGGAGACGCTCATCATTCTAAGGAGGAGTGCTTTGGACTCCTTCCTGGAGGGACTGGAACCCAGTGACCCCCACCACAATCTATGGCAAGTCACTATAAAGCTTAAGAGGCTAACAAGGAGAGCAGTCCCAGTCAAAAATACAAACGGCAGCTAGTGCCGATCCGCGAATTATCTGGAAAGCGTGTTCACGCCTTTGCCCAGATGCACTCCTGAGGAAACGGAGCACCTACTCTCTCGAGTGCATCAAGGCAGCAGTCAAATACTCCCGGTCCTTGAGAAGGAAACGCTTGAATACATTGAGGCGCTGAGCAATAGCAAAGCGCCAGGTAATGATGGTATCAAAGCAATTGCGTTAAAACTACTCCCCCTAGTTTGCATCGAACTTCTTACTAAGCTCTTCAACAGATGCCTCGAGCTCGGCATTTTCCAGCGCAATGGAAGAGAGCGCAAGTAGTCATGATACCTAAGCCTGGCAAACCCGAGGCCAATCTCGCCTCATACCGCCCGATTAGTTTACTAAGAATACTCTCAAAAATTCTGGAAAGAGTATTTCTGCGTAGAGTACTGCCAGTTTTGGACGAGGCTGGCTGAATTCCCGATCACCAATTTGGTTTCAGGCGCGGTCATGGAACCCCTGAACAATGCCATAGAGTTGTGCAACGAATCCTGGAGGCGTTCGAAAATAAAAAATACTTCTGCGCCGTAATGCTTGGTGTTAAGCAGGCATTCGACAGAGTCTGGCATCTTGGGCTTGTACTCAAAATCAGGAGCAACCTACCGCAGGCACACTATGCATTCTTCGCCTCATACTTGCAAGACAGGCAGCTCCAGGTTAAATGTGGAGCGCCAAATATGAACCGAAACATTGATCCTTTCTTGTCTGACATTTATCTACTACGGCGCCAGTTTCCGTCATGAGGGTCAGTACACGCAATGGGTCAGCGGCAATGACCAGATCCGTTATCAGAACTATAATGATCAGCTGAACAATGATATTGCCCTGGTCCGCACACCCTATGTGGACTTCTGGTATTTGGTCAACAAGCTGGAGCTGCCCAGCTACAACGACCGCTGCAACAACTACAACGGCTGGTGGGCTCTTGCCTCCGGCTGGGGATACGCCTGGAACGACAGTGGCATGCAGGCCTATCTGAACTGCGTGGATGTCCGGATCATCAGCAATGACCTTGTGTCGCGGCGTTTTCAACGATGGTTATGTGATTGACAACACCATATGCATTAAGAACAGCCCGTCAGGGGTCACAACAAATTTACCTACTGTAGCTCTAAAACTATGGAAGATATATGTATGGTTTCGCTATTAAAGGAGCGAGGTCCAGCAAGACGAAAATATTATTGTTCGAACTTTAGAAGAAGTATACAGTACATTGAAACTTCGACTTTTCCATGCTTATCAAAATACAAATTCTTGCTCATCGTAATATCATTTATTAGAAAGTTTAGTAGTAAGCAACGCCAGAGTTGTCGCGAATCCATTCCAACTGGTGGGTGACACGAGTGAATCCAGCTGGGGCGCCAGATTGGCAACCAGCACTGCTACCGAAAGAGGTGACACCAGCCAGTCTGCCACCATCATGGAGAACCAATGGGCCACCAGAATCACCACTGCAGGTGGACTTGCCGTCGGGTGTGGCAACACAGAGGACTCCATCATTGATGTGTCCATAGCTCTCACGGCACTTGCTATTGCTGATGATCTGCAGATCGACGCACTGCAGCCAGTCGGGCAGTGGGCTACCATCATAGGTACCACCCCAGCCGCAGGCAACAGCCCAGGCATTATCGTACATGTCGTAGCGGTCGTTGAAGCTGGGTAGCTCCACCTTGTTGACCATGTGCCAGAAGTCGACATGGGGAGTTTTGATCAGAGCGATGTCATTGCCGGTCTCAAGGGGATATTTGTGGTGCTCTCTGAACTCGCTGCGGCCAACATGGTGGGTAAACTGGGCGTTGGTGCGCCAGGTGGCACCGTAGAAGATGGTCACAGAGCTGGCATCGTGGGTGCAGTGAGCAGCAGTCAGAACCCAGTCGTGAGCAATGATGGAACCACCGCACCACCAGCTGCCATCGAAGCTCAGGCCAACGGTGTAGGGGGCCTTGCCCTCAGGGGCTGGATAGCCATTGGTGATACGTCCCTGGATCTTGGCCGATCTGGGAAAGTCCTTGGGATGTTCTTGTTTCAAGAACTCCGCAGAGACGGCGGATAGCGCCAAAGCCAATAGAATGAATACTTTCATGTTTTACGATGAACTCATACGGATTCAATTAAAGTAAGGGCTTTTATATGAAAGAATTGTACCACATACGTATGTGAATGTGCATACTTATAAAGATAGATAGATAAGCCAATGGCCATCGCACAATCCTCTTTTCAATCTTCAGCTTATCTCATATTTCGGCACCTACTCAACGAGCTGTCTATAAACAAAAAGATTGACTGACCACCAATAATCGCGAGCACCAATCAAGTAAAATTTAAATATTAAAACGGAAAGTCATGATCATTTAAATTATTTTTTAGACTATCAGGTATGGAGCGTCAGTTGTCGAGAATTGTCAAACAGAGCAATACTTATCAACAAAAAAAAAAAAAAGAAAATAGAAAAGTCAGACGGTTCTAGCAAACCAAAGAAGTTAAATACATCAACTAACGCTGCTGAAACTGACGACTCCAGCTCAGGACCTGAGCCTGGAGAGTTAAAAAGAAGGATTCCCCGCAAGCAGATTTTCTGTAACCGACAACAAGATGAACCCAGCACAAGTGCAGCAGCAATGGCCAGGCTCAGCAACAACAGGTTGGCGGCACTATCTAAGGATGACGATGACTCCGAATCCATGGAGTACAACAGCTCCAAAGAGACCGAAGACATAACTTAAAAGCGAATGCAAGTACCAGAACCCAAAATAATCAAGCCTCCCCCAATTTTCATTCCCGATGTAACGAACATCAAGGCGTTCATCAGCTCCACTGGAGCCCTTGGTCAGGGTAACGATTTTACCTAAAAGGCAACCAAAAACAACAACATTCGGGTTATGACCCAGGATACTTACACGGCGCTGAAGAATTTCCCTAATGAAAACAACAAGAGGTACTACACCGTCCAACCCAGAGACGAGAGGCCGTATCGAATCGTCATAAAAGGACTTCACTTCTCCACTGACATTAACGACATCAAGACAGCTTTGAATAGCCACGGCCATAGCACCAGAGATGTACACAACCTAGTCGGCAAGGTGACCAAAAAGCCACTCAGCATTTTCTTTGCCAACCTTGAGCCGGCCAATAACAACAAGGAAGCTTTCAATATCATGCCGATCTGTTGTAACAGTCGAGCCCCCCTCTTAAATTTGATGAGAGGCTTCTCGGCTTGCCTCAAAGCCTGACAATCAGCTAGACGCAGCGTTTGCGCGTATGGAAGCGATGATGGAGCGCATGCTCGATAAAATGTTTAGCCAGATGAATAAGATGCTGGCTACAGTCATGACTAAACTATGCAAATAGATTTGAGATTAACCATCTGGAATGCGAACGGCCTGTGCAAAAACAGGCCCGAGGTTGAGCATTATTGCAAGACCAATCAAATCGATATGCTGCTCATTTCTGAGACGAATTTCTCTTCAGGGTCGTTTTTCTCCATCTAAGGGTACGACCTCATTCACGCCAACCATCCCAATGGAAGAGCTCGTGGCGGAGCGGCAATTCTTATCAGAAATAACCTAAAGTACATTGAGATCTGGGTGATCTGAAAATTGCTGCCGCTTACTGTCAACCGAGACATAATGCTAGAGATGACGAGCTTAGTCGGCTGGTACATGCCCTTGGTCCCAGGTTTGTCATAGACGGTGACTTTAACGCCAAACATTCCTGATGGGGCTCCAGAAGAAACAACCCGAAGGGATAAGCGCAGGCAGATCCAGATCAAAAACCTCAACTGCCACTCCAATGGTGCGCCAACATACTGGCCTTCCGATCTCTAGAAGGTGCCAGACGTGCTGGGCTTTGCAATGTCCCGAGGAAAGAATCCAGTAAGAATTCAGACGATACCGGACGAGAATCTGTTTTCTGACCACAGCGCGGTCACGCTCCGAATTAACGCCCCGGTAGCGACGAAGTCAGCCTGCAAAAAGCTAATTTATAAAACTACTGACACTGCCAAATTTCAAAGCTGGCTGGTTAGAAAGACCAACCCAAACCCGGTATTGAACAGCTATCTTGACGTTGAGACTGCCATTGAAACGTTAACTTAAAACATCTGCAACGCAGCGGCATACGCGGCCCCCAAACTTAACCATAGCATTTGGATTCCAGACAGGGAAATCCATCTTTGGAGCCCCCACATTGCTAAGCTCCTCCACGAGAAACCCCAGGGACAAGCAGGCGCTTAATAGAGCCACCAAGGCTTTAAAGGAGACGCTCATCATTCTAAGGAGGAGTGCATCTGACTCCTTCCTGGAGGAACTGGAACTCAGTGACCCCCACCACAATCTATGGCAAGTCACTATAAAGCTTAAGAGGCCAACAAGGAGGAGAGGAGAGCAGCTAGTGCAGATCCGCAAATTATCTGGAAAACGTGTTCACGCCTTTGCCCAGATGCACTCCTGATGACGGAGCACGGAGCAGCTACTCTCTCGAGTGCATCAAGGCAGCAGTCAAATACTCCCGGTCCTTGAGAAGGAAACGCTTGAATACATTGAGGCGCTGAGCAATAGCAAAGCGCCAGGTAATGATGGTATCAAAGCAATTGCGTTAAAACTACTCCCCCTAGTTTGCATCGAACTTCTTACTAAGCTCTTCAACAGATGCCTCGAGCTCGGCATTTTCCAGCGCAATGGAAGAGAGCGCAAGTAGTCATGATACCTAAGCCTGGCAAACCCGAGGCCAATCTCGCCTCATACCGCCCGATTAGTTTACTAAGAATACTCTCAAAAATTCTGGAAAGAGTATTTCTGCGTAGAGTACTGCCAGTTTTGGACGAGGCTGGCTGAATTCCCGATCACCAATTTGGTTTCAGGCGCGGTCATGGAACCCCTGAACAATGCCATAGAGTTGTGCAACGAATCCTGGAGGCGTTCGAAAATAAAAAATACTTCTGCGCCGTAATGCTTGGTGTTAAGCAGGCATTCGACAGAGTCTGGCATCTTGGGCTTGTACTCAAAATCAGGAGCAACCTACCGCAGGCACACTATGCATTCTTCGCCTCATACTTGCAAGACAGGCAGCTCCAGGTTAAATGTGGAGCGCCAAATATGAACCGAAACATTGATCCTTTCTTGTCTGACATTTATCTACTACGGCGCCAGTTTCCGTCATGAGGGTCAGTACACGCAATGGGTCAGCGGCAATGACCAGATCCGTTATCAGAACTATAATGATCAGCTGAACAATGATATTGCCCTGGTCCGCACACCCTATGTGGACTTCTGGTATTTGGTCAACAAGCTGGAGCTGCCCAGCTACAACGACCGCTGCAACAACTACAACGGCTGGTGGGCTCTTGCCTCCGGCTGGGGATACGCCTGGAACGACAGTGGCATGCAGGCCTATCTGAACTGCGTGGATGTCCGGATCATCAGCAATGACCTTGTGTCGCGGCGTTTTCAACGATGGTTATGTGATTGACAACACCATATGCATTAAGAACAGCCCGTCAGGGGTCACAACAAATTTACCTACTGTAGCTCTAAAACTATGGAAGATATATGTATGGTTTCGCTATTAAAGGAGCGAGGTCCAGCAAGACGAAAATATTATTGTTCGAACTTTAGAAGAAGTATACAGTACATTGAAACTTCGACTTTTCCATGCTTATCAAAATACAAATTCTTGCTCATCGTAATATCATTTATTAGAAAGTTTAGTAGTAAGCAACGCCAGAGTTGTCGCGAATCCAATCCAGCTGGTTGGTGACACGAGTAAATCCAGCTGGGGCGCCAGATTGGCAACCAGCACTGCTACCGAAAGAGGTAACACCGACCAGTCTGCCACCATCATGGAGAACCAATGGGCCACCAGAATCACCACTGCAGGTGGACTTGCCGTCGGGTGTGGCAACGCACAGAATACCATCGGGCTGGTGGCCATAGGTCTGAGAGCACTGGTTGTTGCTGATGATCTGCAGATCGACGCACTGCAGCCAGTCGGGCAGTGGGCTACCATCATAGGTACCACCCCAGCCGCAGGCAACAGCCCAGGATCCATCGTACATGTTGTAGCGGTCGTTGAAGCTGGGCAGCTCGACCTTGTTGACCATGTGCCAGAAATCGACATGAGGCGTGTGGATCAGAGCGATGTCATTGCCGTTCTCATTGGGCCATCTGTGGTTCTGCCTGAACTCGCCGCTGCCAACAGTGTGGGTGAACTGGGCGTTTGTGCGCCAGGTGGCACCGTAGTAGATGGTTACAGAGCCGGCACCGTTGGTGCAGTGAGCAGCAGTCAGCACCCAGTCGTGGGCAATGATGGAACCACCGCACCACCATTGGCCATTGAAGCTCAGGCCAACGGTGTAGGGCGCCTTTCCCTCGTAGGCTGGATAGCCATTGGTGATGCGACCCTCGATCTTGGTCGACCTGGGAAAGTCCTTGGGATGTTCTTGTTCCAAGAACTCCGCAGAGACGGCGGATAGCGCCAAAGCCAACAGAATGAATGCTTTCATGGTTTACGATGAACTCATACGGATTCAAGTGAAATAAGAGCTTTTATAGGTAACACAAACGTATGCGGATATGCGCACACTTATAAACATGATAGATAAGCCAATGGCCAACGCACAATACCTATTTCAACTTTTCAGCTTATCTTATATATTGGCACCCACTCAATAAGCTACTTATCTATAAAGAAAAAGATTGTCTGACCAGCCAACAATCGCGAAAGCCAATCAAGTAAAAGTTAAATTTTAAAATGAAAGTCCAACTAGTTTAATTAATTTTTTAATACGCAATATGCATTTTTTTAACTATTATGTATGGAGTATTCATATGCAAGGTTTTTTTCGCAGAGCCAAACAAACTAAATAATTTTAGTTGTACAATAAATACAAGAGAATTACATCTTGCAAAGCACATTGCATTAAAACACATTTTTGTTAAATCATTCCTACTTAATGGAAATATCAGAAACACATTTTGTTTGAAATTTTAGCAGTAAATAAACGGCTGATAGTTAACTGTTACAAAATATAAATTATGTCATTTTTATGTATTCTTGAGCAAACATAGAAAACAATTTGTTATTGACTCCTTAGAAATTAGCATATCATTTGATCTGCTGAATATGATTTGAAAAAAATATCGATAGTATCTTGAAATAAGTAGAAAACTATTATTCCAACTTCAGAAAGGAGACAAGGACGGTTTCCATAATTTATCCTTTGCAATGTTAAACGAGAAAGAAAGGCTATCTTCGGCATGTCGAAGATCTAATACCCTTGCAGACCCAACCTTTTCATAATGCTTATAGTGATTTGTTTAGTAGTTAATGCCGAGTTTGGGCAAGATATCTTGAAAAACAAAAAAGGTTTTTAATCAAAAACCTAGTTTTCTACCGATCGTTCCTGTGGCAGCTATATGATATAGTGTACCGATCTTAATACGATTTTGCATTTATATGAAGAGCATAGTAAAGTTAAGATATCTTGAAAAACAAAATGCTTTTTCATAGAAAAACTTAATTTTCGACCGATCGTTCCTATGGCAGCTATATGATAAGTGGTCCGATCCAGCTGGTTTTGACATATGTGCTGCGTGCAACAGAAAGAGGGACTTCTGCAAAGTTTCATTAAGATAGCTTTAAAACTGAGGGACTAGTTCGCATAGAAACAGACAGACGGACAGACGGACAGAAAGACAGACGGACAGGCGGACCTGGCTCTATCGACTCGGCTGTTGATGCTGATCAAGAATATATATACTTTATGGGGTCGGAGATGTCTCCTTCTATGCGTTACACATTTCACGACCAAATTATAATACCCTCTGCAAGGGTATAAAAACGAATCGGTTCGAATCCAATTTACCCAATTACTTTTGAAATATTAGTTTGCCATTTAAACTGAAACAGTGATATATTGGTTCCAAATATGAATCGACCCACTGATCTACCATGGTGCCAGTTTCCATCATGAGGTTCAGTACGCGCACTGGGTCAGCGGCAATGATCAGATCCGTCATCACAAATGACGGATTAATGATTGGATTAATTATTTTGGTTCCTTGGAATATCCAGCGGGTGCATTCTCTTGAGCCTTCTGGTGTTGTTGCTGTTGTCCAGCAGACCAACTGCTAGGTTGTTGTTGTGAAGGTGGAGCCTATGCAGGTATCTGCTGCTGCTTTTGGCGATCTCATCACTGACCCATGGAATCTTGAGAACACGGTGGATGAAAGCGTTGTCATGGTAAATATGTGCATTGGAAACAATGCGCAGTGCCTTGTTTTGAAATATCTGAATCAATCTTAGGTTGCTTCGGCTAGCTGAATGCCGTAAGTCCAAATTGGTTTAATAATTGCCTTGTAGAGCTCGGAGCTTAGACCAAGTACTCAGCTTGGACTTACGGCCTATAAGCCAGCAATAAGACTTTAGCGTGTCTTCCTTAAGACCTTTTCTTTAAATGGCGAGTTCTCCAAGTTAACCTCCCGTCGAAAGTCATGCTAAGGTATTGCGGCATCGTCTCTTCTGGTATTACAGCTCCGCCTAGGTAGACAGGTGGGCCGTTACCAAGCCTAAGAGAGAAAGTGGTGGCTGTGGACTTTTCGTTGTTCAACATGATGTTCCATCTCCACTGCCATTCGTTGAGTGTGTCCAATTGGCCTTGCATGAATTGAGAAACCTCTTCAAACAACGGACATGTGATTGACAACACCAACTGCATGAAGATAAGCTGATCAGGGGTCCTCATCGGTGATCATACCAAATTTTTCTACCGTAGCTCTGAAACTACGGAAGATATATGGTTTCGCTATTAAAATGGCGAGGGCCAGCGAGACGAAAAAATTGTTGTTTGAACTTTAGAAGAAGTGATCAGTAAATTGAAACTTTGACTGTTCCACCCTTATCAAAACACAATTTTTTGCTCGTTAAATCATTTATTAGAAAGTTTAGTAGTAAGCAACGCCAGAGTTGTCGCGAATCCAATCCAGCTGATTGGTGACACGAGTGAATCCAGCTGGGGCGCCAGATGTGCAACCAGCACTGCTACCGAAAGAGGTAACACCGACCAGTCTACCACCATCATGGAGAACCAAGGGGCCACCAGAATCACCACTGCAGGTGGACTTGCCGTCGGGTGTGGAAACACAGAGGATTCCATCAGGGAGACTTCCATAGCTCTGAGAGCACTGGTTGTTGCTGATGATTTGCAGATCGACGCACTGCAGCCAGTCTGGTTGAGAGCCACCATCGGAGGTAATGCCCCAGCCGCAGGCAACAGCCCAGGAGCCATCGTACATGTTGTAGCGGTCGTTGAAGCTGGGCAGCTCCACCTTGTTGACCATGCTCCAGAAATCGACATGGGGAGTTTTGATCAGAGCGATGTCATTGCCGTTCTCATTGGGCCATTTGTTATTCTGTCTGAACTCGCCGCTGCCAACAGTGTGGGTGAACTGGGCGTTTGTGCGCCAGGTGGCACCGTAGTAGATGGTCACAGAGCTGGCACCGTTGGTGCAGTGAGCAGCAGTCAGCACCCAGTCGTGAGCAATGATGGAACCACCGCACCACCAGCCATTGAAGCTCAGGCCAACGGCGTAAGGTGCCTTGCCCTCGTAGGCTGGATAGCCATTGGTGATACGTCCCTCGATCTTGACCGATCTGGGAAAGTCCTTGGGATGTTCTTGTTTCAAGAACTCCGCAGAGACGGCGGATAGCGCCAAAGCCAACAGAATGAATACTTTCATGTTTTACGATGAACTCATACAGATTCAATTGAGGAAGGGTCTTTTATAGGTAACCCACTTGTACAAGAAACGTATCCGGATATGCGCACACTTATAAACATGGATAGATAAGCCAATGACCATTGCACAATCCCCATTTCAATTTTTCAGCTTATCTTATATTTTGGCAAGCACTCAATAAAAAGATTGTCTGACCACCAATAATCGCGAGCACCAATCAAGTAAAAGTGAAATTTTAAATGGGAAAATCCAACTTATTTAATTAATTTTTTTTTAAGCGATATAAATTTGTTTTAAACTAATATGAATAAAGTATTAATATGCAAAATAAATTTTCGCAGAGCCAATTACATTAAACAATGCAACAGAAAAACATTTTACAAATCACATTGCATTAAAATACATTTAGTAAAATTTTTTCTAATTAACGGAATATTCAGCACCACATTTTGTTTGAAATTTAATTGGCGCCATTTAATAGCGCCATCTGTTGGAGAACAATGTGTGTACACATTGAAAAAAAAAAGTATCGATAGTTTTCAAATAATTGAATCAAAGCGCACTGTTAATAACAGCTTAGCTTAAGCGATGTGTATTGCGTTCCGGCTGTTATGTTAAATAACATTTGCGCTTGATATTTCGTTCTCTTCCTCTTTGACAACGAAAAAAAGTGTAAATAACAAAACAGAGCGATAAAAAAGCAGTATAAATCTTAAAACAAAACAGCATGTTACAAATCGAATAATGGAAAACATTGTGCACAAATTCGCGAAGATAAGTTTTCAGCCAAAAGAGGTTGTGTTAACAGAGAATCGGTAAGTCAGCGAAAACGACGAAAACCAGCGCAAGCAAAACTACAAAAAGCAACAAAAAAAAAATACTTTTCAGCACTGCACCATTCCACAGCGCCGCGAGCAAATTCTCCTGGAATCTGAAACCAATGGCGGCGACGGCAGCGACGACGGCGACGGCAACAACAAATGCATCCGATGCAATGCTAGACTCGGAAAGTGCTGACACCGATCAATCGGACGAAATAGATTCGCAGCAAAGCCGCGGCGAAGACAACGACGACAGCGATGCCCACAGCAGCAGCAGCAGCAGCAACAGCAGCTATCGCAATGGTCGTCGCGGCGGCGTCGCTGCCACCCGCCGACGCATGCCCGCCCGCGCCTCCAAGGACAATTTCAATCGGGTCTGCAGCGCCATAATGCGCACCGAGGTGAAAAAGAAGCGCAAGGAGCTGCAGACCAACGAGCAGATGCTGCGCAGCATCGAGAAAATCTATACAAGCAAACGTATGAAGAAGTTTACGCCCGCCAATCTGGAGACGATATTCGAGGAGCCCAGCGATGAGAATGCGGCCGATGTGGAGGATGACAGCGAGGAGTGCGCCGCCATCACCAGCCAGGTGCGTTTGGTCAAGTTTGGTGCGCGCAAGATGCGTCGCGCTATCTCCTTCAACGATGGCCTCAACAAGAACAAGAATCTGATCAAGAAACGGCGCTTGAAGGTGAAGAAGACCTTTGGCAAGAGATTTGCTCTGAAAAAGATCTCAATGACCGAGTTCCATGATCGTCTCAACAAGAGTCTCGACAGCGCCATGTTCGATGGCGACGAGGAGCCGCCCACCAGCGGCAGCATGGAGTTCAAACCGACCGTCAACGCATTCATGGATGACATGCAGCTGGCGCGGCACACGCCGGCATTCGAGTAGCCGCACCAGCCCCAATCAAGCTGGCCGAGACTGAAAAACGATTCGACATAAAGGTGGAGCAGGAGGAGGAGCAGGTGGCCAAACTCCCGCCCGTCGAATTGCACTGATACCAATTTAGCAAGTCTTACATAAGATTTTAAATCTAAGCTAGTTATAGGAAGTTGCTGTCGAGCGTGAAAATAATTTAATCATTTGGCGTCGAGTGCCACAAATCTTATTTATGTTCAGGTAGTTTATTTAATTAAAGCAAGAAGCAGAATGCGATGCTGATCAAGTCTCGCAAAATTGTACCAAAACTGTAAATGTATCACATTTCTCACATTCACAATTTTTGCAAGGACTAGGAACTGCGTAAATTGTACTCACATTTACCGCTGGCACAAGAGCAAAACAAATACACATACATATGAATAAAAAGCATTGAATAAAAAACGCAAAGTTTATATTAAACTAATACTAATACTAAACAGTTGGTAAATAGTGCGATCGTGGTGCTAAATTGAGTAACGGCAAATGCATTAGCAAGTGCAATAAAATAAAACAATCTGCTTATTATTATTATTAATAAATATGTATACACATACACACACACACATACATACGTGCACACAACATGCAAGAGCCGATAATCATAATTCGCGATTATGCATTAAATATCGACGCACAGCACGAAATTCAAACGAAGCAGAGAAACACAACAAGCAAAGAAATACGCCTAAATATGCCACACATCGACTGTTCTATGCTCTAACATTTAATGTTGACTTCTAAGTGAAATTATTTCGATTCGAAATTATCCGAGTCGCACATTTACACATTTTGTAGATTCTTATTGAACATCATGTAAAATTCAATTTCATTAATTGATTATGCAAAATTAATCTATTTTGTATTTATTTAAATTTATTAAGCACACAGAAAATGTACTCTAGAGTTATCAGCTTTTATCAGTTGTTCGTCCCTTAACTCCTTATAATTGCCAACAAGCTTGTGCGGCAAAAGACGTCAAGAAAGACTTTGGTTAATAGAAAACCTCACAGCAATTGCTAACGTTCTTTTTTAATGTCTAGTTCTCTTATTAGACGAAGTGCTCACTTTTTGTGTTTATTATTAAGGGAAAAACGCACACCCAGCTCAAAATTCAGTTTAAAATAAAATAAAAATTGTAAATTTGTTTAATAAGAAAAGTTTTTGTTAAACTTCTAAAGTATTTTTTACTGCAGTGCAGCTAGCGGATAGTCAAGTATTTTGTTTCCCTATACCTTACCCCTTTTAAATAGCATTTTCGTGTATATAAATCGCTTTTCTTTTACAAAAAGACTATACTATACAACAATTTAATAAATGTAATTTTCAGTCTTTGGATATTTTCTCAAATATATTTTGTAGTATTTAAAGGAAAACTCATTTCCTTAGTTGCAAGAATCTGTGAATTTTAGTAATAGTAGCATAATATGTACAATAGTACAAGCCACATTTGTAATTAAGTAGCGAATGGCATGCATAAGCGATATGCCTAGCCACTGTAAGAGTATAAAGTAAGTAAGCAGCACAGCAAACAAACGGTAGCCGCGAAAAGGCGGACCAAAACGAGGGGTGCAAACATTTGCATAATCGACGCCACCAACCGCTGCTGCTGCTGTTGTTGTTGTTGTTGTTGTTATTGCTGCTGGAGTTGGTGCTGATTGTTTATTGTTGTTGTAGCCTCATTACATTCGAACATATCACCGATCGCGAGACGATTTGATTTATTTGCTTGGCTAGGCAGGCAAAATGAGCCGCACAGTAATTTCCTAAATCGACAAAAACAATAACAGCAAACCAAGAAATACTTTCAACACCAAATTCAAGTTATTTCAACGAATTAATTTAATTATAAATACATGCAACAGGTTAGCATGAGAAGTGTGAAGCAGGGGTGGGTGTATTATTTTTTGATTTCCTGCTAGGAAAATTCTTCAGCTTGCCGCATGCAACGAATGCAGCAATGCCGTTAATTTGCCTACGACTGCACGGTGCCCTGGCAATAACCTTGGCAAATGGCAAAAAGAAGAAAAATAATAAGAAGATGTTGCCGCACAGTGGAGCAGCACAGCGTCAAAAATGTAGGGCTTGCTAGTTCATGCGAATTGCAGCTAAATTAACGAAGCACTGCCCACTGTTTGGCTCGTAATATGCATGTAATCAGTGCTTGCGGTATGCACTGGTTAACGGGACAGTAGCAGGGGCTGGCGGGGGCTAAACAATGCAAAAGACAAATGTATCGTGTAATGCTTTTTGTTTCACTTACCATTGACGTCGACAATAGCAACAACTTCATATGTACATGTTTTTTTTCTGAATGAAAGCATTTTGCCGCATGCTGCGCATTACACAGCCTACAATAAACACTCACACGAACACACACACACGAACACACACACGCGACGACAGAAACTTATACACACGCGTGATGTAATAGCACCAAAGCAAGTAGAGGATAAGTAACTAGAGTTACAGTTATGTTGGCTTTATAAATTTAAATGGTAAAAACAACAACGGACCGCGAACCGACGACAACGCTAACCAAAATTTTGCTAGCACACGCACTACGCGAATAACGTACACACACTAAACGAAAACCGGCGCCAAAGGGCAGCGTCATTTTGGGCGAATCAAAGGTCGAAAAGAAATGCGACAAAAGCGCAGGCGTAACAGAGAGGGGGAAGATCAAGTGAGAGAATGAGAGCGGTGAGAGCGAGTGGGTGGCAGAGAAGAGCGCAAAGAGAGCGTGCATGCAAATATGAAAGAGCCAAATTGCGAATCGAAATTAATGCAATTGGCGGCGACGTCGCTGTCGCTGTCGCTGTCGACAGCGACGTCAAATTAATGCAGCAAAATAGACGAAATAATTAAAGTGGGCTTACAAGGCTTTTGTTGTAACAAAAGAGTTTATAAAAATGCTTGCAACATGCGCGCGCCGCCACAGTTGTAAGCGAGACGCTGACCGACACACCGACAGTCCAAGTCCAACGAAAGTCAACAACAACAACAACAAGAAGAAATTTACGCGCCCGCCGTGGCAGTCGCAACGGCTTTTCAAACTAGACGGGAAACGTAAATCTCTGCTGCAACGAGTTTAAATTAAAAAGGAAGCTGTGTGCGTGTGTGTGTGCGTGTGTATGTGACTGCGTGTGCGTATGTGTGTGTGTGTTAATTAAGTTTAAATTAAAAATTAAATGCGTGTGCCAACAAGCAGCAGCAAGAAAAAGCAACACAAATGTTTTTACAATCGGCAAGTGTTTCAATTATTGCCACATTGACAGCGCGCAGGCTGCTGCTGGCCTGCGTCGCTGCGCTGTCGCTGTCGCTGCTACATGTTGAGGCTCTGGACTGGCAACAGGTTAAGCCAATGTATTTAGTGTCCATGTATCCGGGCCCGTTCGGCATGGCCTTGTCCCAGACACCAACCGCCACCTCGCTGTCCGCCGAACTGGACGCGGAAATGAGCGCCAGCAACGACGAGAGCCGCATTAGCGACAGCGCTGCCGACGCCGACGCCGTCGCCGCGGAGCCAGAGCCATTGGTATTGAACCTGGAGACGACGCCACTGCTGGACAGCATGCTGCCGGAGGGTGCGATGGCCATGGATCGCATCTTCGGCGGCGATGTGGGCAATCCACATTGTTTTCCCTATCAGGTGGGCATGCTCCTGCAGCGTCCCAAGGGTCTATACTGGTGCGGTGGTTCCCTAATCTCGGATCAGCATGTGCTGACAGCCGCCCATTGCGTGGACATGTAGGCAGACCGTAAACAAAGGCCGAATTGAATTAAAAAACTAAACTCATATTCCCAATCATAGGGCCAAGCGTGCTTTGGTCTTTCTGGGCGCCAATGAGATCAAGAACGCCAAGGAGTCGGGTCAGGTGCGTCTTATGGTGCCCAGCAGCAATTTTCACATCTATCCCACCTGGAATCCCAAGCGTCTGAAGGATGACATTGCGCTGGTACGACTGCCGCACGCGGTCAGCTTCAATGGTGAGTCGCGAGCCCAGCTAGCTCGATGGGCAGCTCATTCCGCTGTCTCTTCCAGAACGCATCCATCCCATACAATTGCCCAAGCGGCACTATGAGTACCGCAACTTCAAGAACAAGCTGGGCATCGCCTCCGGCTGGGGCCGCTATGCCACGGGCGTACATGCGATTAGCAATGTGCTGCGCTATGTGCAGCTCCAGATCATCGACGATCGCACCTGTAAGCGCAATTTTCCGTTGTCCTTTCGCGGCACGAACATCTGTACGAGCGGTCGGAACGCTCGATCCACCTGCAATGGCGACTCTGGTGGGCCGCTGGTGCTGCAGCGGCGTCACTCCAAGAAGCGCGTCCTGGTGGGCATCACCTCGTTCGGCAGCATCTATGGCTGCGATCGTGGCTATCCTGCGGCCTTTACCAAGGTTGCCTCGTACCTGGACTGGATTAGCGATGAGACGGGCGTGCACTCGCACCAGGACACCACGGAGGCCATTTTCTTTGATCAGTATATCAAGAACTACGGCAAGGAGCACCAAAAGCGCAAACTGCGAACCGACCACCAGCCGGACGATGATGTGCCCGACGAACTGGACGTGCACCACCCACTGTCCGACGAGGACACGTCCAAGGCTGTCAGCCGACGGCCACATTCCAAATCCAAACACGACTTTTATTTCTTGTAGCTTCAACAAAATAAACTTTTACTTTAAGCTGAAATATGTTTTGCTTATTGCCATTGTATTATTCCCGGTTGTCCACCTTAGAGATGTCAGGAAGTCTAATGGATCCAAAAGGAATAAATTTCCAGTTTTCTCTGTAGGAGATGACAGAGAGAGACGGAGTGGCCGGAGAGGATAGCGTGAGGTTGATGAAAAATAAGTATACCCAATGCACAAAATGGAATGTCAGGGATTGAAGGACTGCATCAGCAGCCAGAAGAACTCGTCCAATTGGATAATGTATATTGTGGAATTTCTCAAGTGGAAAATGCGATAGCTTTTCATCGCTCGCTTCCTTCCATAAAATAGGTGAGAGGACCCACCTTGCAGAGCACCTCGACTCACAAACCTTATGCAAACCTCAATAAACCGACCCAATTAGCTTCCCATATATCTTGGAATATCGCGCATATCTAATCAGACTATTCTAATCAGACATATTGCTGCTTCTCCTACTAATTCCTACTATGCCTGGCATTTTCTTTAAAAGAACCTTTAAACTTGTAATCCTAAGGTTTTCACATAAGCTGGCTCGGTTGGCTTCGATCAAGACATTTAAAAAACTTTCCTAATTGCCTCCTTCACAATAGATCACAGATTATATTCCATTGTTGAAAAAAAGGGTCT
The DNA here is from genome assembly GCF_003285875.2 of Drosophila novamexicana. Lineage (NCBI taxonomy): Eukaryota > Metazoa > Arthropoda > Insecta > Diptera > Drosophilidae > Drosophila > Drosophila novamexicana. The sequence continues at coordinate 112,425 of NW_020824858.1, read as the reverse complement.
TAAATAAATCCGTATTAGTAATTCTTTTAATTAGTAGCGCGAGTAAGGACCTTATCTGAAGCTTTAGAGAAATTATAATGGGACCAAGTAGGACTATGCATTTAAATTCTTTTTATTTTATGCTAAGCAACATTTAGACGCCGTTGTTAACCACGCCGGTGTGCTCCTCGATCCAGTCCACATAAGAGGTGATGCGGGTGAAGACACCTGGCCAGCCAACCTCGCAGCCCAGAGCAATACCAAAGGAGGTGGCACCAATCAAGGTGTTGCTGTCATCGGCAAGCACCAACGGACCACCAGAGTCACCGTTGCAGGTGGAAGTGCCGCCGGTTGTCTTGATGCAGATGTTGGTGCTGGACACAGCACCGACGTACCAGGGAGAGCAGCCGGAGTTGCTCATGATGGGCACAGTAATGTACTGCAGGATGTCGTGGACGGCCGTCGCGGCTATAATAAAACAAGATAATTAACTGATGGTCAATTGTGGTTCCCAGCCGGAACTTACAGTCGGAGATCTTGCCCCAGCCGGAGGCAATAGCCTGTTCGCCGGCGTAGGTGTTGTAGGTGTTGGACTTGGCTGGCAGCTTGGCGGGCTGAATGTTCTCGTTAAACTCAATGGGCACGGGCAGCTTAATGACGGAAATGTCATTGCTGAGCGTGGTGGCGTCCCAGTTCTCATGAACAGTCACGTACTTTGTCTCCACAAAGATGATCTGCTGGCCCTCCTCCTTCGCGTTGGTGCGATCCCAGGCGCCCAGATAGACATCCACACCGGTGGTCAGGCTGTCCGTGCAGTGAGCCGCGGTAACCACATACCGGTTGCTGATCAAGGTTCCACCGCACCAGGCAGCGCCTCCGGCCACGTACAGCAAGAGACCCGCCTGGTAGGGGAACTGATTGCGAGCAGCATCCTGACCGCTGGTAATACGTCCTGCAGGCGCATTATGGCGACGGATCATGGGCAGCTTGGGCTCAATTTCCAGCGATTTCAGGGATTGCCAATCCACGGCATGGGCGCCCAGAATGGCGGCCAGGAGCAGCACCGATGCGCAAACGAATTTCATTTTGATTAGAACTGAAGCTAATTGGGCAGCTGGACACGCTTTTATAGCCGGAATGTTAAACGGGGCTACCATATATCTTGGGCAATCGCTTATCTCTAATCGGGCTCGTAAACACTTTTGATTTACGATTAAAAACTGATTGCTGTTATTTCTAGTGGTAATCCATTGATTATTCCAGTCGGCGATAAAAATAGCAGGGCGTGTGCTGTCCGATCGGTACCACGTCTTTGTCTGGAATTCGTTCTGTGCGTAGCTTTAATCATGAATTTAAAGGTTTCTTGATAAGTTTATCAATCGGTTTGGGTCAAGAGCAAATAAACTCAATTAGGGTAATAAGCAAATAATAGGTAATAGGATTTCCGGCAGTTCGACTTAAGAGACTTGATCTCTGCTTGGAATAAACTCATATATTTCTTGTGCCCATTATCGAATGGGAAACTTTTGAGGGTGGTTCGCTGGATTACACTCACCTTCACTTGGCAGCCACTGCTACGAATTGCAAGTCTTAAGGACTTTCTGTGACTACGTTTTACTGCGATGACCCCGTCTTCCACTCGGCTTCCTACCTTAAAGAGGAGATGAGAGTCAGAGGGAGCGGCCGGAGAGGATAGCCTCCGTTCACCCATTGGGTTTGGTCTGGACGGGGCAGTAGTAAGTGATCACGGTCTTCAATAAAGTAGCCTCCGTTCACTCATTGGGCTTATGTGAAATTAGTGTAGCCCTTGCCCAATATGGGATGGAAGTACTACACCAGGTTATGTAGGATTAATGCGGGCTCACACGCTCGATGAGCAGTAAGTGCTCACGGTCTTCAAAAAAATAGTTGAGTGGACTCCGCTTTGCGTAGCCAGACGACTCCCAAACCTGAAAGCAGTCGAAGAAGATCTGGGATTCCACCTTCAGACTTACAAGTTCGTCTGTCTTTGCATACCTTCAGCTGAAAATATGTCAAAGTTTAAAGTAAATAAAAGGTATTTTTTTGCTTTTGAATCAATATATTTCGACTGCGCTTCCGCAATCATTTTTAAGGCCTTATTTTACACGAAAGCAAAATTTATAGACCCTTGTTAACCACGCCGGTGTGCTCCTCGATCCAGTCCAGATAGGAGGTGATGCGGGTGAAGACACCTGGCCAGCCAAACTCGCAGCCAAGGGCAATGCCGTAGGAAGTCGCGCCAATCAAGGTGTTGCTGCCATCGGCAAGCACCAAAGGACCACCAGAGTCGCCGTTGCAGGTGGAAATGCCGCCGGTTGTCTTGATGCAGATGTTGGTGCTGGTCACAGAGCCGACGAACCAGGGAGAGCAGCCCGCGTTCCTCATGATGGGAACATAAATGTATTGCAAAATGTTGGTAGCTCCTCTCTCGGCTGCAAAAAGAATCCATGATTAGTTGAGGTTCGCCAAGCGGGCTCCACTCAAAACTTACAGTCGGAGACCTTGCCCCAGCCGGAGGCAACAGCCTGTTCCCCAGCGTAGTTTTCGTAGTTGTCGGACTTGACGGGCAGCTTGGCGGGCTGGATGAACTGGTTGAACTCAATGGGCACGGGCAGCTTAATGACGGAAATGTCATTGCTGAGCGTGGTGGCGTCCCAGTTCTCATGAACAGTCACGTACTTTGTCTCCACAAAGATGATCTGCTGGCCCTCCTCCTTCGCGTTGGTGCGATCCCAGGCGCCCAGATAGACATCCACACCAGAGGTCAGATTGTCCGTGCAGTGAGCGGCGGTAACCACATGTCGGGTGCTGATCAGGGTACCTCCGCACCAGGCAGCACCTTCGGGAGTGTAGAGCATAAGACCCGCCTGGTAGGGGAACTGATTGCGTGCAGCGGTTTCGCCCCTCGTAATACGTCCAGCGGGCGCATTATGACGACGGATCATAGGCACTTTGGGCTCAATGTCCAGCGATTTCAAGGACTGCCAGTCCACGGCATTGGTGCCGAGTACGGCGGATAGAACTAGTACTGATGCACAAATGAACTTCATGGCGATTTCAACTGAAGCTTCTTGGACAAGGTTTAACTCTTTTATAGCTAAACGGGGTTAGCTTTCATCTTGGACAATGGCTTATCTATCTAATCAGCCACGTCTATACACCTGGGGTTTTCCTCGGGAGCCTATTTATGGTTTTTTCATAGGCTTATCATTTTCCTTGGGTCAAGAACAAATGATCAGAGATATGGCTTAATGGTTTTTACGCTGGTTAAATAACTCGAACAATTAAATATTGGTTATCAAAATGTTCCAATTCATTTTGACGACATGTTTGAACCTTTTTGTTTGTTAAATTCGCAAAGTGCTAAGTGCTTGAATGGAAAATTAAATTAAATTTAATTTAATTACATTGTTAATAATCAAATTAATCCCATATGCTTAGCATATTATTGTAAGTTTCATTTGAGATAAATTGTGCATAAATCCATTTGAAGTAAATATTCTATTAATTAGCAGTGCACCCAACTATAGAGACATTATGATATTCATTATGAACATTCGCACATTCAGATGCGCTCACTTCCTAGCACTTAAATTTAATGCACATTTAATTAAACCGTTTTTGCTGTTAACTCATTATAGCTCATATACACACACATAACTATAATTATGCTGGCGTATAAAAGAAAAAAAAAAACAATATTAACAATAATAATAAGCAACTATGCAAGCCCAAGAATTAAAACGGAAATGATTTTATTGAAATAATATTTATTTATTCATTTGAAGGTTGAATTCATCTAAGTACAGAGAAAAGAAAGACAGAACTCTAGACGACTGGGCTATGCTCTATAAAAAGTCAAAGTCAAAAAATGATATAATGTTAATTAAAGCTAAAAGGATTTAATAGAAAGTTAAGAAAGTACAAAATATCTGATATATATTCATGAGCTATTAAATGAATTAATTATTTATTAATTAAGCATTAAATGTATTAATTATTTATTAATTAAGCCTAACCCTTATTTATACTATTTATTATGATATTCCGTTATACGATATTAATTCTTGGGATCAACAATTCTTTTAATTAATTCTTATATTTAATATTATATAATAATAATTAATAAATAATTAATATTCCAAAATAATGTTTTAATTCTTGAGATCAACAATTATCTAAGTTATTTCATAGTAATAAAAATATTTGATATTTCGTAATAATATTTTCATTCTTGGGATTAATAATTATTAAAGCCATAAAGCTACAGAAAACCCTTTTGAAAAACAAGATTTTGTGTTCAATAATTAAAAACAAATAATTTTCTGTGCAAAATATATTATAATAATACTTATTTTTTACATTAAAAATGTTTAGTAAAAATAAATATTAATTTTCTTAAAAATGCAATAATAAATATAAAAAAAAAAGCGACACACTCTTGAATTCCTTACTAAAAATATAATTATAAATAAATAAAAAGAAAAATGTGCAAGGAGCTGCGTATTTAAGAGCTCACGAAGCCTAATAAATTGTGTCAAACGCAAAATGGTTAATCATAAATTTAAGGCAAGCCTTAAATAAATTGCACATTCAATATAAAAACAGCTGTTTTTTGGCCCTAATTGCTGACATTTTTCCTGGACACGAATTAGCCGTCACATATTTAATCGATAATTAGCCGGATAATTACGAGATCTGTTAAAATAAAAGCGTATTATGAACTTTCTAAAAATGTTCAAAGCAAATATATCAAATGACACCTGCCCACAGACAAACGCATGAAACCAAATCAAATTAGCCAAACGATGCGATTTGTATCTCAATCTCGATCACAACTCAAACTCGATTCTATTCAAGTGCGGGGTGCTATGAACCCATTTGAGACCGAGACCGAGACGCAAGCAAAATGTTATTGTCCTTGGGCCGCGCCGCAAACGGTGCTAATTAAAACATTAATCGCGCGTAGAACTAGCGAATTGTAACTAAAAAAAAAATAAAAAAGAAATAAAATATATTAAAATAAAATAAAAATAAAAAAGGCTTTACTAGAACTGGCTTTAACTGGATTTAGAGCTGCGTTTAACAACTTTCGCACTTATAATAAGAACGAAAAACAAGTAAGAGTGGGCTAGTCGGGAGTGCACGACTAGCAAATGCCCTGTAATCCAATCAATATCTATATCTATATCTATATCTATATCTATATCTATATCTATATCTATATCTATATCTATATCTATATCTATATCTATATCTATATCTATATCTATATCTATATCTATATCTATATCTATATCTATATCTATATCTATATCTATATCTATATCTATATCTATATCTATATCTATATCTATATCTATATCTATATCTATATCTATATCTATATCTATATCTATATCTATATCTATATCTATATCTATATCTATATCTATCTATATCTATATCTATATCTATATCTATATCTATATCTATATCTATATCTATATCTATATCTATATCTATATCTATATCTATATCTATATCTATATCTATATCTATATCTATATCTAAGTAAGTAAAGCTACCTATTACGCTTATAAACTCCGTTTAAAATCATTTTCAATCTGTTCTGTATAAGAAAACATGTTTTAGATGTTCCGCATAATAAGTTGGGTAAACATCAGTTACCAGATAGCCCCAGATACCACAAATTATGCAAACGTATGCGATATCTGAACAACACAATTCTGAATAACATAAATATCAATTTTTTTTTCTTGTTAATAATATTGATTTCAGTTAGCTTTTATTTTTGGGTGGTGGGATTTCGATGAGGAGGCTGTGAGTCAGTCGACTATGGCAGCTGCGCCAATAGGGGTTAATCCCCCGCATCTTATACGAGCATTATGAATGGGCTCCTCTGACGTTTTGGTGTGCTCGTGTGATTGTGAGTTTTTGGTCTTTAATGCAAATTCGGACGCGTTTTCAACATGATTCACGGGCCGAACAGCTGGGGGAGCGTTTTGGGCTAAAAATATGTATGTATATTATCAAAGGCAGCGAAGCGACCATCGCCACGAGCTGATCAAGATCATATAACGCTTAGGATCGGACCGGTTTACCAGCTGGGCGGCTGGTCACAAACACAGCTGTTCAACTTTCGCTGCCGGCATTGCCATTTCTTGTTCTTAACGACAAGTGCAGCGCTAACGAAGCTCTCGGCCGGCGGCTCTCGACTTGGATCCGAGCTCGGCTCTTGGCTTTGGGATTTTTTTTTTTTTGTTGTTATTTGTTTTTGGCGGATTTTCGGTCTGATATAAAAACGCCATCCGGTGCGCGTGCTCAGTTCAGTTGCAGAACGTTAACGGAAACGCGCGCGTGCGCCGCAAGCTCTCGAGTTCGTGTCTTTGGTTATTTTTTGTCTGGCGCACTTTGATTACAAGCCAAGTGAATTTCTTTTGTAACCAACCGGCCAGCTCTTGTGCTTACAATTCACACACAAGTGACACAGATTCAGCAAGGTCAGCGAGCATGGAAGGTCAGGCCAAGCAAGCATACTTCGTCAATGAAGCATATAATCACGAAGAGAAGCCGCATGGAGCGGTCGATGGCGGCGGCGGAGGAGGAGCAGGAGGAGGAGTCGTCGACAATTTGCCGCGTCGTCGCAGCGGCGGCAACAACAAGGAGCTCCAATTGGATATGTCTAACAAAAAGGGCAAAGAGCTGCCAGCCACGCCTATTGCGCCCACAATCGACTTTGATGACCTTCTGCCATTGATTGGCGAATTTGGTCGCTATCAAAAGATATTGTTCATCTGCATGATCCCATTCTCGTTCTTTGTGGCCTTCGTGTACTTCTCACAAATCTTTCTCACGCTCATACCGGAGCAGCACTGGTGCCATGTGCCCGAACTGGATGCACTCGATGTGGAGGCCAGGTAAGCTATCCAAAAGCCAACTCGAGTTCTTTTGCTGGGTGTGTTATGGTTTTTTGTGTCTGCGTGACTCATGAGCGGGTTTTCCCGCCAAGGCAAATTTGGTTTTTATGGCCAAGATTACACAGAGAAAAGAAATTAAAAGTGAAGTACTTAAATTAAGTAAAACTGGTTTCAAATATAAAACTCTTATTTAAAATATGAAATTTGAAGTGCGAAGAAACTTCAATTAAGCCCAATTATGCTCATAAAAAGCGCTAAATTTATCACACGTATAACTTTAAATTAATTTTTGAACTTGATTTAAGAGTTTTGATACTTAAGCTAAGCACACTGAGAATTTGTCTGAAAGTCATTCGAGAATTGTTTCTTAATTCGGGCTTTAAAATGTCTTATTGAAATAAATTAAATTAATTTGTACTTGATTCAAGAACTTTGTTACTTAATCTAAGCCTGTCTGGAATTCTTACCAAATTTTACTTAACTCAAGAACTTGTTGCCTAACTTGAACTTAAGAAATCTTTATTAAATTAAATTAAATCAATTTTTACTTGATTCAAGAACTAAGCACATTGATCGCTTGTCTGAAATACTGTACAAATTTTACTCAATCCAAGAATTTGTTTCTTATTCAGGCTGAAGCATTCCTTATTGAGGAATAACGAATATTCTTGAGTTTGCAGTTTTTCTCACTGTGTAAGTCAGCTGCAGCTGGTCTTTATAAAACTGGCTAACTAGTTACTTAAGACATTTGAGATCAGTAACTAGATTTCTAGCACTAACTAATTGGAATGCCGTTTGCAATCCATTTAAATGCTCATAATTTTATGATTTTCGTTAGTTTCATTCATGTTTTATTGTTATGTTAAACATACTCGAGCGATTGTGACAGACCTAATAGCTTAATTTAAAGTAGCTCGAAGATATTGTAGAAGCCGTTAGAAGCAATCGGCTTAAGTTTAAGTTCTAGGAAATGTATACTAGATCTTAGACAAAGTAGCTGATGTTAAACACATATTTTTCTATACAATTATTAAGGTATTAAGTCGAAAATGACCTTGAATATATGCAGATAATACCTAAGACCCAAAACTGGGCTGAAGTTTCCTGTATATTTAACATTTAAATAGATTACTTTACTCGCAAAGCTGCCTTTATTATCGCTTTTTATGAAGTAAAAGAATTTAAAGCACATTTTTCGAGCATTCACTGAAAAATCACGTTCTAAATTCTAGGCTGATCACATTCTAAGTACATTTCGCTCTTGAATGAAACCTTATTTTTAAATGAATCATCCTTGAGTTCAGTACGTAAATCATGAATGTAACAAAAGGAGAAGAAAAAAAACTTATTACTAGAACTCGCATACCTAAAATAGGTCTAAAGCGCTTTCAATGAAAGTAAGAAATTCCATAGATTGAGTCTTAATTTAAGGCTTTTTAGATTTAAAAAAAAGAACTTTATTCTAAGGGTTAAAAAATTTAAAAGCTTGCCTGCACTTTAGCCACATTCGTAACTTTTGTTTCATAATTAAAGCTAATTAAATTGCCTCCAAATGTTTCGAGTGTCCGTCGTCGCCTTTCTCCGTGATTCTCAGCTGCCCAGGCGGAAGCAATTGTGCGAATGCGAACTATGCGGTTCCGCAAAACTTTTGTGAAAGTTTTTTTTTTTTTGATCGATCGATCAGTCGGAATTCGTTTTCAGTTCGACAACGCCTTGAAATCAAGGGGCTTGCCACACACATTGGGCCGTGTCGGCATTTAGAATTATATGGATTTCTATAAGTTCTGGGCTAAAACGATAATAACTTATTGGCAGCGCCAAAACGATTATCGAACTCAATTCGAAACTAAATGAAAAACGAAACACAAATTCGAGTGTTCTGATCAAAGTCATTAACTCGTCTAAGTGCTGCGGCTTAGAATGACGAGGTAACCTTGTGCCGTGATTGGTTTTACAGTCAGACATCGGCTCAATAAGGCAAAAAGAACCTTACAGTTGGGCAAGCAGCGGGCAGGGGGTAAGACAACTCCTAACAGTGGCAGTGGCAGTGGCAGTTAGATAAGCTGTTAGCCAGGCCATAATTAGCAGCAGCGCAGCAGCAGCGCAGCGGCAGCGACGTCAGCTGCGACGCACAGGTGAAATAATCGTGGCAACAACACAAGCTGCAAATAAGTGCTAACGACTAACTAACCGACTGACTAACTAACTAATGTTGTGTGGCGAGCCACAAATTTTCCAAAGTGAGCGAAATTCAAATGAAAAACCCGAAACCGAAGCTCAAATACCCTCGCTTGAGCACAACAAGTTTGCTGTAACCGACTGCGTAATACTCCGCATTAAGATACATCCATTTGCCTGAATTCAATATTTGTAATATGATCTTAAGATAAGTCTGGCTTCATTCCAAAAATTGAATACTCAAAAATACATTTTTCTAAAGTTTCAATCTTTTGATCCTTCTTGTGAAAAGTCACCAAGGATAATCCCATGTTGCCGAACTAGTTTTGATTGTGCTTTAGAGCTTTCTATCTTACGTAAATTAAACTGAACTCTGGAAACGTAGCGCTCTAATTTCGACTCAATCCAAGTATTTATATAAGAAATAAAAAAGGTGTTAATTGAATTGTTGATTAAAAAAACTGTCAAACTGTCAAGCACATAGAAATTAGAAGTTTGCCTAGCAAAAGTCAATAGAGCACGATATTTTCTTAGCTTCAAAAAAATCTTGGCCGGTTCGAACCAGTTTGCAGGCTGCAGGTTCAATGCGTCAACCTGGTTTGTAAAATAGTGAAAAAATTTTATGAAATAATATTATTTATAGGCGGAAAATGTTTGCAAAGTTGTACAAAAATATTGTTGGGTTTGAACCAGCTACCGGCCAAAATGTATAAAGCTAGTTTATCACATGTATCTATAAGTTTCCGTTCTACTGAAAATATTGTTGATATTATTAGCTAAAAATTGAAAACTAAGTTTGAATCATTTTTGGAGAAAGTGGTGGTTCGATGCGTGCTTGGGTTTAGCTTCTGTTTGGGCAACTAGTTGGCTTTAAAATGTTTCTTTTAAGTGAAACCTATTCAAAATGGGCTATGTTATGCTCTCCATGCCCCAGCTCCAGTCAAGTTGTCTGGCAAAGTGTTTCGATGCCTTTTCGGGCTAGGGTAAAAATCTATAAATCAAATAATTGTGCCGTCATAAAATTGGCAATTAAACAAGTTACCGCGTGACACATGAGCATCGCCCGCCCTCCCATCCGACAATCATCAATCTTGACTGGCTATAATTTTAGACATATATTTAGATACTTAAATACACACGATTCAAGCGCAGCGGATTTTGTCAAGATCACAAGATAATTATGCTGTCTATGCTGGCTTTCTGGCGGCGAGCTTGGCTGCGTCATGTTCTGCGGCAGACAATGCGCCGCTGACCCTGGCGGGTTCATGATCAGTGCTGCCCTGCAGAAAAGCTAGCTAGAGCTAAAAAAAAAAGCTAAAACAAAGAGCTGAATTTGAATTGACAAGTTGGCTTAGCTGCACAAGGTTGGGACACCAAAAAGCAAAGAGTTGCGTTCTCTTTGCAGTTCCCTTTGAAAGCAATTGGAAAGGCCAAAATTTGTCTCATATTTTTTGAGTAATTTTAGTTTAATAATAAATTTACTCCAAAGGTTTTAGTGTTAGTTTACACATTGCCTAAAGTCTGGATCACATTAAGCAAAAAAATCTAGCCTTTTTTTTAGCCACTTTATTATTATCTTGGGTTCCTTAACAAGGAAAATATTTGCTTATATTTTATTTATTTTCTATTTATTTATTTATTTATTTTTATTATTTCTAAAATTTAGCTTGTTTTTCTTTAGACTTGAAGGGTTATTTCTTAGCCGTTTATCTCTAGTTTTTAGCAACCAAAAAACCTTGTTTAATAGAAATTTTAAAATCTTTAAAAAATGTATATATATAAATTATATAGTCTTATACTTATATAAAAAATTTATATATATGAGCATTTTTTTTATATATATAATTATTATATATATTTATTTTACAAATTTTGAATAAAATGTTGACTTAATTTGATTTTCTAAATGTTTCAAGTCAACATTAAAAATGAAAAAAAAAACATTTTGCCATAATTTCAAACAGTTTTTTGGCCATAGTTCAAATATATTTGTGGGCCGTATAACTAGCTTTTTATCAAATTTTCGACAATTATTATTTTTAAACATTTTTGAAGTTTTTAAAAAACAGCTCAAAATAATTGTTTATAAGTTAACCTTATTTAAAACGCGCTAAATTAGCTTTAAAATAGCCAAAACCGCAGCTAAGGGCTGCAGCTTTTGAAAACAGTCAAGTTTAGCTAGAAAACGGCTGAATAGCCAGCACTGGCGTCGACCCTGATGGGTTCATGACACTTGCAGCTTGAAAAACGAAACTCAACCGAATTGTGGCACCTTTCGCTTATTCCAACCGACAGATTGGCGCTCTCGATACCCATGGTGAACGGGGAGTACAACAATTGCTACATGTACGATGTCAACTATACGGAAGTACTGGCCCAGGGCCAGATAATGGCGGATCCGAAATGGCCGCGGATCAAGTGCCGCAGCGGCTGGTCATATAATTTCACGGAAATACCCTATGCCACGGTGGCGACAGAACAGAATTGGGTGTGCGATGATGCCGCCTTGCCCACGTATGCCCAGTCGATCTTCTTTCTGGGCGCAATTGTGGGTGGGCTGCTGTTTGGCTGGATTGCGGATCGGTTTGGCCGCATTCCGGCGCTGATCTGTTGCAATCTGATGGGCTTGGTGGCGGGCGTGGCCACGGCCTTTGTGACCAACTTCTGGCAGTTTGCCACGATGCGTTTCTTTGTGGGCTTCGCCTTCGACAATTGCTTCACCATGATGTACATACTGGGTAAGTCTGCGAAGGTCTCCGGCGGCGTCTCACCTTGAGCATTTTTGTTTTGAATAGAGTATATTGTTGCTTGCAGTGCTGGAGTATGTGGGTCCCAAGTATCGTACGTTCGTGGCCAACATGTCCATAGCCCTGTTCTTTACGGGCGCCTCCTGTTTGCTGCCTTGGATTGCGTACTTTGTCGCCGATTGGAAACTGTTGACCATTATCACCTCGGCGCCGTTGCTGCTGGTGGTGCTGACCCCCCTGATTGTGCCGGAGTCGGCGCGCTGGCTGGTCTCCCAGGGCCAGGTGGACAAGGCCATTGCCATACTCCGCAAGCTGGAGCGGCGCAATGGTCGCCACGTCTCGGAGCAAACGTATCAGAACTTTGGCGACAGCTGCCGACGCATGCGGGATCAGGAACAGGCCCAGAATGCCAGCTACTCGGTGCTGGATCTGTTCAAGTCGCCGCGGCTGCGTCGCACCACGCTGCTGCTCATCGTCATCTGGATGGCCATTTCGCTTGTGTTCGATGGTCATGTGCGTAACGTGGGCTCCCTGGGTCTGGATATCTTTTTCACCTTCACCGTGGCCAGTTTCACGGAGCTGCCGGCGGATACATTGCTCACCGTCACTCTGGATCGCTTTGGACGCCGTTGGCTGGCCTGCGGCTCGATGGTCGCCAGCGGCATCTTCAGTCTGTTGGCCACCGTGGTGCCCGTGGGCGTGTACTCGGCCACATTGGCCATCATGGGCCGATTCTTTGTGAACATCAGCTACAACATTGGACTGCAGTATGCGGCCGAGATATTGCCGACGGTGGTGCGCGCCCAGGGCGTTGCCTTCATACACATCATGGGCTATGTGGCCAGCATTATTGCGCCCTTTGTGGTCTACTTGGCCAATATATCGCCGGCGCTGCCGCTCATCATTTTGGGCCTGCTGGGCATTGTGGGCGGCCTGTTGGCGCTTCTACTGCCGGAGACACTGCATCACGATCTGCCACAGACGCTGAGCGACGGTGAGGAGTTCGGACGCGGCCAGAGCATTTGGGATTTCCCCTGCCTAGCCAAGCAGCTAGACGATGAGGACGACAAGTGCAATACGGATGTCGAGGAGGTGCGTTCCCAGGCCTTTGTGCGTGGCACTCAGACTGGCGCCTCGCTCAAGGCATCCACGGGTGGAGAGCTGCGTTCGAGCATTTTGCGGCGTTCGATACAATCGCGCAGCTCCACCAAGTTGTAATAATAACCAGAAGTATTGATATACCAAGCGACTCATACACAATTGTAGCCTTGCATTTCTGTCATAGTTCGATTAGCTTAAGTATTTTTTTGTGATATTATTTCTAAGCAATTTCGTTGCCATTTGGCCTATTAAAAAACTCTAACGATTACATATTTTGAATGCTAACGGCCGTTAGCTTAATCGACAAGCGCCATCTGTTGCGACAGATGTGCACTACATTTATCGATAACAAATTTGATTTCCCTTTGGCCGTTAATTGTAGTACGTTTTTTTCACGGCAGCTGGCGCCACTTTGTTTACTTCTGAAATTGGGATAAATTTTATAGTTATTGCACTTTGCAGATTACAAGCAATTTAATTACAAACAATTAAATTCCAATGCAAATATTCGATTGAACTACAAATAGAAACCGCTCCCAAATGGCAGCTATAAGAGGAACGCCCTGCCAATTGGCAGGCAGTTAACAATGACAGTGGGAGCAGCTTCTCTGGTACTGCTCCTCGGGCTAGCTCTCGGCGGCGCCAGCAGCAACAACAACAGCAAGCTGCTGGCCATTCTGAACGGCTCCGCGCCGGCGCTGGACTTGCTGCTGCACATCGATGTGCTGGCCGGAGAAATGGCTCCATTGAGCACGGCCGTGGGACCGCTTGATCTGGAGTCCGTTATACGCGCCGAGGTGAACGGCGACTGGGAGCGCGCACGCCTCGTGCTGCAGCTGGCCAGCCAGGCGCGCACGCCGGAGCTGAAGCATGCCATCTACGAGGCGCTGTGGCAGGAGCTGCAGCAGACCAAGCAAATCTATGATCCGCTCAAGCTGTTGGAATTCCACGGCCAGCTGACGGCGCTGTCCGATGTGCCGCCGCCGCTGCTGGCGAAGGTATATCAAACGTTTGTCGGACGCAGCGCCCAACTGCTGGCGGCACCCTTCCACACGGCCAGCCGCAGCGCCAATTTTCCGCTGGTCAGCGCTCTGCTGCAGCGGCTCACCCTGAGCACGCTGGACTATTTGCGCGATATACTGGAGGCGCTGTTCGATCTGGTGCTGGCGCTGGAAAGCACGCTGAGTGTGGTGCAGCGTTGGGGCAACTTTAGCGCCAGCCTGACGCAGCTGACCCTGGCGAATCTGCAATTGTTGCAGCGAACAGAGCTGCAGCTGGATGCAGCTGCTCGCACTGCGCTGCAGGCTAATCTGCGCCAGCTGCTGGAGCAGCCCGCCTTTGAGCCGGACGTGGACGGCACGCTGCGCCAGCAGGTGTATGCCCAGCTGCCGGAGGATGAGCGCATCCTGTACACCGCGCAGAAGGTGTGCCTGCGCAACGTGACCGACGGCAATGCCTACATCTACGAGTGCCCGCAAACCTATCTGATCTGCACCAATGCACGCGATCCCAAGAAGGCCGCCTACTACGTGCAGCGCGGACACGGCGGCCCCAACAATACCCTGCAATTTGCCTTCTACAGCGCCTACTGGCGCAATCGCTACATCCTGCTGGAACCGAGCAATCACTCGGCAACTGGCCAGCACATTACAAAGAACGTTTACAGTCGCGCTGCGATCGACTGGTGGCATGTCCTACAGCTGGATGGCGGCGGCGTGGCCTTATACGATGCGGCGACAGCCCGCTCCGTGCTCTGCGGCGGTGATCCCCAGCACTGGGATGGCGAGGAGAAGCATGTCTATACACGCAACGCCCAGGAGTTTGCCAGCAATCGCCGGGAGTGCGCCTGGAGCATTGAGGATTGCAGCGATGTGTCCTAAGAGAGGCGAGGAACAAAATCAATTATTTAACCCACATATTTCCCATTGAAAGCAAAATGAAAATCAAATAAAAAAAATGTTATCCTTCTTCCTGCAGATTACAAATATTCTGATAGTTCTATCAGCTTTTTCCCAAATATTAAACACGGATTGGATCTTGTCTTTAGTTTTCCTTCTTTTATTCAAATTCATACCTAAATGGAGCATATATATATATACAGAAACGTATTCTTTATAGGATCCAAAAAACCTACTTAAATGCGCTACAATTTTCACAACGAATTTCTAGAACACTACACTCTATATACATGTGCAATTAGAAACGCAAACATAAACAAAATGTAATAACAATTTTCGCATAATGTGAGATTTTTACATATGACAACAAATAATAATGTCTTAAATTTATTATGCTTATTGTCAGTAAGGCACATGAGAGGAGTATTAGCTACTTTTGCATAAAATCCCAGGGTATGCAGACAATGCCATCGGTTAGCACCGAATAGTAATGGGATATATGCAGCTTGATGTGCTCGAAATGCTGGGGCTGGCACAGACGCAGATCGCTCAGCGCGGATATCATCTTGTCGGGCGTAACGGCATCATCCTTGGTAAGGGACTGCAGTTTGAGCCTGTGAATGGACTCCTCGATTAGCTGCTGTTCGATGTGTTTGTCCTTCTCGTACTTGGACATGCGTTCGCATGCCAGCTGCATATTCTGACTGATGAAGTCGACCAGTATGCTGCCGGGGCAGGTGGCCGGCGTTATGAACTGACCCGTCGGACTGACCATCAACGGACCCGCCTCCGATTCGACAACAATTGTGTACTTCTGCAGCGATTCGGGCCAGCTCTTGGGATACTTTTGCTTGCTCAGATAATCGTTCAGGGATGTCGTCACCTTCATGAGGTAGTTGGCATAGCCGCGCGCCTGCTGCTTGGGCATAAACTTGCGACGTCCAATCTGTATGCCGCGCAGCACCTGGGAGAGCGTCAGCTCATACACAGGCACCACATTCAGGTAGGCATCGTGCTGTGGAATGTTCTTGATAAAGTCAATCCAATTGTTCTGCACATCGCCGGTGAAGAGCATCACATGTCCCTCTAGGCTGATGCCCGTGAAGGGTGCAAACACCACGACGCGATTGCGCAACGTCTCCAGCACCGCGGCATGGGTCTGGGTGAGGCGCTGCAGCGATTTGAGGCAGCCACGATAATGCTCAATGTTCCAGCCGCATTCGTAGCGAGCGTCACGCAATTGCAGATCGCGCACCAGCACATTCTTGAGCTTGTCAATTTCGGCTTCCAGCACAGCGGTGTCCTTGGCACGCTGCCTGGCCTTGGCGGCGTTCTCCTCCAGCCAGCTGGACAGCACTGGACGTATGCTGGTAGCCTCCTGTAAAGCACGAGGGAATTAATATATAGAAATTATGAAGAGATCGTGGCATTAATTACGCTGCGATACTGTGACTCAAACTCGTGGAACTCCGCATTGTAGTGATAGTCCTGGCTTGGTTTGTTGGCCATACTATCCTGCGGCTTTGCTTGCGCCGTAGGCTTCACGGTCTTTATATAGTCCGTGGATAGATTGCACGATTCGAGCAGACCTTGAATGAAGCGCTTGGGATCTCGCGTGCTCCGGTCCATGCGTATCTGAACCAAGCGAAACGAGTCACGCTTCTCGGCATCCGCGCTCTCGCGCACATAGAACTTGAGCACCTTGGCATCCTCGTTGGGATAGCTGCGCTGGTAGAGCGCCTCCAGATGGGCGCTCAGCAGCTTCAGCGAATTCTCGTTCGTCTGCCGCTGTTCCGGATGCTGGCCAAACAAATCCGGATGCACGGCAAAGTAAAATGGACGCAGCGCCGTTGTCAGCTCCGTGCTCAAAGTGCGGCGCATCAGTCCGATTTTATGCGCCGCCAGCGCCTGGAACTGCAACTGGAGCATGCCGCTCAGTCGCAATGCTGCCGCTGCCATTATGTAATCGCTAGAGCAGCGCACTGCTCCACTTTACGGCTGCCACGCACATCCGAGTAACAACGGCGACTTATTACTTACTACAAATTTGATTTATTATTTTAAATATATATATATATTTATATTACGTAGTTGCCACTCAGCTGTTGACGTTTGTTTCGTAAATGCGAGCAAGGCAAGACGCATTACTCTTGCGTTTTTGAAATCTCGTATGCTGTTTATAATATATATATGGACAAGAATAATAACATATATTTTTAATATTGCATAATTCTATAAATTATTTAATAGCATATTTCATTTTATATTGGTTTGTTAGATCTACAAATAGAGAATATATGCTTACAAGCTGGAAGCTGCATACCTGCCTTTAGCTTATTTGCTTTCATATCCTAACGAGGTGGCAACGCTGTTGTGACAGTGTGCCCAGTCATGCATAATGACAATCGCATAAATCAGCTGTGCAAAAAGTTAGCTGCAACCCGAATTTGTTTATTTCATTTTTAATTTAAAAGTGCACAATGTCCACGTACTATTTTGTTATAGTTGGGCACAACGACAATCCCATATTCGAGAAAGAGTTCAGCACCGTTAACAAAGAACAGCGCGTAAGTGCATACGCCACAAAGGGACGCGACGTGTCCAACTTATGATTCCGCCCTTTGCAGAAGGAGGATCACAGGCATCTCAACCAGTTTATAGCGCATGCCGCACTGGATCTGGTGGATGAGCACAAATGGAAGACGGCGAACATGCAGCTCAAGTCCATAGATCGCTTCAATCAGTGGTTCGTGTCCGCCTTCATCACCGCCTCCCAGATACGCTTCATCATTGTGCACGACAACAAAAACGACGAGGGAATCAAGAATTTCTTCAACGAAATGTACGATACGTATATTAAGCATTCCATGAACGCCTTCTACAGAATCAACACGCCCATCAAGTCGCCCATGTTTGAGAAGAAATCGGAGATATTCGGGCGCAAGTATTTGTTATCGTAATTGTTAAGAATTAGCATATAAATTTGATTTAAATTTATTTAGAAAACTTGTCTAATGACACACAAAAAAATAGCTTAACTTTGAATGGACTTCTTTAATTCTCATTTTACAAATGCGTCTTCGAATCAAATCTAAAACGATTTAACGCTATACTTGGCTCGCCTGACCCATTACAATTCCAAGTGGAGCGGCAACATAATCATATTAACTATACAAATGTGTGGTTGGATGAACGCATGGAACGATTGGAAATTAAAGCAACAATGTTATACGGAATTGCAGCGGGCGTGTGCATAAATCTCTATGAAATGTTCTTCCAAAATACAAGGCCTAATGCTTCTTGTTCTTGCCGTAGCGCTCGTATTTGCTCTTCGACGAGTGCCACAGGATGAGCGGAATGGCCAGGGATGGCAGCGTCATGATGGCAAAGGCCACCCAATCGAAGCAATGCGAGGAGAAGCGCTTGTTGTACTCATTCAGATTGACAATGCCGCCCTCTCCGGGCTCCGAGCTGATGGCCAATTGGAGCTGCAGTTTAAAGCCAATTAGCATATGAGTGGAAACATTTTGTAGCTTAACAATTTACCGTCTCGGCCTCCTCGACGGGCTTGTAGGACACCTCGGCGGCGGTGAAGTTGAAGTAGCCAACGACCTTGGGACGCACCACCAGCACATGGGTGAAGTTCGTCTGTGGAGCAATGCGTTCCACGGTGGCCGCAGGCTGGCCACCCACAACCTCAAAGGCCTCGGGATGGAAGCCGTTGTCGACCAGCTGGACATTTGTGGCCGCGCCGTTGCCCACATTGAAGATTGTGTAGCGCACCAGGAGATCGCTCTTCTCGACCAAATATTTGTTAAGTATCTGCTTGGAAACCAACAGGCGAGCGCGTGTCTCGTCCTCGGACACGCAGACGCTGAGCACAGCGAACAGGGCGCACAGGGCTAACGTTTTGCTAAACATGCTGCAAGATACAAAAAAAACGTTTTGAACGTTTCACTTTGATTTTTTTGTTGACGTGGAAGGGCTGATGGTCGTCAAAAGAAAGCGGCGCAACATGTTTACGCTTTTATTACTTAAATTAACAAGAAACTAACAAGTTACCAGTTTCTAATGACTAAACTGGGTGCTAAGTTTATTTTTGAGCAACTTACATGAAATTTAGTTATTTTATTTGCGAGTATTTGGTTTAAACTAAATGCAGGCTAGCGACAACGGCGGCTGCTTTCTCGTGGCTGCTTCGTGACGTGTAAACTGTCGGCTGTCAAACTTCGGGCGAGTACATTTCGCGACGATGCCGCCGGCATCGATATATCGATAGTACGATGACAGCTGAACGGCGACAGCTCTGGTCGCACAGCTGATTGGCAGCCAAACAATAACAAACTAACAAGAATTTATGTTTGCGCGCGCTGTTCTTAAGCATTTATTTATCATCTATATTCACTTTTTCCTAGTATATTTAAGTTGCAATAATTATTAGCCATATTTACTGCGAAAACATTTGAGAGCAGATTCTACAATACCCTGTGGTTGGAATGTGCTGCCGGCATTCATCTGTGAATGCCCTTGAATGACATTGGCACCCTACACGCAACGCTGCCGCCTATGCGTTCACAATGGCATTCAATTGTGAAATGGCCTAAAACGAGTTTAAACATAACATTTGCAATTGTTTTTGGAACTTGTTTGGATACATGATGAAACAATGTCGTTCTCCTGGAAAGTACCGATCAGCTCTGCGTTCAAATTCGCACGCAGTCAGCATGATAGCGCTTATCGCTGTCGCTACAGCCGATGCGTACGCTTATCAGCGCAGCGACGCAGCAGCTGAGTTCGTTTTTTTTTTCCTTCTCAACACACACAAATTGTTAGCGCTGCCGCCAGGTCGCACGCAGTCGGAATTTAACCAGCAGCTGGATAACTATATACCCAAGCATGTCTCTCAGCGTGGAAACGGTTCAAACAACGCCCTACGAGGGCCAAAAGCCCGGCACCAGCGGGCTGCGCAAAAAAGTCAGTTACAATCGAAATTAACAGTTATACGGCACACAACCATTGTGAATTTGTTTCCAGGTCAAAGTGTTCACGCAGCCCAACTACACGGAAAACTTTGTCCAGTGCACGCTGGACGCCAACGGTGCCGCCCTGGCGGGCTCCACCCTGATTGTGGGCGGCGACGGGCGCTACTACTGCAAGGAGGCGGCCGAGCTGATAGTCCGCATCGCTGCAGCGAACGGCGTCGCCAAGCTGCTGGTGGGTCAGAACGGCATACTCTCCACGCCCGCCGTCTCTAGCCTGATACGTCACAACAAAGCTCTGGGTAGGTGCCGTTATTTAATCAACATTTACACTAGCTTGTAATCCGCAAGGTAATAACTGATAATCGAGATTTGTCCAGCAAAAACAAAAAGCACATTTAAATACGATTACTAATGAATGTCTTTGGCTGGTTTCAAGGTCAACGCGTGGGCAAATACTATTTGGATAAAAGGAAACATTTGTATTGAACTTAATACGGATTCCGTGAATCCCAATTGGAATTGGAAATGGAAACTGATTGGAAATATTCCGGATATATTTTTGTATAACTTGTTAATCATTCTGTATAGAAACTAATCTATGTACATTATGTTAAGGGAAGGTTTAAGCTAGTCGAGAGAGTATATGTTAGTTCTTTCAATATTGATTCAGCTGTTAGTCCAAATTTGTATGTAAAAAGCCATTTAAATTAGGTTAAAGAGCTTACAGCTTTGTGAAAAAAGTACCAAATAGGCAAAAGGAATCATATCCGACCTCATATACGATCCTTCTGTTTGTCTGTGTTAAAGCGTAGATCTTGGGATCTACAAAATCCAGAGATTTGAAATCCTTTTATATATATTCTTTCATATTATACTCAGATAAAATGTTTCATGTTTTCATTATAAGATCCCCTCGAGAACTCTAGGCTCTCATATAGTATAGCTCTATCAAGAATATGCGACTTTTTAAAGACCTTCCCCATACTCCATAATCTAGAAATATCCTTATCCTTATTACAGTAACGATAAACGCACTCAAACTCAAATAAATCTTTTAGGTGGCATTGTTTTGACCGCTTCGCACAATCCTGGCGGTCCTGAGAATGACTTCGGCATCAAGTTTAACTGCGAGAATGGTGGTCCAGCTCCGGATGCGTTTACCAACAACATTCACCAGCTGACGACTGGCATCAAGAGCTACAAGCTGGTGCGTGGCCTGCAGATTGACATCTCCAAGGTGGGCGTCAGCAGCTTCGATATTGAAGGCAAGCCGTTTGTGGTGGAGGTCATTGATTCGGTGGCCGACTATGTGCGTCTCATGCAGGAGATCTTTGACTTTGCCAAGCTGCGCGATTTCGTTAGCGGCAAGTCGACTGGAAAGCCCCTCAAGATGCGCATCGATTCCATGAATGGTGTAACTGGCGCCTATGTGCGTGAGATTTTTCTGAATCGCTTGGGCGCAGCAGAGGTGTCGGTGGTGCACACGACACCGCTGCCGGACTTTGGTGGACTGCATCCCGATCCGAATCTGACGTACGCCAAGGATCTGGTGGAAACGGTGGCCAAGGGCGACTACGATATTGGCGCTGCCTTCGATGGCGACGGCGATCGCAACATGATCATCGGCAGCAAGGCGTTCTTTGTGACGCCCAGCGACTCCTTGGCGGTCATCGCTCACTATCTGGACGCCATACCCTATTTCCAGAAGAATGGCGTGCAGGGATTTGCACGCAGCATGCCAACTGCCTCTGCCGTGGATTTGGTGGGCAAGAAACTGGGCAAGGAGGTGTTTGAGGTGCCCACGGGCTGGAAATACTTTGGCAATCTCATGGACGCCGGGCGGCTGTGTCTGTGCGGCGAGGAGAGCTTCGGCACCGGCTCCAATCACATTAGAGAGAAGGATGGTATCTGGGCGGTGCTGGCCTGGATTTCCGTCATGCAGCACACGGGCAAGAGCATTGAGGATATACTGAAGCAGCATTGGTCCATCTATGGACGCAACTATTTCACGCGCTACGACTACGAGGAGTGCGACCTGGAGCCCTGCAACGAGATGATGGCCACCATGGAGAAAACCATAACAGCGCCCGATTTTGTGGGCAAGAGCTTCGCCAGCGGCGGCAAGAGCTATAAGGTCAAGCAGGCGGACAACTTCAGCTATACAGATCCCGTGGACAAGTCCGTGGCCACCAAGCAAGGACTGCGCATTGTCTTCGAGGACGGCAGCCGCATTGTGATGCGTCTCAGCGGCACCGGCAGCTCCGGCGCCACCGTGCGGTGCGTTTTTATATTTATTCTATTTTGATTTAAAACTAAATTGGTTTTTTCTTTGCCGGCAGCTTGTACATCGACTCCTATGAGAAGGACAATGTGCTGGGCCAGGCCAGCGTCATGCTGAAGCCGCTAATTGACATTGCATTGGAAATCTCGCAGCTGCCCAAATTCACCGGACGCAATGCGCCCACTGTCATCACATAAACAGACGAGTTCCGGAGTAGATCATGTCTTTGTCTTTATTCGAAATCCCCTTTTGCAGCTGCGTAAGGCATTTGGAGTTGCGTTTCGAATCTATTAAACTCTGTTTGTAGCTGAAACCAAAGTTGGCAAGTTAAAAATATAAATTATAATAAAAATAAGTTCCCAGAATCTGCACACATTTGGCCATCCAAACTATATTAGTTTGCAAAAGCAAGTTCCATGTGTGGCGCCTATGTCTATACAGGATATTTAATGGTTCCATTTTCTCATGAATTTTGACCAGGAAACATGTTTCCCGATTTTGATGCCAAATTGATCTGGAGGCCAGACCATGAACAAAGAGCCAAACCTCGTGAAAATCGGATGAGATTTGACTGAGTTATGGTGGTGTGAAATTTTCACCTATGTCTATTTGTGTGTTTGTATATGTATGTGTGTATGTATGTATGTGTGTGTGTGGGCGTGTGTTAGTGTATGCATGCATTTATGTATATATGTATGCGTGCATATTTGTTTTTTAACACCAAACGCAGTCAAAGCTTTCTTGTCGCTGTGCTGCAAATTTAAATAAAACGAATTTCTGCCAAGTGCTCTCCTCCTCGATTCTCAAGAATTCTAGTAGGCTCTGCAGTTTTTCATGCTTAGCTGGTAGTGTAGTATTTTTTTTGGTGTTTTTTTTTTTTTGTATGTATATTTGTATGTATGTGTGCGTATGTACGTGTATGTTTGTATGTATTGATGCATGTATGTCATTTTGTGTGTAGGTATGTATGTATGTACATATATATGTATGCATATGTACATATATATGTATGAATGTATGTATGTATGTACATATATATATGAATGTATGTATGTACATATATATGTATGTATGTATATATATATATATCCATGTATGTATATATATATATATATATATGTATGTATGTATGTATGTACATATATATGTATGTATGTACATACATATGTATGTATGTATGTACATTTATATGTATGTATATGTACATACATATGTATGTACATTTATGTACATTTATATGTATGTATGTATGTACATATGTATGTACATATATATGTATGTACATTTGTATGTATGTGTGTACATGTGCATATATGTATTTTTGCATATAAACAAACATGCATACAAATATAATATGCATACATGTATGTACAAACAGGCATACATATTAGACGTATGTATTACATACATATATATGCAAACTTTAGACAGCGTTGATCACCAATCAGTCAGTCGATAAGCCAGTCAACCAGTCAGTCCGTCAGTCAGTTAGGACAAAACGTTTTATATATAGAGATTTATTACATATTTTTACAGCCCACAAAGTTTTACTTTGAAATCACGCGTTTTCACTTGACGGGCGTTGCCAAATAGTCAAACTCGCTTAAAATAATATTGGGTATGCGCTGCTCCAGGACGCCAAGCGGCAAGTTGGCCATGCGCACAAATGCCTGCAGAAAGTGCAGCATGGTGACCACATCAGGACCGAGCAGCTCCTTGTCGCTATAGATATATATAAACGCTTGATTAGTTTTAGGTCAGCTCTTTAATTAGCTAGGAGTACTCACAGTAGCTGCGCCTCAGCCACGGTCACAACATACTGGCACATGTAGGAGATGTAGAGCATCTTGACGTTCTTGTGGAACTGTTGCAGCACGGTGAGCAGGCCCGTGATTAAGGGCACACAATCGATGACATCTTTGGCGGACTTGGGCAGCAAACAGTCCGTGTTTGTGGAATGCTGTAAACGACCGACATGGGCAATGCTGAATAGGAACAAGAACAGGGACATGTTGTGCGTATTTTTGGTGGTCACAAAGATCTGCTCCAGCGGCTCGTAGTTGCCCGTATACTGGAGTATCTCCCGCAGCTCGGTTAGCATGCCCACGCCCTGCTCATCGCACAGCTTCGTATTGCAGGAGAGCTCCAGCAACAGGGCGCTGTAAGTTAGAGGAATTGATTAATCTTTAAGCTTAGTTTTGGGCATGTCACCTACCGATTCAGCGTATCCGTTGTATTCTCCAGCAGCTTGGCATCGCATTTGCTGCTGAAGCTCAGCTCGCTGGCTATTTGCTGGCGCAGCAGCTGCTTGTGCCCCAGCGCAAGTATCCAGTCGAGGAGCGTGGGCCACACCTTCAGCCAGCGCTGCGTATAGCTCTGATAATACTTGAGCGGCTGTTTGGCCAGGTCGCCGGGAAAATCGCGCGACTCCAGCTCCTTGGTCAGGCTGCTCAACGCATCGCACCACATGCGATCCGAGCTTAGATTCTTTTGCAGCCTGTCCAGATTACTTTTCAGTTCATCGGCCAGCATGTGCGCATAGAGCCGCTCCAGGCCCACCATGCCCGCCGGCGCCATGGCCTCGCGCAACACGCTGAAGAAGCCGGAGCCGGCGAGCAGCTCCGTATGCGGCGCACGTTTGTCATACCAGCTGCACTTCAGGTCCAGATAGATGGTCTGTTTGGGTTCCGTGCAGCGCAAGATTTCGCGCGCGAGACGTCCTATGAAATTGTTGGACTTGCTGCTGTCACCCTGTAGCGGCTGGAAGTTGGGTATGGGTATGGTCTGGGATTGGAAGCGGGATTGCCACTCCTGCACCTTGTTGCGCAGAAAGCAATTGCATTCCTTCTCCACGTTGTAGTTGATGATGCGCTGCGATTCCTCCAGCAATATGCGCAGGCCCTGTACGCGCAAATAGTCTTCAATATACTCAAAGGATCGGCGATAGCCCTCGATGGTCTTGGCCAGCGCCTGGAGTTTCTCTTGCAGCAGCTGCACGCACGTCTTGCCCTTCTCTGGCGTAAAGATTAGGCCCAGATTGTACGCATTGGCCAAGTGATTCACCAGCTCTTTGCGTATGCCATCCTCCAGCAGCTGTTTGGGATCCAGCTCGATGACGCCCACCAGAGTCTTCTTCATCATGAGTATGCCCTTGGTGAATACCGCAATGGAATTGGTCAACTGGGCCACCTTGGCGCGCTCCTCGAACTGCGCAAATTCGCGTAGCTTATCCTTTTCGAGACGTGTGGGAAACTCTTTGATGACATTCGTCAGCAGCTGTATAATCCTCGCCAGAATGCTGAACATTGTCTCGGGCACAATTTGCAGCACGCGTCGCAAAAAGTTCGCCAGCTCCGTGCTGTAGTAGTTGGACACAGACACCAGATCCTCACTTTTGGCCTGGTTAATACGCATCAGCGGCACCTCAAGCGTGCTGGCCAGCTTTAGGAACACCGCACGTATGCAAATTACAGCTTGTGGCTGGCGCTTGATATGATCCTGCATGATGAGCGTGAAATCTCGCTGCAACAGCTGCCAGGCGTAGCTAAAGTCGCTGATCATTTGGATGTGGATCTCAATGTCCTCCTTCAGGTTGATCAACTAGGGAATCATTTATACAATGGTTTTAAATAGGTAAAAAATAAGGCAAATATTGTGCAAAAATTCATGAGAATCACGTAGAAAGGCGATTTTAATGAAGAGAGCGCTTTCGTTATGTCTATTTATCGCTTTACTTTTGCTCTTCGGCTCACCCTTAAATATCGCCTTTCTATGCGATTTTCAAAAGTTGAACCTATAACTTTTTTTTTATATATACATTTTATACATTACCTGCGCCATGCGATTCAGCAGATCGCGCGTCTCCTGCAGCTGCTGTTTGACCAGCATATTGGCATGAAGATTGTGATATTCCTGTACCTCGTCCAGTGCCTGCATCACCTGTATGATGAGTCGCCCCGACTTTTGCGGCTTAGCCAATTCCAGTTTTTGCAAACGTTGCGCGACCTGACCAAACCATTGCTGCAGATGGGGATTCGCTTCGATCTTGGTCAGGGGACGTGTGCCCGCAAACGCTTCGCTCAGCTCGCGCAGATACTGCATTGCCTCGTCGCGATTGTGTGTCCAGCGTTGTTCGCGATCCTTTCGGATCTCGCCCAACAGCTCTCTGACGGTCAGCTCCAGCTGGCCGCAGTTGAGCAGCAGATGGTACAGCATGCCCGGCTCAAACTTCAGCTCCGTGCGCAACATTTGATGCACTTGCGCCACCGACGCCGCCTGACCGGACATATTGAGGACGGCGGGGCTGGTGTGCAGGCAATACCAGCGCAGCAGGACATTGGCCTGTCGCATCAGCACAATTATCTGATTGGCATGCTCCAGCACAAAGGCATCGTCGAGGACGCCTTCGCGCACAATCTCCTGGGTTTTCTGTAGCGTTTTCAGCATCTGATCGCGCTGCTGCTGGCAAAGCGTCTTCAGGGCCGCGGGCGTGACCACATTGGCCACAGCTGCGCTGGCGGCCTTGAAGCACGACCAGGCATCAATTAGGTTTACGGTGATGCCCATGTAAATGGACAGCGTCCAGTTGTCGCTGAAGAACTTGTCCACAATCTCGCGCATTTGGGCGCCCTGTGTGTGCAGCACTTGAGGCGAGAAGTACAGGCATACGTAGAGCATCACAGCCTGGGTGGACAGCGCTGTGGTGCGATGCGTCGGATGCGGATAGATGGCCAGCTGGTTGTAGATGTCATCGCAGCGCAGCCGACCCAACACCAAATCTATGAAGTTCGCATCGAACTGAAAGCGCGCAAAATACGCCTCCGGATACTTGGGCACAGGCGCTGGCTGTTTGTTGGATGCGAGCAGCGCCTGATTCTGCGCCGGCTGCACAAAGCCCGTAGAGCGCAACAGCAGGCAGACATCGTGTATGTTGCTCTCATCACCGCTGGGCGTGGCATCGCCCCCACTGTAGCGATAGTAGGCAATCAGCAGGCGCTCCCGCACATCGCCGGGTATATGCAAATCCAGGACCAGCAAAATGACGCCATACATATAGAGCGATTCGCACTGCAAGGTAGAACGGAATTGAATGAAGTGAACTCTCGATGAAGACTTGTTTGGAGAACCCCATCAGCTTAGGCAGATCGCAGAAGCAGGCTCCTGACCTGGCCAGCAGTAACCTCTTCACCCTAGCGACCTGTGGGCTACCTCCCCGCGAGCTTTCCTAGCACCTACCAGCAACTGCTTGCCCTCCTCATCCTGCAGCACCGTTTCCAGCGTCTGTTGTATGTAGTAGCCCGTGTTCAGCTCCTCGATGTACTGTTTCAGATCTGTGGCATAGTGATGGACGCTCTGGAAGGCCAGGTAGAAGCGTGTGATCAGCTGCAGGTGATTTGTGCGTGTTTCCAAGTCCAAGTCGCTTAGTTCCTGTTCAAATATATAAATATGTTTAAATGTTTTGTTTCCTAGGCAGTTGCACTCACTGCGCTCTCCTCAATCTTCTTTTCGTGCGCCTCGGCCACTTTGAAATAGCTAAAGTCCAATATAATTTCCCCATATTTTTGCCTGTCCGCCGCGGTTTCCAATCTGCGAACACAGTTAGTTTATGTGTATTTATTGTTGTTATTTTGAAATGGCTTTTACCGGTAAATGCTGGGCACGTATTCCTTTAGACGCAGTATTTCGGCAATTATGGAATTGCCCACAGACACAATATTGAGTAAATTTTGGCCGCACGCATTATTTTCCGAAAGAAATTCACTCATTTTTGCAAAAACATCCAAAACGCATCGCAACAGCTGTTTAATATTTACGCCCTCAAGCTAGAGAGGAGCTAGTGCCTGGAAGTAGTGGGAGTTGGCACCTAAGAAAAATGAATACAAATAAAAAATAAATAATGATAAGCAATTAATTGAATGGCTAATAATAAATAATTTATAAGCTAATCCGTTATTTTAACCTGCATATGTTTAAAAATACATTTGTAATCAGTATTGCTTTAATCTGTATGATATTATTCAACACTGCTCATGGTGATAGCAATCGAATTGTTATCGATAATATTGCGTTAACATGTGAATGTACACGCTTCAGCCGCCGCGCATTTTTTTTTGCAAAACGTCCGTCTGGCGGAATTTGCGCTATAAATGTGTTAAATTATTAAGTAAGGCGGACAATATTACTGCAAAGCATTAAGTTTTAGCTGACATCATGTCGAGCTTTGTCCTAGATAAAGAATCATTTGTGCGTCGAATAAAACGCCTCTATACAGAATGGAAGGTAAGTCCGAGTCTCGGTTTCTCTCTGTGTTTCTCTGGCTGCCGGGCGCACACGAATCTCAAAGGCGTTTATTAGGGCTTCCGGTTCCACGTTGTTTTGGGGCTCAGCATCTGTCATGTGTTAACTGCAATTTGCAATTATTGTGAAATTGCCGGTCATATCTAGCGCAACAAACAAAAACAATTCCAGCCGCAAGTTAGGTTAGAATGCACGAGTTGCGGCTTTATAATTTATTATTGTGATTCCTTTCAACAGGCGCCAAGCACTGGGCACGACGATGCGCTCAGCAATCTGGACTGCATCATGAGCGTGGTGGGCGTCGACGAGGATGTGATTTACTCAAAGTCCATGGCATTGCAGCTCTGGCTGCTCGGCTACGAGCTGACCGACACAATCTCCGTGTTTGCCTCGGATGCCATCTACTTTCTGACCAGCAAAAAGAAAATCGAGTTCCTCAAGCAGGCGCAGAACATCACAGAGGAGGGTGTACCAGAAATAAAGCTACTCGTGCGGGATCGTGTAAGTATTGCCATATATAAACCCTTATGGATTCTTTAAAACGTGCTCTCTCCACAGAATGATAAGGATCAGGCCAACTTTGAGAAACTCATTACGACCATAAAGAACTCAAAGAAGGGCAAACGCCTGGGCGTTTTCACCAAGGATGCGTTCCCGGGCGAGTTTAGCGAAGCCTGGAAAAAGATGCTCACGGCCGCCAAGTTTGAGCATGTGGATATCAGCACCATAATTGCGTATCTGATGTGTCCCAAGGATGAGGCGGAGATCAATAATATACGTAAGGCCTCGTTGGTGTCCATGGACATATTCAACAAATATCTAAAGGATGAAATCATGGACATCATCGACTCGGATAGAGTAAGCCCGTAGCTATAGAAAGTTGTACATCATTTAAACTTGTTTATTTTTTGCAGAAAGTGAAGCACACGAAGCTCGCGGACGGCTGCGAGGCAGCTATTGGCGAGAAGAAGTACACGAGCGGCCTGGATCCACGATTGCTTGACATGGCCTATCCGCCTATCATACAGTCCGGCGGCGCATACAGTTTGAAATTCTCGGCAGCTGCTGATAAGAATCATTTGCATTTTGGGGTGATTGTGTGCTCGCTGGGCGCGCGCTACAAATCCTACTGCTCCAATATTTCGCGCACATTTCTGGTTAATCCCACGGAGGCCATGCAGGAGAATTACACGTTTCTGGTAAATGTGCAGGAAGAAATACTCAAGCTGCTGGTGCCGAACGCCAAGCTCTGCGAAGTGTATGATAAAACGCTGGCCTATGTGAAAAAGGAAAAGCCCAGCATGGTCGAGAATCTAACCAAAAGCTTTGGCTTTGCCATGGGCTTGGAATTCCGAGAGAATTCAATTGTCATTGGACCCAAATGCCAGGCGCTTATCAAGAAGAATATGGTCTTCAATCTGCACGTGGGCATCTCGAATTTAACCAATCCCGATGCCGCCGACAAAGAGGGCAAAACCTACGCCCTATTCATAGGCGACACGGTGCTGGTGGGCGATCAGGGTCCGGCCAGTGTGATGACGCCATCCAAGAAGAAGATCAAAAACGTCGGCATATTCATTAAAGATGACGACGATGAGGAGGAGGATGCGGACGACAAGAAGCCCACCAAAACCGATCAGAGCACTGAGATTTTGGGTCGCAGCAAACGCAACGCTGTGCTCGAGTCCAAGCTGCGCAATGAGATCAACACGGAGGAGAAGCGCAAGGAGCATCAGCGTGAACTCGCGCAGCAGCTAAACGAACGGGCACGCGAACGTCTCGCCAAGCAGGGCAACTCCAAGGAGGTGGAGAAAGTGCGCAAGAACACCGTCTCCTACAAGTCCATGAGCCAAATACCGCGCGAGCCGGAGGTCAAGGAGCTAAAACTCTATGTGGACAAGAAATATGAGACGGTCATAATGCCAGTGTTTGGCATACAGGTGCCCTTCCACATTTCCACCATCAAGAATATATCTCAGTCCGTGGAGGGCGAGTACACGTATCTGCGTATCAATTTCTTTCATCCGGGCGCCACCATGGGACGCAACGAGGGCGGACTCTATCCACAGCCGGAGGCGACCTTTGTCAAGGAGGTGTAAGTAGACAATTCCCTTATTTATATACCTCATTTATTAATATTTAATTTGCAATTTGCAGTACCTATCGCAGCTCGAACGTTAAGGAGCACGGCGAGGTGGCGGCGCCATCTGCCAATCTGAACAATGCGTTCCGCCTAATTAAAGAGGTGCAAAAACGTTTTAAGACCCGCGAAGCTGAGGAGCGTGAGAAGGAGGATTTGGTTAAACAGGATACGCTGATATTGTCGCAAAACAAGGGCAATCCCAAGCTGAAGGATCTGTACATTCGACCCAATATTGTGACGAAGCGCATGACTGGCAGCCTGGAGGCGCACACCAATGGCTTCCGCTACATCTCTGTGCGCGGCGACAAAGTGGACATTCTCTACAACAACATCAAGAGCGCATTCTTTCAGCCCTGCGATGGTGAAATGATTATACTGCTGCACTTTCATCTCAAATACGCGATTATGTTTGGCAAAAAGAAGCATGTGGATGTTCAATTCTACACGGAAGTGGGCGAAATAACCACAGATCTGGGCAAACATCAGCATATGCACGATCGCGACGATTTGGCTGCCGAGCAGGCGGAACGCGAGCTGCGCCATAAACTGAAGACGGCGTTTAAGAGCTTCTGCGAGAAGGTCGAGGCCATGACCAAGGCGCAGGTCGAGTTCGATACGCCCTTCCGTGAGCTTGGTTTCCCCGGAGCGCCATTCCGCAGCACGGTTACACTGCAGCCGACATCCGGCTCGCTGGTCAATCTAACCGAGTGGCCGCCATTTGTCATCACGCTGGACGATGTGGAGTTGGTGCACTTTGAGCGCGTGCAGTTCCATTTGCGCAACTTTGACATGATCTTTGTGTTTAAGGAGTACAACAAGAAGGTGGCCATGGTCAATGCCATACCCATGAACATGCTGGATCACGTCAAGGAGTGGTTAAAGTAAGTAGCCTTCTTATCGATTGCTTTCATGTTCTTAACCAAAATCCGTTTTTGCAGCTCCTGCGACATACGCTATTCGGAGGGCGTGCAATCGCTCAACTGGCAGAAGATTATGAAGACAATTACCGATGATCCCGAAGGCTTCTTCGAGCAGGGCGGCTGGACATTCTTGGATCCCGAATCGGGCAGCGAGGATGAAAACGAATCAGCCGAGTCGGAGGAGGATGAGGCCTATAATCCAACAGATGCCGAGTCGGATGATGAAACCGATGAAGATGATTCCGAGTACTCGGAGGCCTCTGAGGATGAAAGCGACGACAGCGATGGTAATGCCACACAAAATAGTTTAAAAATTTCATTTACCCAAACTTTTGTGCGCTGCAGAGTTGGGCTCCGATGAGGAATCTGGCAAGGACTGGTCGGATCTGGAGCGCGAGGCCGCCGAAGAGGATCGCAACAATGATTACGCTACCGATGATAAGCGCAATGGCAAATTCGAGTCGAAGAAGCATAGCAAGAGCTCAAAGCACAGGTATGCAGAGTGCAGATGAGTGCACCCGTAATATATAGATCACGATTTTTTGTAGTTCTTAATCCTACTGAGCGTATCCTCTCTCTTCTCTATTTATTTAATTAATACTTATTCCGCATCACGCACACAAAACAGTCGTCGCGAGCGTGAGGAGCAGCGATCGTCGCACAGTAAAAAGCATAAGTCGAATTCCTCCTCTTCTTCACATTTAAAATCCTCCAGCTCCAAACATGGCAGCTCATCTAGGTTTGTTACCGTAATCACAGCACAAACACACACACACACACACACACACACACACCCATACACACACACACACACATCCACAACAAATACTCTCATATTTAACAAAAAACTATCAGAAATTTGTTCGAAATTTAATTTTTGGAATTTATTTATGAAGTAATCAAATTAATTATTAATATTAACTAGAACAGAGACTTTGTCAGCATATAATGACGTTCCTTTTGTACAATGTACCAAAAGACTTGATTTTGGGAACGAATATGAACTGAAAGAACGATCTATAAATTTGCCTGAAGGCTTTCTCTATTGAGAGATACATTTGTAATGAAAACGAAAGATCGACTTGACTGTTGAAGCTTGGGATTGGGATAGAAAAGCAGTTAAGCTTAGATCAGTTAAATCTTTTGACTTGGCAATGGAACAGATATGTATAAGAAAAAAAGACATTTGTTAAGCTTATTTAAAAATTAGATTTCATTGAAAGGAATACTGCTAACTGAATATATCTCCATATTCTCCAATAAGTAAAGCCTATAGAAAAAAAATTCTGGACTGTATTTTAAATGTTATTCTCTTTTTACTGACTGAACGCTATTTTAATAGATTGCTAACATTTTAATTCTCTATATCTAGTAAAACCATAAAAAAATACTTCATAAATTATGAGAAATTCTGCTCAAAATTTGACACACATTTCCCTTAATTGTTAAACTTCAATTTATTTTGAAATGCTTGAATTAATTGATTTATCAACTTGTCTTTTTTAAAGCCCAACGAAATCGTCTAAGGATAAGTATCATAATCGCGATAAGCATCATTCCTCCTCATCGTCGGGACACAAAAACAGCAGCAAGGATAAGGATCGCAAGCGCTCACGAGAAGACAGTCGAGACA
Source organism: Drosophila novamexicana (assembly GCF_003285875.2). Lineage (NCBI taxonomy): Eukaryota > Metazoa > Arthropoda > Insecta > Diptera > Drosophilidae > Drosophila > Drosophila novamexicana. The sequence goes on along the minus strand of NW_020824858.1, from coordinate 79,325 downwards.
ATGGCCACAAATCGAAGAAGTCGAAGCATTAAGGATAAAACACAGCTTACAGTAGTTACAATAGCACAGGAACACAAACACAAAACACTACACAACACAACACAACACAACACACACACACACACACACATGCAAAATATACCTTAACCTTAGGTTAATATTTTACTGTCACACATCTGTACATTTTGGCATTGTATTGCTCGACACGCATACACACAAAGAAACACACACACTATTACAATATAAAAACCGTGTCCCCGTATATAAACCACATTGTATTTCACTGTTGAACCTATGTCACCCAAAACCTCTACAATCTTTTTTCCCTTTACATCATTTATGAATGTTGTATTACAAATTAAATAATTTAAAATACGTATATATTATTGACAAATTGTTTTTAGTGCATTTTTTTAATGTAAACTATATTTTAAGCTGGCCGTCTAGGGTTCAATGTTGGTTAAAGTAATCAGGACCAAAAGGTATATAAGCTTCAAAATGTGAACAGCTTGTCTGTATAGATATCTTAAGACCTCCTTTTTATTAATTATCAGATAATTCCTTTTTGTATATCTGTTTAAACACACAAAAAAGGTAGCTCTGTTATATTTTCGTTACTTATAATTCTCAACTAGTTAAAGCTAGTCAAGTGTACTGCTTTCTACTCCTTAAGCCTGCCAGCTTAAAATTTAGTATATTTATTATTATGTATTCCGACTACTTGCTCCAGCTGCCCAGCAGATAGCGATAGGCGTGCACCTCGTTGCTGTCACGCCGACGACCCGACCTCAGCTGCTCGTGCTGCTGCTCCCGCCGTTGTTGCTGGTGAGGATTGGGACTGCTTGCAGCAGCTGCGACGGTGGCACGCCTTCTCGTCGCATCGAACATGTTGCGCGTCTTGTTGATGGGATAGCGCATCTTGTTTTTCAGCCAGGTGGTAAATGCACGCTCGTTATCCTGCAGCTTCTTCAGCTCGTGCTCGTTCCGATTCAGCGTCTGCTCCATGGCGAAGCGCTGCTTGCGACGCAGCTGCTGATCCCGTTGCTGCAGCTGTTTCGCGCTCAGCCCATACTCGGACATGTAGCCAGTGTAGCGGGGCAGCTTCTCCTGCAGCGCATGCCGATGCTCGCAGCAGATTTTATAATTCATTTTGATGTCCGGCGTCGGAGCAACTGGCGCACTGGGCGTGGCTCTGGCGCGCCGCCTAAAGCTAAAACGGCGGGCATTGAAGAAGGTCTTGGTGCTGGTGCTCCTGCCCGTTTTGTTGTTGTTGTTGTTGTGCGTTTGCGCTGCCTCGTCTTCCTTTTTGTAGTAAATGCTGCGCTCGTCCAGCTCGAAATCGTCCGGTATATAGCTGGCCACAATGATGGACAAGTCATCCTCCTCCACATCCCCGTTGTCCTGGCCAGTCAATCTATTTATTTGCGCCTGTCCCTTGGCATCCAGCGTTTTGTATAGACTCTTGTAGGCCTGGCGCAATTTGATGCGCGCCTCGTTCACGACGCGCTCGTCCTCCTCGCAGTCGGACTCGGTGAGCAGATTGGTCAGACTGCGCTGATCCGAGTCTGGCATTTCTTCAGCGTTCAAGTCGAATGTGTTCTGGCGAGCTATGCGATGCTTTTGGATGTCGGCGGTAAGCGTTTCGCTGGCAGCCTGAAGATCATCTTCATCCACTCCCGAAAAGTTATCCTCCTCGTAGTCCATGCTGGCCGGGATTTGGCTCGCTTCTGGCTGCTTGCTGCTGCTGTTTTCCATTTCGTTGAGCTCCAGGATTTCTTCGCATATATCCTCCTCCACTTCTGGCTCCGCCTGAGCTGCTCTCGCCAGCTCTTGGGTCGGCTCCTGGGACGGCTCCTCCTCTTCTATGGCCTCAAAGCGCTCGCCACGCTCGGTTCTAAGCTTCAGCTGTGCCAACTGCTGCAGCAGCTCGGATGGCGGACTGGTTACCTCATCCTGCTGCTGCTGCTGCGCTGTCGTCGGCTCGTAATCCTCCAGATTGAGCGCAAATGTGACCTTGCGGCTGCTGCTATTGGGATTATCTGGGCACGTGCCCGCCTCTTCCTCATCGTAGAGCGCAAATAGCTGCTTGTTGGCCTCCTTAATCTTGTCCACGATGTTGTACTCGTTGACGGGCTTCAGGACTGCATCGTAATCCAGCAAAAGCGGCATGTGAATGACATTTAAACACGACAACGGGCAAACTACTTACAGTAAACTTCGCAATCCTCGTCCGACTCCGCCTCCGGCTCATACATCTCTGCTGCGTATTTTGCGTTGATTATTTTTAGACTGGATTTATGTGCGTTAGGCGGCAAAACTTTCCATTTCGTGCCATTGAACGCTTGGAACTCGCCAGCAACAGACAGGAACCCATTGACGGCAGCAAGAACTGTGACAAGGGGCCCATTGAAGGGTCTAATGAACTTGGGAATATGCCCAGCCACCTCCTGTTGCGGTTATGGTTTTATGCATATCCTGTCTCTGTTTCGTTGGCGCCGTTGCCAGGCCCCGGCCAGGCCAGCTTTGTGTGCCGGCGCTTGGCGCTGTTTGGTCGATGCCTGGTGACAATTTGTTTTACCCGCAAGACAACAACAAGAGGGATCTATAGTCGGACTGGTAGATACCCTGTACCAAGGATAACATAACTCAGGCACGCGATCTTCAGTTTTAAATCTCTTTTATGTTTAGATTCTGATATTGAAGATATTTTCGGCTCTCCAGAAGTTTTAGGATTGTAGGATTGTAGCTCTTAAAATTTTTGAAATATTTTCACGCTTGATATTTATCGATTTCTAGTTCTCGAATCTGCCTTCCAGCAGTTCTTTGTTCGGATCGCAGCTCTTTTAACCTTCTAGATTTTTTCCAAATTGATATTTATCGAATTCTCGTTCTCAAATCGAGTTTCCAGCAGTTCTTATATACGAAATTTAAGGATTGTAGCTCTTATAATCTTCGAGATATTTTCAAAATAAACATTTATCGATTTCTAGTTCTCTCTTACATACAAAGTTATAAGATTGTAGCTTCTTTAATCTCCTAGTATATTCCCAATTGATATTTATCGATTATATTATAACTTATATATCAAAGTAGATCAAGCTCTCAAATACCCTGGCATCTGCACGTTTGTAGAGACCGAAATTCGAAGATCTTTCGGCTGTCGATTCTGATCAAGAGTACACATACTTACGCTGTCTTCTCTTCCCTGTTACATACATCGCCATCATTACAATATACCCCTTTGCTAACCACACTCAATGACAGGGTATTATAATAATAGATGGTTTTCTCTGGTAGTTTTATGCACTTTATTTCATTTGGCTTACTTGGCTAACCACATTTAAAGCTTAATCGTTATTCATCGAATTCAAAGTCAAAGTCGAGCTACGTTTAATACAAAACATAAACTACAAAAATACACAATAGCAATATAATATAAGTACACATCATATATGTACCATATACATATCTATATATAGAGCCTTTCTTTCCATCAATTCTTTCAGTGTATTGAGCAACATACGAGTCAATGCCTTTGATTTGTCATTATCCTTGCCAATCATATTTAATATAAGTAACTAAATCTAGAAACAACCCAACCAACACGGTGCCTAGTTGTACGATCCATGCGATAGCGCTATGATTAATGGGGAAACATTTTTGGGAATTTCAGAAATCTTTTGTTTTTGTCTTGTTTGTAGCAACTTTCTTTAATTAACTGAACAGATATGTACAGCAAATGATAAAAAAGCGAGTAGTTAGATAAAATATTTCTTTTTCAGTTAAGTTAACTGCGGCGTGTGCGAAATATTACGGACATAAAAAGCTTACGTATTATCACATGTACTTAAATCATTTTGTGGGCACTGATAGCAAAAATTATGCAAGCTAAAAAGTTTAATTAAATCAAAAGGTATCTATATAAAATATAGCAGCTATTAAATTGTAGCTAGATCATAATCGGAATCGGCTTGGAGACCTCTTAAGTTTCTCTTCAAGAGGTTCGAGCCTGAAACTGCGTGCGAAGAGGCACGACTTTTAGCCTACTATGGTAAATAATTCATATCAAAAACATAAAAAACTTGGTTGAATATAATTTTTAAATTTGTCTTCGCGGGAGTACAATACCTAAACTTCATGCTCAGTTTGAAGACTTTTGGCCTACTAAATAGTTAAAATCAAGATCATAAAATGATATATTAAACTTGTTCAAAGTCCTCTTAAATTTTTTGTTCGATCCTCAAACTTCCTACTCTGTTTGACGACTCTTTGCCGACCATGCTAGTTAATTATAATGAAAATCATAGAATAATATATTAAACTCGGGTAAGAGTCCTCTTGAGTTTCTCTAAACGGAGGTTCGATCCTTAAACTTCATGCTCAGTTTGAAGACTTTTAGCCTACTAAATAGTTAAAATCAAGATCATAAAATGATATATTCAACGAAATTTTGGGGTCTTTTATATTTGTCCTTGAGGGGTTCGATCTTTGTGATTAGAGTGACGACTCTTAGCCCATAATACTAGTTAATTATAATGAAAATCGTGAAATGATTTATTTAACCTGGGTTAGTGTCCTCTCTAGTTTGTCTTCTCGGGCATTCAATCTCTCAACTTCCATGCCTAAGTTGATGCCTTCACCACGAAAACTCTTTATCCGACCCATATTTAGCACATAGCTGAGCATTATCTTAAATCCAATTAGTTTACTTCTATATGTTTTTTGGCATACAAATATGAGCGATATTCAATGTATGGTAATCCAATTAGGTTTACTTCTCTTCGTTTTGTTTTCCAGGAATAAATAAACTGTGCGGTTCGCAGTTGACGTTTACGCACAAATCAAATCGAAATAAATCGCTTTGTTAGCCAAAAATAAAACAAAATCAAAATTGATAAAATCTCAAAAAATGATATAATTTGCATTTAAAAAATAAACCAACAATAAATGAAAGTAAATACAAAAGTCGAAAGCAAAAGCTCGCTTAAAATTTAGTGTACAAAATTTTGAGTATAATGCAAAAGTTGTTGCATTACAAATGTGTGCCTAAGTACTGAATTTAACCACATCGAATTTGTTTATTTAGTTTTAGTTTTTTTTTTTTTTAAAGAACTTTACAACCTTATTCAGCATTCTTAAAAAAAAAAATAGAGCATTAAAAACTAAAATGCGGAATTAAAAAAAGATTTTCAAAAAATTTCTTTAGCTATTTATGTGAGATGTCCGATGAGTTGTCTGTTGGATGTGTGTGTGTGTGTGTGTGTATAATTTCATTAGAGGACGGTTAGAATTGGTTAGGGTAGAAAATATTAGGGCATTAATTTTATAGCTATATAAAACGTACATATTGCAATATCAGCGCATTTTTTTTTGTTTTTTTACTTATATCACTAATCGATTTCTTTTGGTTTTATTTTTTAAGATTTCTCATGACAGTTTGGTAAATAATAATATTTACTGTACTATATATATACGTATATATAAACTAGGTAAGTTGCGTCCCGGACAGACGCTTACTAATCATATACATATCAATTGATTTATATATAGATTCGTGTGTTCGAAAATCGTAAAACATTTCGCTTTATGTTCTTTTTATTTTTGTTTTTTTTTGGTGCAATTAAATTTCAATAAATTACAGTTTAAATTTTTTGTTATGTTTTTAACACTAACGCGCGCTCAACATTTAGCATCATATAAAAAGTCTTTCGTTTTTGTTGTTGTTGTTGTTGTTATTTTAAATAAAGTTCGAATGTGTGTGTGAGAGTGTTATCATACGTATCCTTTGCACGTTTGAGCAGTGTTGCCAAATGTTTATTGAATAAAGTAGCTGAAACCAGTGTTGAAATAGCTCAAAGATAGCTAAATTAGCTTTTCGAGTAAATATTGGCTAGCTCTTGTCCTTGAGTGGCCGAAAAATAGCTAAATCAGTTTGAAGCTTCAGCTGTTTAGGGCTGATGACTTACGAAAATAAGCTAATTCAGCTAGAAAGCAGCTAAATTGGCAACACTGCCTTTGAGGGTATACCAAACGTTTTTGAGTATATTATAAGAAAACATTAATTTAGAAAAAATACATACATTAAGGCTAGGATTCGAATTGGAGTTTTTGTCTAGGTTTTGTTTCTTTTTATCATTTTTCCATTGAAATTCGTTCAAGACACACATAAAACACAAGACTTCTGAGTTAATTACCATATATAGAAAATAATTGTATATATAAATATATGTATATAGACAGAGGGTAGGGGGCCAGGGGCGTATTGCTGATACAAATTGGATCAACCAATGCGACATACATTTACATAAAATATATATGTATATTTATATAAATATATATATATATTGTGTGTGTGCTTATGTAAACAAAGGTAAGTGGTAAAAGTCAAACCCTCGATAGCCTTTGGCCGCCAGCCATATATAGACGACATGATAGGCGCCCGGTATAAAGCAAATGAGTCCAGCAACAAAAAATACAACACCCTGCGATGTATTGTGTGGATCGGCAATGGCAAAGGTGCCCATCACAAATAGCCCGGTGCCCACAACGAGGAGCGTGAACGCGGCCAAAACTGTGCGCCAATTCTCGCGCACCTTCGGATGCCGCCAGCAATATGTGTTCGTCTCCTCCGTGGGCAGATTGCCATATTCCTGTATCAGGGAGTCGCTGTCCCGCGACGTTGTGTCTTCGGCGTATTTGTTGTAGCCCCTGTTGAATAGATTAAGCAAAATAAATAAGTCGGAATTGAATTAAATTCAATTTGCTTATCAGTGAGGCGAACATTGCAACCTAAGAGTACAGTGAATGTTGCCTGTAACGTATTTCTTGTTTAGAAAGCCAGAGTTTTTACATTCCAATCATATTTTATATTTATTTTAACAGTGTGTACTTTGTTGAACGGACGCTCTTTGCTATCCAATTGAAAGACATTACACCTAAGAATACAGTGAAAGCTGCCTATAACGAATGTTTCGTTTAGAACACCAGAGTTCTTATATTCCAATAATTTTTTATATATATTTTTTAACAGTATCAACTTTGTTAAGCGGACGCTCTCTGTTCTTTTAACAGTGTGTACTTTATAAAACGGACGCTCTTTGTTTTTTTTTTTAACAATATGTACTTTATAAAGTGGACGCTCTTTGCCATTAAGAATGATCTATGATAAGATTTACGAGTCTCATTAATCATTTCAACATCGGATAACTATATCATATATCTTTACAGTTCTCATGCCTATAAATTCTTATCAGAAAAGCCGTCTATTAAAGCACTTCTAAGCCTTATTTCGACAAGGGTATTTAATCTTCGGCGTGTTGTTTCTTTACCAAGTACTTGATAAGCATTTTTTTTCTTGTGTTATTTTAGTTATTTTTGTCGACCAACTTTTAAGGATAAGAGGAACGGCAACCTTGGTGGTTCGCTCAATGGAGCATTCACTGTGCCTGTATGTGTTTATTACTCAATTACAATGAAGCCGCACAAGTGCAGCCCGCTGCGGCCGCAACCGAAGGCCAAACGTGTAACTCGGTGTTGGATGTCGTGCAAAAAGAAAAAAAAAAAGAAAAATATGGAAAAAATTCTTCAAGGAATGACGAAATTTATGCGCAATGATTTATACAATTGAATGCCAAATTGGGCTGGATGCATGTGCGAGGCGCTGGACAGACAGATTCCGACGGCGACGACGACGACGTCTGCTCAAATCGCCATAATTACGTAGTTGTTGCCGTTGTGCCTTGAGGCGAGACATGCATGCATAATGGCATCCAATGGAATGGTAAATAGAGAAGAGCGCCAACAAATAGTAAATATTATATGAATGAATGAAGCACGCACGCGCTTTTGGCATCTACTATATAAACTCATACACACACACACACACACACACACACACACGATGAAATTTATGGAAATCTGCGTCTATCGTTTCCGGCAAGGAAGCGGAAAGTTACACGCGGCATCCACAAAAGGTAAAGGTAGAGCTTTATAGACCTGGCCAACCAGCTGGAATGCCTCGCAGCGGGCACAAGTGGCGCATCGCATTGCATTTGCAATTGTTATATGATGATTGCATGTTTATATTAAGCCGGTTTTCGTTAAAGTAAGGTTTTCATTCTGATTCTGAGTCAGCCTATGATGAAATTTGGTCGGGGAAGCTAACCAAACCAGCTGGTTTAAGCCGGTTGACAATTGAGTTGGGTGAAGACATTCTTGAACAGAGAATGTTCATGTTCTTTGTAATAAAAGATATATCGACAAGTTCGTTCCAGGGAGCTTTCACTGTATTCCGAAACGGGCTGTAGGCCCTATTCAAGACAAAAAAAAACTGGTTCAAAAATTTTGGTTGGCACCATAAAAAATAAAACAATAATAAACAGTGCTGCCAGTTTTAGCTATTTTCCGGCCAGATTCAACTGTTTTCAGACGTCGCCCGATAATATAAGATAGAAATTTAAACATATTTAGCTTTGTTTTGGCGTCTCAAGCTAATTCAGCTTTTATATGGCTATTTTTGGCACTGAATTCAGCTACTTCTTTATGTGACACTTGCCAACACTGATAATAACTGGCCATATTCAGTTGTTTATGGCTGCTGCAAACGAAGCACCTCGCCCGCTTCCTTGTTCTGAATCACAGCTCCAAAATGGTGTCAACAACAGTCAAACAGCTGCTGCCCACGCGCAGACCCAGACACAAGAACCAGTACCAGTACCAGCACGAGTAGCAACTGGCCGGGCAGTTAACTCGTTTATTTAATTTGTTTGTGGCACTTACTTTGGATCCTGTATGCGTATGGATACATCTTCGGTGGAGCGACCTTGTTTGGCGCTGCCGCTTACGCCACCGCGCATTGGCGTCGATATCACTGTGGAGCCATAGACACGTATCGCCTCCTCTTCCTCCTCCTCGAATGCGTCGTGTATGGAGAAGCCCCGTGCAACGTTGTTGTACATACTGTTTGTTGTTGTTGTTTTTGTTAATAAATATAAGTAGGTTGCATACGCTTAGTTCACAATAATTGAGGACTCGAAAAGCGAGCGCTTAGTGCTGCGTCGCCTGCATTTTGCGCCACCTTGAAACGAATGTTATTAAGCTGTTTTTATTTTTGGTTGCTTCGTAACGATTTTCACAGTGTTTTTCTTAATATTTTACGCGACACAAAAGATAATGTTCAGGGAGGAGAAGAGTGGGTAGTCTAGTGATGCGCAAAACGCACATAAAGAAACTATCGTATCGCGCAGGCACGCATTTAAGCACGGAGCACGATGAATTCAATATTGATCGTATGTTGTATAATATATAAGCTGACCGTAAATAATCAACACTCTCATATAATTTTTTGGTAGTTATAATCTAAGCACTAGTTGTAAATATTAAATTTGTCATTGGACACTGAGTTGTTTTAGCAGTGCCTTACTCATCTCTAATTGTGCAACTATTGAGCGTGTCACGCACATCAGCAATAAATGTGCTGCCAGATAGTCCGCCATAATTATCTGGCAACTACACATTCTAGTGCTTTCAGTTGTCTGCAATTCGATGAAATTATATTTTTCTTATTTTTAATAATTGTGAAAATTGACTGATAAAATACAAAGAGATTAAATAAACGCCAAGATGTCGCGTCACAGGATAGTACGCGGAATGGACTACAACGACGAATACGATGGCTACGACGATGTTTATGGCCATTCCGTTGATGATGATTGCGTCTCGCCTACGGATCAGCAATGGCTATACGACCGGGCTCGTGGTCAACAGAGTATGTCGGCGTTTATAAAGAAGAACAAGAACATCGAGGAGGAGGCGGAGGATGACGATGAGGACGATGATGACGAGGCATACCAAAAGGCTCGCAGAGATTCGGAGAATTTCCAGATGCCGGAACTGGACGATATTGCGCAGGCCAAGCTCAGCTCCTGCGTGGACGAGGTGCGCAGCGTGGTGGGCGACGCAGTCTCCGAGCGCCGCATCGTGGAGACATCCATGCGTTTCGACTACGACATACAAAAGATTCTCGACGATATACTCAACGAGGAGACGAATAAAAAGGAGAAGGAGAAGCGTCCACAGAAGCTGAAACTAAACGTAACAACGCCAGCGACAAAGTCGAACACAACGCCCAAGCCGACGCCTACCAAAATAACGTTATCCGCCGTAAAGGATGCACGACGTGGCTTCGACATTGCCTCACCCAAAGCGCCCTCCTCACCAAATGTCTCCGGCCGGAATACGCCCGTCGAAGGCGGCGACGAGGCGGGACGCGGCTCTACAGCCATTTTCAAAGTGTCCAAGGATCAGGCACAACGCAACGCTCAGCAGCTGTACGAACAGGAGCGCGCGACGCAAAAGAGCCACATACACATGATTGTCATTGGGCACGTGGATGCCGGCAAGAGCACACTAATGGGCCACCTGCTCTACGACACGGGCAACGTTTCGCAGCGGGTGATGCACAAGCACGAGCAGGAGTCCAAGAAGCTGGGCAAGCAGAGCTTCATGTACGCCTGGGTGCTGGACGAGACTGGTGAGGAGCGTGCCCGCGGCATCACCATGGATGTGGGCCAGTCGCGCATCGAGACCAAAACCAAGATAGTCACGCTGCTGGATGCGCCCGGCCACAAAGACTTTATACCCAACATGATATCGGGCGCCACGCAAGCGGACGTGGCGCTGCTTGTTGTGGATGCGACGCGTGGCGAGTTCGAGTCCGGCTTTGAGCTGGGCGGACAGACACGTGAGCATGCGATACTCGTGCGCTCGCTGGGCGTTAATCAGCTGGGCGTGGTCATCAACAAGCTGGACACGGTGGGCTGGTCCAAGGAGCGTTTCCAGGAGATTGTGCACAAACTGAAATCGTTTCTGAAACAGGCTGGTTTCAAGGAATCTGATGTCAGTTTCACGCCCTGCTCGGGCCTAACGGGCGAGAATCTCACGAAAGCCGCCCAGGAGCCCGCCCTAAAAGCCTGGTATGAGGGACCAAATCTTCTGGAGGTCATTGAACATTTCAAGGTGCCCGAACGTGCCATTGACCGGCCGCTGCGCATGTCCGTCTCGGACATATACAAGGGCACCGGCTCCGGTTTTTGCATTTCGGGTCGCATCGAGACGGGCGCCCTTTGTGTCAACGACAAGGTGCTGGTGGGCGCTAGCCGGGAACAGGCGCAGGTCAAATCGCTCAGCATGGACGAGCTAACGCAGACGAGCGTCTTTGCCGGCGACCAGGTCTCTGTCACACTGGCCGGCATCGATGTCAACAACATAACGGTGGGCTGCATCATATGTGATCCACAAATGCCAATCCCAGTGACGACACGCTTCCAGTGCCGCATCATCGTCTTCAATGTGAAGGTGCCCATTACGATGGGCTATCCGGTGCTGCTGCATCATCAGTCGCTAATTGAGCCGGCCGTTGTCTGCAAGCTGACCGCATCCATACACAAGAGCACCGGCGAAGTGGTCAAGAAGAAGCCGCGTTGTCTGGGCCAAAACTCGTGCGCCCTGGTCGAGGTGGAGACCTCGCGTCCGATTTGCATTGAACGCTACTCGGACTTCAAGGAGCTGGGACGTATTATGCTGCGTGTGGCAGGCGTTACGATTGCCGCCGGCATGGTCACTAAAATTCGCTAAGAGTTCGCGCTAATATTTTTATTTTTTACGAAATTTTAGTTAGTTTTTTAGTTTCGTTTTTTGTAAATAAAAGCTAGGTTGATAAAGCGCCACTGGCTGATAAGCCCTAATTATCTTTATTATTTCGCAAACTTGCATTTCCTATTGGGTACTTCTACATCAAATATAAACTAAGGTATTTATTGTTTTCCACGTCGTAAACTGTGCGATATAGGTTTTTAAAAATCATATAAACATTAAATGGTATTAAAATTCGTTAATGTTGCCAGTCTTGGGAACATTTATCGATTGATATTGCCACTTGCGGTGTTATCGAGCTATCGCCACGAATGATATAGCGCTAGGTGTGGCAGCACTGAAAATGAATCAGCGTGTGAGCGAGCTAGATAGCACAAGCGCCTAAGCCGAAAAATAGTTATCTGTTTGCCTTAGAATTAAATATCTCGTTATCAATAAAAAGAAATTGCACATTTTGCGAGTTGTGTCACATTATCTTGTACACGCATATATACATAGACGGACACTAGATAGCAAAGCGTGTGTGAAATTTGCACAGACAGCAACAACAGTTTTTTGTGCGCAGCAAACAAGGTAAAACTCCGAATAGAGTTGCCGTGTGCGTGACATGCGGGTGCTGCTGCTGGCCCCAACCCCCTACCCCATAATAAAGTTTTTGTGTGTTTAAATACGCTAAAGTATATTCAGCACATTTTGTGCGCACTTGTCAGCCATTGCTGGAATTATAAGTGTTTTTCATTGAACAAAGAACAATTTTGATTTGCATGCTACAAGTGTGTGCATTGTTTGTTGGGCGCTCAACAGTGCCATCTCGCCGCTACTCGACAACTCTAAAAATGAATCATAAAAATGTTGAGGGTAGAGCGCAATTGTGCTGAGTGAGCGAGGAGAACATTTTGAGTTCATTACAAAAAAAAAAAAAGAAAAAAATAAAATTAAAAAAAAAAAAAACGAAATAAAGAGTGCAGTAAATTCCTACAAGCAGTGCCAGCTCAGGCACCAGCATACCAAAACTAAAATACAAATTTAAAAAAAAGACCACAAAACCAAAATCGAATTTACAGTGAAACCTATATTTAAAAATACAAACTATTGCTTTCTTACATTCCACAGTGCACACTGAGTACTCAGCAAACATTGTTGCACAGCAACAGCAACGGCAACGGCAAGCGCAGAGATAGCAATTGGTGCTGTAAAACGGAAGTTGTTGTCGTAGTTAACGTCGCGGGCAGAGGCGGCAGAGGCTAGTGCTACAGTAATTGTATATATATATATATATATATATATATATATATATATATTGTCGCTGCTCCCCCAGCACCGCTCAAAAGCAACAATTTGACGACAACCGAAAAAAACGAAACGCACGCTCGCATCTTTGCTACCTGAGCGGAGTCCGACGCAGGGAGAGAGCGAGAGAGAGAGAGAGAGAGAGAGAGAGAGAGAGAGAGAGAGAGAGAGAGAGAAAGACCACAAACAGACACACACACGCAGATACGAGTTGTTTGTTGGCACAAAGGTTATCAGCAATAACAAAGAACAACAACAAAAGCTTTCTGCAAGAACTGCAACTGCAACCCAAAAGCAATCGCCGAACAACGCCTAAAACTAGTGATTTTTTTTTCTGCTGCTGTTAAGAGAGCGCAAGAGAGCGAGAACGCGTTCGCGTTTTAAATAAACATTTGCAACAAGAACAACAACAACAACAACAATAACAAGAGCAGCAGCAGCAACAACTGAACCACCTCGTCACCCCGCCTACGCCAGTAACTGACAGCGCCTGGTTTTAAATAAGCCCCCCCCTCCACGCCCGCACACCAGCATACACATATATAAATAGTTCGACACACACACACACACACGCACACATACCATACACATACATATATAAGATGCGTGAATACAAAATTGTTGTTTTGGGCAGCGGCGGCGTCGGCAAATCCGCTCTAACTGTACAATTTGTGCAATGCATTTTTGTGGAAAAATATGATCCCACCATTGAGGACAGCTATCGCAAACAGGTGGAGGTGGACGGGCAGCAGTGTATGCTGGAAATATTGGATACCGCCGGCACGGAACAGTTTACAGCCATGCGAGATCTCTATATGAAGAATGGCCAAGGCTTTGTGCTTGTCTATTCGATAACGGCGCAATCCACGTTCAATGATCTGCAGGATCTGCGAGAGCAAATATTGCGCGTCAAGGATACGGACGATGTGCCCATGGTGCTGGTTGGCAATAAATGCGATCTCGAGGAGGAGCGCGTCGTTGGCAAGGATCTGGGCAAGAGTTTGGCCAATCAATTCAATTGCGCGTTCATGGAGACCTCAGCCAAAGCCAAAGTGAATGTGAATGATATTTTCTACGATTTGGTCCGGCAGATCAACAAGAAGTCACCCGAAAAGAAACAAAAGAAACCGAAAAAGTCCCTATGTGTTCTGCTATAAGACTTCCAAAAAAATACAAAAAAAAAAAAACCAAGAAAACAAAACAAAAAAAAAAAAACGAAGGAAAGCATACAAAACCCCGAAAAGTTAAGATTGTCAAAATTGCAATAACCAAGCTACAATATATACAAAAAACATTAAACAAAAAAAAATAATAATAATTAAAAAAAAATTTAAAAATAAAAACACATTTAACTGACAATGTTTTTAACTGTGCAAAGTTCTTTGTAATTATTACTACATACTATTACTACTACTACTATTATTATTATTACTATGCAATTTTTGCTGATTAACAATTAATTATTATAAACAAGAAATTATATTTGTCGTTCGTTTTTTTTTAATATTATTTTTTTTAAATTATGCAACCAAAATTCAAAGCAAACATTCGTAACTAAAACATTCGTATTTATTTTGTTTTTATTTCATAATTGAATTCCCTTTCGATTTATACAAACATAACATACACACAATAAATATATACAACAAATTTATCGTATACATATACACATAGAAGATCCATAAATAAACAAAAAAACATAAACAAATGTCGTTGCTCTTCAAAAAACAATAACAACTTTAAAATGAAAATCAAATTAAGCTAAACCTAAATCTAAATTCAATTGTATGCCTATAAAAAATCACTTGATAGAAACCAAGAAAAAAACAAGAAACAAAAAAAAAATCACATATTTTATAAAAATATTGTATGCAAGATGAGATGTCAAAATGTTGCAAACAACAAACAGAAAATCCATTTTTAGTAATTAGTTTAAAACAAATTTACAAATAATTGTTTAAAAATGATCAATTTCTGTGTAAGTAACATTAACAAACAAACAAACAAACTAAATTCAAAAACAAACAATTGCACACATACATATAAACACGCACACACCCATACATCCATACAGCCATACACTCACACACACACACCAAGACACTCCGGCATGCTCAGAGAGCATGCAACATTTAAATTTAAACAATAAAGAAGTCATTCAGTAGTGTTAAATGCAAAGTTGCAAAGTTTTTCGATTTGCGCAACAATTTCAAATCCTGTTATATTTAACGATTACAACAAATCCCAACAAAACATGAGATTCGTCTGTGTCAATCCCAAAACGAAGTACATTTATATAACAACAAGAAGAAATTTAAATATACACAATTTATAATAGCTGTAACAGGCAAAACGTAACCAATATGCCCTTAAATCAAAGTCAAAAGAGAACATATACACACACACACACACATAAGAGAATCCAACGTGTAACCATAATGAATGTATTATGTTTATAAAAAATAATAAGAAAAAAAAAACAAACAAAAAAATTTAAAAGCAAAAACAAAATAAAAATTAAATAAATTCATGTAAGAAATGAGAAGTTTTCGTGTATTCTTCAAACGGTTTTGCCATTTTGCTTTGTGCTGCGCATTCGCAAACGTTTCACAGGCTTGAGTTGCATTGGCCCGCCAGGAATAATACGAATACGTGCATGGAATTTTCAAATATTTTTGCTGTATTTTATACTTGGAATATGAATATAATAGTATTTCAAATATGGTTTATAATACAAGTACAAGTACAATTACAATTACAATCAAATAGTTGCATATGTTTGCATAGCCACCAAAACTATGGATGGTATATGTCCATATATATGTGTATATATATATATTATGCTGTATCTGTAATATCAACAGTTTGATATGGACATTTATTTCTTGCTGCTGTCTCAATGTAGCATGACAATAGAAGCCAACTAAGCGCAGGCGATTATTATGCGTACTTTTAAAAACTCTGAGTGGGTGGGGAAAGTTGGGAGGTTTTTCATTTTTTTGGATAGCACAAATACATATTTTTGCTGTACATAAATTGAGTTTCGTTTTGTTTATGACTAGTTTTGAGTTTGAGCAAGTGCTCTAGATGTACACATATTTTATATTTTCTGCGATGCTCTTCAATTACTAATTAACGCATTTCGAATCAGTCCAACTATAAAATGTTCTCCATAAGAACTGCCATTTTACAAATTATCAATAAAACTTAATTAACGCTAATTTGGCAACAACGAAAAAATCAAATAATAAAAATCTATAAACAAGTATAATAGTATACATTTATAATAGTCAAAAACAAATATACACATGAGATATTGCACTGGGGTTTGTTTGTGTGTTGTGTTTTGTGTCTTGGGATTGGAAAATTGCACTTTTGGTTATTACACGACATTTAAAACTAGAAATATACATAATACATGTATCGTCTGTTTGCGAGATTTCAGATTTCAATAGATTTCCATTTGAGATTACTACGTGAAACGGGTTTAGTTAAGGGGCTTAGTCGGGCTAGTTGGACTTATGCCTGAAGGTAAACACATGGCCTTGACGTACGTTTATGGCCAGATGAGATAATATATGATAAGAATAAGGATAAGATAACAAACAATGGGTACTCTAGTGTCTAAGCATCTGGTTTCCAGATCTGGCCTTTACTTGCGCAACTGCAATTGACCCTGCTGCTGTTGCTGCACCTGGCTCTGTTGTTGTTGTGTCGACTGTTGCTGCTGGTGCTGGGTCTGCTGTTGCTGCTGCTGCTGCTGTTGATGATGATGATGATGGTGATGATCCTCATCGTCGCTGGGCTCCTCGCGCAAGGGCAGCGAATCGATCTGTTTGGCGGTGGTCACCTTCTTGTTTCGCTGCCAGGTGAAGACGCGCGCCATTTGTAGGAATTTCTTGCGCGACAGCTTGCCCATATTCTTGAGCCTCTCTTGGAATGGTGCATCATCTTCGCCCTTGGCCTTGCCGCTCTGCTCCTTCTCCAGCGCATTCATGAAGTCCTGATTCCATCGCAACTGATTCATAAACTCCTCGTTCTGCAACATCAGCGCAAACTGTTCGTCGGGCAGCTCAAAGTCCTGCTGGCCAGGTGCTGGCGCCACGCGCAAGAATCCCGGTGGCAGCACGCCCAATATTGGTGGATTCCAGCGTCGAGAGGCGTTGCTGCTGCTGCTGCTGTTGTTCGACAATGCTACGGTGTGCGTGCGCTTGGTGGGCGTGTTGCTGGCGCTGCCCCTGTTCGAGGCGCCCAACGGACGTTGCTTGGGCGAGGCGCCCGTATTGTGATGATTCGGCGAAGCGGTCGCAGTGCTTAACAATGTGTTGCCGGCAGCAGCAGCAGCAGCGGTTACAGCGGCGCCGCTCTCCGTGCCGCCGTCTGTGGCATCGATGAGCTGCTGATTGCGTCGCAGCTCTCTGTCCGAATCGCTGAGATTGATGAGACTCTGTTGTGGTGAGACATTAGCATCCAGTTCATTGCGCAGTTTTTCGTTCTAATCACACATGCGGTTAGTGTTAGTTAGTAGGCTGTTTTTGGGCTGTTAGTATACACAAACAAACACACACACGCACACATACACACACAGAGAGCACAAACACACACACACATATGTACCTGGTTGTCAGTTGACATAGCAAGCAGTTGGTCGATGGTTTGATCCACAGCACCCAGATTAGCGCGCAGCACAGCCTCAATCACCTCGCGATCAATGTCCGGGAACATCTTCTTGAAATCGGCCATGGCCTGTGAAAATTCCAGCTGCAACGTCGATGTAGCCATGATGATTTTCTTATTTTTAATTTTTCTCCCCCCCTTTTTTAGTGCCACAGCTGAACAGCCGATAATGGACCTGTGTGTGCGATAATTGATGCACCGGCTACCGATAACAGGTATGTTTCAGTTACTCTTCGAGATACTCCTCTTTCAACACATTTCAAACATTTAAAATGAATAGCAGGCAAATGAATTGGAAATGCATGCAAATAAGTTACTATTTAGTCACTAACAAACCTTTATCGGCACGAAAATAAAAATATATGCTGGTACCACTGTGATTCGTATGCCAAAATCACAGTCGTCGCCGTGACTCTGAGCTCACAATATTGTCATCGCTTAAAAGTATCGGACTTATCGCAGGTGCAAGCAGTGTTGGCTAACGCCTGCCTGAAGGGCGCCATTTGGCTGCGGCGTTCAAATTTGTTGAGCGGCAATGCAACAGCAACGTAGCTTTATCATCATTCATAATGTCGTATCCATAATATGTATTGTATACATATTTTTCATTTCGAGTCATGCATCAATTATTGCCTTTACAAATGACTTAATTGTAAGCAGTGCAAGCTGCACGTCGAAAGTCTCGTGATTGTGATTGCTGCTGATAATTGGCCCGGTGAAAGCCGCACGTGTGCGAGCAATTGTTGTTCCGGCATGAGAGATGTCAAAGTCTATGTCTGGGTCTCGTCGCTGCTGTTTCTTTTAATAAGTGTCAATTAGCGCTGATATGTTCGGTATTTAATGTTTTATTTGCATGACATAAGGGTCCCCCCCCTCCCCCTCCAGTGTCTCGAAAATCGCTTATCGCCCAACTGATGAGATATCCCCGCATGTAGCCTAATCACATTTTGGGGGCTGATGTAACCCTAAAAATTAATTCATATCAATATGAAGTGTGGGCGAAAATAACATTCGATGCGGATTTGTCCGGATCCGTAAAAAGGTTCAAAAGTGCCAAATTTTGAAAAATTTGTTTAGACAAAAAAAAAATGCTGTGACAGCTGAAATGTTTTTAATTAGTTAAATGTTTAATGTGAAAGAAAGTCTGACGACGTCTAGCGTAGATTAGAAGATCTGTCAGATTAGGATTAATCCGAGACACAATTCATCATCATCTTATTAAGAAATGTTTGATCTTCTGTATTGTAATATTTATAAGATATTTCATCATAATTTCTTGCTTTCTTTCTAATGCAAGACTGGCCCCCAAAATTAGGTTGGCCAGCAAAAAAGATAACGTGGAGTGTATTATCTCCTGCCCACAATTGTACTCGGGTAATTTTCTATTCTATTTTTGGCCAGACCTTTTATTTATGTTTCAAATATGACTTGGGTTTTATGTAGGTGATATATTCAAAAATATTAAAATACTCTACAGATCGTGCAATAGTTTTTTATTATTTCAACATCCGCTTTATTTTTAAATATATTTTCGACATTGACCTAATTAACTTTCACAAATATCATTTCGAGTTTATTGACCTACAATTAAATTGGGGTATTTAAGATGTCATAGCTTAGGCATAAATCTAAGAGTTGGTTGTCTGGCAAAAGTACCTTGAAAATTTGCCATGTTAATGAACCTAACCGGGGGATAGTTTATGAGGCCATCCAAACAGTTCTTAGAAACAAAGCATTGAAGGTTAAACTTTTCGATGCAATAGAAAATAATTAAAAACTATTTCTACTCGTAATTTGGGGAAAGTCGAGGAAATAAGAAGAAGAAAAGAAAATTTAGTCCGGTTAAGTTTAATTCAATTTTGGTTTAGTTCGGCTTAAGATTTATTTATTAACGTTGCTTAAGACTTAGTTACCCGGCTTGAAGAAGAAGACTTAATGGGGGCAAAATATTTGCTTATATTTTTTAGTACTCAAATAGGCATTCGATATTAAAACTGATATGCCTCATAATGTGTAGCGCACACCTTGTTAACATTCGGCTAGTATATAGTAAGTGCCATAAATCTCGGACTTATCGGGCGATTTGTCAAAAGCGTGGCACAGCAAACGTATAGCGAAGGTCTCAAACCGCGACCAAGACCGAGACTTATATTTAATTCGGCTGAACGGAGGAGAGCAGAGCAGCGACCTGTGATAAAAGAAGCCTGTGTAAGATTCTCGAAATGAGCTTAGTAAAGTCATACTAGAAGTATGTGTACTCAATGGGGTCTCAGATGCTCCCTTCTGCCTGTTACATATATTCTCTTTATTCTCTTTACCAAATTTTCAATCTTGGTCTATGGCACTTCTTCTGCAGTCTTAAATCTAAAGGCCAATTTCAAGAAATAAATAAATTGTGAAAAATATTTGCATATTTACTTATATGAAGGTAAGCAAAGTCACGCTTTTTCTGACTGCAAGCAAATTCCAAATATAATCAGGAAAAACACATCTTCCTCCTCTGAATTTTGCTTAAATAAACTGTAAAGTAATATACTAACGTTCAATGAATATACTCAATTTTACTCAATCAACTACTCACACGCAGCATCATTTGATTCAATCTGGGGTCATTCGAGTGGCGCCTAAGCAATTGATATGCTCATTGATAATGCTCGAAATGTATTTATTTTATTTATAAACATAATTAAATTCTTACGAGCACACACACTCAAAATTACTCGCAGTTATCAGCGCACAATTTGAATTAATTTATTTGACATTACATATTCCTTTTTGATTATTTCAAAAATAATTTTGAAAATTAACATAGTCGCCTTATCAGCGCACGCAGAAAATACAGATCACGTTGTATATTAAGTAAAACTGATTCAAGTCTCGTGATACAAAATATTTTCAAAAAATTGTGTGCACGAAATGTTATTTTAAACTCTGACAGAAAATAATCGAATATTTTTCGCATAAGACTTCGTGCGTTTTCGGGTTCGTGTCATATTTGTTACATGCTGATAATGCTCTTAATTCTCAATTAAAAAACAGCATGTTTCAAATCTAAAAGAGTGGAGATTTCTATACCTACCAGAACATATAACATACAATCTTGAACACTTTCCTTGCCACACATCACGTATCTCTTATCAATTTGCACCTGCGCCAGCAACAGGTTCATTTCGAATAAACGCCGCAAAGGCGTCAACAAACGCCTGTCAAATAAATATTCGACAAACCCCAAAAATATAGTTGGCACTAATCAGTTGTAATGGGCGAAACGCTTATCCGATCCGGCTCCGAGATAATTACGGGGCGTGGCCCGCCCCATCCAAGTTCATTGAAACTTGTACGCGTTAGACCTTGACTTCGATTTTTTTGGAAATAGTACTGAGAAGAAGCTCTCTGGCTGACAATCTCTGCATACCTAAGAGCAATACGTACGTATTTATATAGTATATATAGTATACTATATTTTTATAGTATAGTAAGTATATATATACGTACGTTGAAAAATTAGCCACGACATCGGCGCTTTATCAGCTCCGGGGGGTATAAACATATTTGATTACGTTTACGAGTCTTACGAATCGCATTCGCCCATTATTCATAGAGTCTCAAAACAGAAGCGATTTTTATATTTCTTGACATATCTCTCAGGCATTGTCTTGCAATATTTTTCAATTCAAAACTAGTTACAGTTCTTAATTTAAGAATTTATTTTGTTGATTGGGGATATCAAAAGCAATCTTGTAAGATGATTTTGAGATAGTTTTGGTACAAAATCGATCCAAAATTTATATCAATTTATTTGCTTATTAAATTACCAAATCTTCAGCAAAGATTTCCTGTTTTATGTTTTCCGAAAAGTTTGATCCCCAAACTTCGTGATCAAATTTCAGACCCTGAGCCCATTATGATACTTAAGATTTGCCATCTAAATTTATACATTCTAGAAAGCTTAATCTCTTGAAGCTGCCATTATGCAAATCATAAATTAATATGACTTTTAAATATCAGCACAAACTTTCAAAACTTAATTTAAGTTTTATATTTTCTATGTCGTATCTCTTGCGAATTAATCATCAAGATTAATTCTTGCAATTTGCAATTTATGCGCAAGTTTTCTTGAGTTTCCTTTCCTTGTTGCAAAGTCGCTTTCTCCAATCTCTAGTGACCTTTAAGCAAATGTCAAGGTCCACATTGGTCATCAGTGGTCCACATTGCAGGACCTTTCAGTTGAGCATAATTAGGCATTAATATTTCATAAGCGGTAATTAGGGCAAGCGGAGACCGCGTCACGCACAGACGAGCATCTTTTGGCCCCGTCGCCCTGTGGCCAGTTGACCTATAGACTCGCAGGGCAGGTGATATTTTAAGCAAGTTCGCAAACTGAGTCGAAAATTTTGAGTGCCACGTGTCTGTCTGTCACAAGGAAAATCTCTGTGAATGCAACGTGACCCAACACCTGGAGACGAAACCTGTCAAAAGCGAGGCTCGAAAATTTCAAAAAGGAAAAAAAAAACTCAAGTGTGCTAACTTTGTTCATTTCGTTGAAAACTGAAATATTGTAAAAAAGTTGTTGCACTGCGTTGGCTCTGTTTGATTGCATGGCAATTGTTTTCGGGCCACCCTGCTTAAAACGAGAAGGTAAGCCGAAGATTAAATACTCTTGCTTTACAGTTTTGCAAATAAGTGAGAATGGTGAAGCTCGTAAATGCTGAGCTTGATGAAAATTGGTTGCCTTTGCTCTAAGAAAAAAAAAAACCCCAAATCAAATATTACTTCTCGCAAATCTCCCATCCACTCACAACAAAATTCTCATCAAATATCAAGATATATTTATTTAGCTAGAAATATCGGTCATAGCCTGAGAAAAAGTCTAGCTACAATAATGTAATTAATGTAGCCATGATGATTTTCTTATTTTAAATTTATCTCACTTCCGTATTTTTACCGGCTACTTGTCACGGGTATGTTTAAGTAGTTCGTTTATTAGTTGTAATACAAACATACCATACTAATAATACCAAATCCAAATCTAAGCAAATATTTAAACATTAGTCGAGAACAAGATTTTGTACGCAAACAACCAAATTACAGGCAAGCATTGCCTATATTTGTATGGCAAAGGCACAGTAGCTGATGTGACTCCAAGTTCCCAATATTGTGATCGCTTAAAAGTATCGGTCTCAAGCAGTGTTGGTTAATGTCTGCCAGAGCGGCGCCAATTGGCTGCGGCGTTCAAATGTGTTGATTGAAAATCAAAGCAACAACAACGCAGCTTTATCATCATTCATAAATAAGAATCTATATCTTTGATATAATACGTTTATGTTTATTATATTTCGAGTCATGCATCAATTATTGCCTGCACAACTGGTTTAATTGCGAGCAGTGTAAGCTGCACGTCGAAAGTCTCGTGATTGTGATTGCTGCTGATAATTGGCCCGGCGAAAGCAACACGTGTGCCAGCAATTGTTGTTCCGGCATGAGAGATGTCAAAGTCTATGTCTGGGTCTCGTCGCTGCTGTTTCTTTTAATAAGTGTCAATTAGCGCTGATATGTTCGGTATTTAATGTTTTATTTGCATGACATAAGGGTCTGCCCCCGCCCTGTGTCTCGAAAATCGCTTATCGCC
Source organism: Drosophila novamexicana (assembly GCF_003285875.2). Classification (NCBI taxonomy): domain Eukaryota; kingdom Metazoa; phylum Arthropoda; class Insecta; order Diptera; family Drosophilidae; genus Drosophila; species Drosophila novamexicana. The sequence goes on along the minus strand of NW_020824858.1, from coordinate 56,077 downwards.
CAACTGATGAGATATCCCCGCATGTAGCCTAATCACATTTTGGGGGCTGATGTAACCCTAAAAATTAATTCATATCAATATGAAGCGTGGGCGGGAATAACATTCGATGCGGATTTGTGCGGATCCGTGGAAAGGTTCAAATGTGACACACGTTTTGATTAAAAATTTTGAAAATTTGTTTAGACTAATAAAAATGCTGTGTCACTTAAAATGCTTTTAATTAGTTAAATGTTTAATGTGAAAGAAAGTCTGACAACGTCTAGCGTAGATTAGAAGATCTTTCAGATTAGGATTAATCCGAGACACAATTCATCATCATCTTATTAAGAAATGTTTGATCTTTTGTGTTGTAATATTTATAAGATATTTCATCATAATTTCTTGCTTTCTTTCTAATGCAAGACTGGCGCCATAAAATTAGTCTGTTCATTTGGTTTGCGAGCATCTCCTGCTCACATTTGTACTCATGTAATTTTCCATTCTATTCTTGGCAAGACCTGTTTTGCTCAAATATATTTATGTTTCATGTAGTTGATATATTCAAAAACATTCAAATACTCTACAGCTCAAACTTTTGCTTTCTTCAAGGCATGGTCGTGCAATAGTTTCGTATTATTTCAACATCCGCTTTATTTTTAAGTATATTTTCGACATTGACCTAATTAACTTTCACAAATTTCTAGCGAGTTTATTGACCTACAATTGAAATTGGGGTATTCTGTTTAGTGTAGCGAGATGGCAAAGTTAATGCATTAATCTAGGACTTATGTTCGAATTATGCATCAGAGTTGGTTGACCGGCAAAAGTACCTTGAGAATTTGCTGGTCCATGTTAATGAACCTAACCGGGGGATAGTTTATGAGGCCATCCAGTCAGCTCTTAGAAACAAAGAAACAAAGCGTTGAGGCATTGAAGTAAAATATTATTTAGATTTCTATGTTTTTATATCAAATTTAAATATATTAAACTGTTTGTACTGTCTGTTTGACTGATCCACGCATAAAGTAAGCCTTGAATTCCACCCACAATTGTGAAACATGCGGGGAATACTTTTTTTGCTTTTCAATTGATTATATTTAGTTTAATTTGGTCAGCTGGGCCTGACGCTTATCTATCAATGGGACCAGAAATACCTGTAAAAGTAATGTCAGCCTGGCAAAGTCGTCAAATTTTCTATCAAAACTGATATGCCTCATTATGTGTAGCGCACACTTTGGTAACATTCGGCTGCTATATAGCTAATGTCATAAATCTCGGACTTATCGGGCGATTTGTCAAAAGCGTGGCACAGCAAACGTATAGCGAAGGTCTCAAACCGCGACCAAGACCGAGACTTATATTCAATTCGTCTGAATGGAGGAGAGCAGAGCAGCGATCTGTGATAGAAGCTGTTCGCATACGATTTGCGAATTCAATTTCGTCGCGTTTAGTATGCGAACATACGAGAAAGCGTTAAGAACAACTGAAGCTGTCTGCGTCTCCGCAGATACGACCAAAAATCATATTACGTGCATAGCTGAGGGGTCGAGCGTGTAATTTGATTGCTCTCGCATTAGCCAAAAAGTGACTGAAACTTTTCAAAGTGTTCGCCTATCTACAACTGCAACCGAGTCAAGCAATTCCTGACGCCCACCCGCGGGCATTACAAGCTGACGGCCGCCCACCGATTTGGCACTTTGACATGCCGAAGTCAAAAGTGTCGTCGTCGTCGTGTGCCGTGTGACTCGGTGTTTGTGTGTGCGTGTGCGTACTGTACCTGTTGATTTACCCTTTTTTTTTGCGACGTTCTGCAACACTGTCAACGCCTATATAAACAAATGCGCGCAACGGATTTGCGTTTATTCTGCGGTGTTACAGCTAACGGTTAAGTTTTAGCCAAGCGCAAAAAATTACTAAAATTAACAAATAAATCATTTGTGAAAAGAACAATTGGAACTTACAAGTAGAATTCAAGTGCGTATTAAAGGCAGTGTTAAATTGAAGTTAATTGCAAGACAGTTTGAATTACGCTTCACTTAGATTGTTTTTTTTCGGAAGGTAAGCGAAAGTTTAACTAAGAAATTTTATATTCACATTTTTTAGAATGTGAAACATACTCCTTCATTTGTCAGCTCTAAGAATGTAACATTTTCGAGGCTTTTCAATTAAGAGACTGGGAAACGCATAATACAGATAGTTACCATTTTTTTGCCACGCCTAGTAGGCTGGCTATATCTCCATAGTTTTAAGGCGGCAAACACCAATCCATCTCGTCAAGATCTAAAGACTGAATATATTTTACCTTCGCCTACTTGGATTAGGGCAAATCTGTTTGGTTGATTTCCCTTGACATTTTTGCGTATAACATTCTGTAAGTTGTTAAAGTGTGAGCGGGTATTACGCTGTCGTTTATACCCGACTGAAATAGTCTTACTTTTAATATCTATATTCAAGCCACGACACATTGTACTACCCTTACAAGGCAGTATAATGTACATTTTCTGCATTTTCTCCAACTAAATTCCAAACCGAATTTCCATTGTGCAATGCACTCAGAAATTGATTTAATCCGGGGCCATTTGACTGGCGCCAAAGAAATTTTAATGCTCATTGATAATGCTTGAAATGGATTTATTTTATTTATAAATATACATAATTTTTTTTTCGAGCACACACACACACACACACTCAAAAGCACTCGCAATTATCAGCGCGCGTTTTGAGTTATTTTATTTGAATTAAAATTAATTTTTAAATAATTAAGAGAAATTGCGCTCACTTTTGAAAATTAACATAGTCGTCTTATCAGCGCGAGTAGAAAATATATTATCTTTTAGATGCTTGAGAGCAAAACTGATTCACGTTTTGTGGTATTTTGGAAAATTGAGGGCACCAAATTTAATTGCGTTGTTTATTTTTTTTTAATTTTTGCTGGGCAATTCTACTTTTAGCGATAACTTTTGACTAAAGGTTAGTTCCGCTTCTATATAGAAAAAGCTTTTTAAAAAAAAGGAGGGCGTGTCTCAAGATGCTGCTTTTTTGCTTGATAAGACTTGGTTTTCGGCATCGTGTGATATTTTTTCTACGCGCTGATGACGTACTCAAGTGTCAATAAAAACAGCATGTTTCAGTTCTAAAAGTCGAGAGTCGACTTTGATATACCTACTATGACACACAAGCATGGCTGTAAAACTGAAAACACAAATTCTGGGTTCGGTTCACGGTTTGAACCAACGTCTAGCCACGGTTTGAACTAACGCTCCGCCTTAAGGTTCACAGTTTGAACCAACGTCTGTCTTTATGGTTCAAGGTGTGAACCAACTCTTGGCTTTTTGGTTCATGGATTGAACCAACTTCTGGGCTTATGGTTCACGGTTTGAACCAATGTTTTGCCTTAAGGTTCTTTTCGAGAACCTGATTTGTAATATCCATTTACCTAGGTTCGGAAATTGGTTTGTCACTTGTTTTTTTTTTGGACATATACGGAAAAAAATCAGTGGAAATTCTATATAGAGATTTTTATTTACTTATATATTTCATATGTTGTGAAACTCAATAATGTTTTCAACATTATTAAATATAATATATCCAAAATTTAGATGTTTGGAGATTAAATACATTTTATTTTACAATTGTTGTCATTCTACAAACTATAGTGCGTAAATTACCCTACGATATTTAAAATGCTATAGAAGTAACATTAAAAGTTGTTTATGTGATTATTTTATACATTTTCATAATGAGATTATTTATGCGGATTGTACTGGAGCTCCCCATTTGGGGACATAGTACGTATATTTAAAGGAATTTTTATTGGCTAGCTGTTTATTGTTTTTTGTGCTAAAGTTTTTATGAAATCATACTCATATATAGAATGTGTACAGGGGAAATTTTAGCTGGGAATATTTGAGCAGATTTCTAAGACCATCATTTGCTGACGTCAGAGGGACCACAAGTAGCTCCATGATGAAATTAAGTTTGTTTATTGGCTCCAAATTTTAGAAAAGTTCTAACACGCATCTGACGCTAAGACGCTTCTTTCTGCTTGCAATATTTATGGCGGCTATTCCAGGAATAACTCAACTCTAACTAACTCTCTCTAACTCTCTGGTTTATCAAAAAAATGTATGTAATATCGTAATCCAGAACTTTGGGCGAGTTCTTAGTAGTTATCCATCCCCCTTTCCCTTCCAATACTGATCAAAAAAACCAAGCTATATAGACATTTATTTGTTATATCTATATAGTTATACTAAAAACCCGACCGCTTTCCTTGCCACACATCACGTATCTCTTATCAATTTGCACCTGCGCCAGCAACAGGTTAATTTCAAATAAACGCCGCAAAGGCGTCAACAAACGCCTGTCAAATAAATATTCGACAGAAATATAGTTGGCACTAATCGGTTGTAATGGGCGAAACGCTTATCCGATCTGGCTCCGAGATAATTACGGGGCGTGGCCCGCCCCATCCAAGTTCATTGAAACTTGTACGCGTTAGACCTTGACTTCGTTATTTTTGGAAATAGTACTGAGAAGAAGCTCTCTGGCTGACAATCTCTGCATACGTAAGTACGTATTTATATAGTATATAAATGTTTCGGCGCATTATCAGCTCCGGGAGGTATAAAAATGCGTTTGCTTTGATTACGTTTGCGAGTCTTACGAATCGCATTCGCCCATTAATCATAGAGTGCAAACGCAGAGTGTGTAAGTCAATGCAAATGCCAGTCAAAGCTTATCGCCAGTCATAAAAATGAATAAAAGAACCCATCGAATTTTATATTTATATATGTTGCCATCTGGCAACTGCTGATCAGTGCATACTATATGTGAAACCTGGTGGAGGATTGAGGTTCATAATTGGGCCCATAGGTCGTTTGGCTATAAGTATATCATGGTGTATTTTGAACTTAGTATATATTGTCAACATCATCATCATCATGTTTCCAAATCTCACTTCAGCAAAGGCCCTGCATAGATTTCAGATTCTCAAAACTAAGTGAAATCTCAAGCGATTTCTTTGAAGACATTTTCGTCGCGTTTTGTATGTTGGGATGATCTGGCTCTTAAATTTTTTTGAAGCTTAAATTTCTTAGAGGAAAGCTTCTAGTTTATCATGAAGTTGTTGGAAATTTGAGCAAAATATGTAACTTATGCGAAAGTTCGTTTTAGCTTCATATTTCACAGTTTTTCTTGCGAGCTTTTGTTGCAAGTCATTTTGCTACGATGTCCTTTACGCTTTAAACAAATGACATGGCATTATTCAGTGGCTTACCCAGTCCACAGTCCGCAGGACCTTTCGCGTCAGAGTCGAGCATAATTAGGCATTAATATTTCATAAACGGTAATTAGGGGGCATACGGAGACCGCGTCACAGTCGCGCGCACAGAGAAGTATCTATCAGCCCCATTCACCCTTTGGCAAGTTAACCTATAGACTGGCTGGGCAGGTGATGTCGCAGGTAGGTTGACTCTGTAGGCAGCCAAGTGCTTTGGCATTTGAATACTTTTAGGCAAAATGAGAACCCGAACCCGTTGCGAATGCAACGTGACTCTTTGATATACGCAATACCTGCAGATGAAACCTGTGAACAGCAAAAGTGCTCGAAACTTGGAAAGGAAATAAAAAAAAAAGAAAATAGAAAACATTTCGCATATTTTTACTTTGGCAACTTTGTTTGCCTGAATGGAAAGTGTAATAGGAAACCTTTTTGCGTAAGCGAGGGCTGGCTGGGTTAACTCTGTTTAATTGTTCGTGTGCCAGTTTTGAAAACAAACTCTGCCGCACACACACACACACATGGCTTTTGTTTTGTGGCAGCCGTACTAACAAAATTGTTTCCCCACTTTGCAGTTGGTAGAAGCAAAACAACAACGTGACGATGACTTCTACATCGTCAGCCGGAACGTGCGGCGTCTCTATCGGCCATCAGTTGGCCATTCTCATTGTGTTGCTGTCAATTGCGTCGCAATTGTCGCCTGGCCATGCACTGCCACGCCCCACTGTCGGTGCACTGCCAACGCAAATGTTGTTCAATGAGCTGCTCTCGTCCGGGCCGGGTAATGAGGACAACACCTACTACGGCGAGCAATTGGTGAGTGGGCCACCTGCGTAATATACACTCGGAGAAAAGATCCATGCATTTGTAAAGAGAAACCAATTGAAAAATTTTGCCAATTTTTTATTTTTATTTTAACAACAATTTACAAAAATAAAACTTAAGAAACGTTGTTAATTAAAAATATATCTACCTTAAACTTTCAGAAATCACTAAAAATTGAAAAAGTTTCACGATTTCCAAACTTAAAATCTAAAACAACAAAATAATTTATAAATAAGAAAAATTTTAAATTTTTGTCGTGATTCCAAAGTTAATTGTACAAATTTGTTTATGTTGAGCATGTTTTTATTTTAGGTCTTACTCTTATTTTGAGTATTTTCCTACTTAAACAAATAAGTGGAAAATATATTTTTTATTGAGGACATTTTTTCTTATTTTCTTTTACATTCACGCTCAACTATAAAATCTTGAATTATTTAAACGTTAACATAGTCAAGTAGAGTAACTTAAATTCTAAAAAAAAATTGTCAGCTTTTCTCTCAGTGTATATATTGTACGTAGTATACACATATGTCAACATATATCTTCAACCAACTGCTGCTTCGCAGAAATACCAGCAGCAGCAACAACAATTGCAGCCAAAACAAATGCCGTCATTCAACTATTTTGTCAACAAATGGCCCTCGCTGCGGGATCTGCTCCTGACTGCCGACTACGATGACGACTCCGTGCTGCCCATGGAGAGCGTGGAGCGCGAGCGTGCCCAGCTGGCCTCCAGGCTGTTGGCCCGCCTGCACAGGCTGGGCGATAATGGCGACGGCTTGGACGCTGGCGATGATCAGCCACACTACAATATACTGGATGACATGTCGGCCATGCCCACTAAGAAGCAGAGCGAGGGCGTCAAGCTGAGCTCAAGTGCCAAGCAGCATAACATCAAGAAGAATGTGCAATGTAAGTAGCTGTCACTTTAAATTTATATGTAGTTATAGTAGACTAGTAGTTGCAAGTTAAAAAAAAGAGTATGATAGGGTGTAACCGACTGCAAAATACTCGTTCACATTTCAACTACAGCTTAATAAAGGCGTTTAAGTATGTAGGAGATTTTTAATTATAGATAGTAGAAGTTGCTGCAACACATAAAAAGAAGACTATGAATTTTGCTATCGGGTGTAACCGACTGCATAATACTCGTTCACATTCCAATGAGAGATTAATAAAGGCTGTTCGTTAGACTAATGAGGATATGCTTCCTATTTAAATCGATTTTAAGAGGAGCCCATCAATAATCTTCATTCGAAACTGAGTTTTCTCTAGCTTCAAGACTTGGATTTCGATATTAGGGGAAGTGGGTGGGCTTAGCCAAGCAAGTTAACAGATACAGGGTGTCATAAGTGTAATTTTTGACAGTTTTCTTCATTCCATGGATGATATAGTTTTCTCCGGTAAGCAAGGGCCTTGACTTTCCAGCTTTTTGTTTCCGAGCTTTAAGTAAAAACTTAATTCAAAATAAATTAATTTAATTCCTAAACCTATTGAAAATGAATAGAAAAATATATATTTTTGTTCAAATGCATGTAACAGGCGGAAGGAAGCATCTCCGATCCCATAAAGTATATATATTCTTGATCAGCATCAATAGCCAAGTTGATCTAGTCTGTCTGAGCTTATGTACAAAACGCGTGCATCTTAGAACCCGGAAGAGCTAGAGACTTTTTAGCAATTTTTAAAGTAGTGCCCCGCGATATTAAAATCCTGGTTCTTGAGCAAATCTTTTAAGTTTTTAGGGCTAGATATAATGTCTTTATTAAAATAAAGTCATGGAATATCTTCTTAAATGAAAAGCAAGTTTTGAGCGTCTCGCTTCGCAGTTAGTAAAAAATCTATTTAAATAAAAGCCCTAATGATTGCTTGATGATTAATGTGCTCAAATTGAAATTATTTGTTTTATTTCATGTTTTCATTACCCGTAATTCGAAAATAGTTCGTAAACAATGTAAGTGTTGCATGATTAAACTTGTACAAAATCGAATTGAACATTATTTAATTTGTTTTAAATATTTCTTGCCACTCACAGATATGTCGCCGTGCCACTTTAAGATCTGCAACATGGGACGCAAACGCAATTCCGGCTCCTTTGTGTCCTACTGAATTCGTGCCGTGGCGCAGCTAAAAGTCAATAATGCCCAAAAGTAAAATAAATGCAAATTCAAACTGAAAGCAAAGAATACGTTTCCCAAAAATAATTGCTGAAATTATGCCAGCCAAGTATTGTTTACCACATAAAATAGTTATATATATATATATACAAAAAACGAGTTCCCCAACTAAGAACTCACATTACATATAAACTCTGCCTCTCTTATTGCAAACTGCTTGCACGGCAAGTTAAACAAATTACAAAAAAACTACAAAAAACATATATAAAATATTTACTATATATATATATATATACGCAAAGTATTTGATGTTACTTTAAATTGTAGCTGTACTTACCCTTTATTATAACAATTATGCATTGTTCTACTAGTATTTAGTTTTAAAAATGGCGTTTAAACAGATGTTGTTATTTATTAAGTGCTAAATGTTATTACAACATATTTATTGAAAACAAATATATATATATACACATACATTATTAAAGATGGTTATGTTTCATGAATAAAGTTTAATGATTATTTATATGACGGCTGCATAAATAACCTCATAAGCAAGTTCTTTAAATACTTTTTGTTTTTAAAGTTTTATTTTTACTTTTGTTGTTCGCCCAAAAGTATTCCTGGTCTTAAAATTGGGCGTATTCATACATAAAACAAAGCTCACTTTTGGGCTTAATTGAATAAATATATTAATAATATTTTCTGATAATATTTTCACTATTTTCGTTGCATATATTTTTTATGCAATTTAAATGGTTTATATTTCATTTTTTTATGCGGCCTTTTAGTATAAAATTTATATTTTAAATATTTTTTGACAATAGCGTCTTATACAATATATTCATGTATATACTTTCCTTCAACCTTACCTTATTTTCTTGTTAATGTTTGCTATTATTTATTTATTTTTATTTCCAACATATGTTTTGTTTAACTTACGTTTGCTTTCTGTATACCAAAAACAGTACAAACTGTTCCAAATTTTAAGATATTTTTACATTTGTTTAGATTTGTCAGCTTAATAAGCAGGCATACGTCTGAGTGGCTATCTGCAGCTCAAAATCTTAATGAACTTGGAACACCTTCGTTTGATGTATGGCCGAAATGCCAAGTGCCACTGCAATTTGTTCAACCAACATTTGGGTGGGCGGTGCTTGTGCGCTTTTATAGCCACCGTTTGCGGAACCAAACACTACAGGATATGAAATATTGAAATCGATCGGCACAATCGCTTGGCTTGTAATGTCACGGCGGCGCCGTTAGTCATAAAAAAGCGCCAGAATGTGAGACACGCTCAACACTCAGCACTCAATACTCAATGCTCAATAATCGGAATATATACTACGGCAGCAGTCACACAAATCCATTTACAACGCCCAAACGCGCTGTGGCTGTGGGAAAAATCTGAACGACTTCAGCTTAGAACCCGGCCCAGGCTTAGTTTAGAGTCAGTGTTGACCATTTAGCTATTTTATTGGTATGTGTAGCTAGCTTTAGAAGTACGACCTCAGCCTAGAAGAGCCCGACTCAGGCTTAGCTTAGAAGCAGTGTTGACAATTTGGCTATTTTATTGCTATGTTTAGCTAGTTTTAGAGTAAGTCAGCCGGCAGCTGGTGGTGCCGTGCAATTGTGGCTATTTTAAGCCAAATCTGGCCTGTGCTTTAGTATTTCGAAAAATTCTTGTACCCAATATGACAGATCGATTTTTTGTTCACGAGTAATGTAGTTTTTTCCCCATTTTTAATTATGTCGCATGTCAAATATAACTAAAAGCAACTCTGCTTCTCGTATTTCGATAGCAATATTTTAGGTGTTTGTCAACACTAACTAAATGTAAGCCCAATTTGGCTACAAAATTACACAAGGCAAGTCTTGGATGTATTGTCCAACACGGGTTTAACAACTAACTTTTACAAATCGCGTCAATGGAGGCAGTTTTGAGCAGCTTGCAAATTAATTCCGTCTCTTATCAACACTAGATTTAGCTACTTTTTTCAAAGCCTCGACTGGCAACGCTGCTTAGAACCCGGTCGCAGCCAAAGCTTAGCACTCGGCCCCGCCTGTCAGCCGCTGACGCAGTTGACCGATCACCGGGCGCTGTTGACCTTCGCCTGTGCCTCACATTTGTGCTCTGTTAACGCGTCGACACGAATGCAATTTGGCTAGTTTTACGATGGAAAATCGAAGCACCTTCCCAAGCACTTGGCCAGCGGCAGCAAATGGTTTTCTATTCTCAAGTGATTCATGCTGCATTTAATTTCTTAGTTTGTTAATTTGCTGTTTTATGCGAATGCAAATTCAAATTGGTAATTAGAGCTGATTAGTATATGCTTTGGCTTACATGCGGCGACAAATTATTCGCTAGCCCGGCTTTGATCTGGCTTTCTGATTTATAGAATTATAAAACAAGCGTATCAATTTGTAATCACAGCGAATAAACATGTTTCTCACACATATCTGTAACAATTGATTGCACTAAAAATGATTGCTTAATTAGTTATGTGGTTAGTGCAAAGCCACTAAGTTGCTGACAAATTTAGCAAGCATTTGAACTTGTCAAACTGGCTTCTATTTTACAATGTTACATTTAACTTAGCTGACACTAACCAGAACTTACAAGACAGCTTAGCTACCAGCTAAATATTTGCCAGCTGGTTGCAAGTGCGGCGTTGCCACACGCTTTAACGTTGCACATATGGCAACACTGTCAAGTTCGTTAGAGCAACATATAAGCCCGGCGTTGCCAGACGCTTGTGCATGTTGCTGACAAGAGATTGACATGAGAAAATAAAATGCCATTAAATATAAGGCTAATTGAAGCCTCTAGAATTGAATAGGAACTTGTAAAACTTGCGTATTTAAAATATTAAACAATTAATCATCATAAGCTGGCGTGTCGAATTGCGCATTTTTCACGGGCCACTAAACGATCTTGAGATGACGGCCCCAACCGAATTATAAAATATGGTATATAATGCAAAACAAGGGTATACAAAATGTATGTTTACATGCCCAACACCCCAGCGTCGAAACCTTAACAAAGTAATTTAATTTAAGTTAATTACAATTTTACCAAGACTTCATAATGGTTAGTCAGCTAGAGCTAAAGTCAAGGTCGACTCAGCACATTTGAGATTAATTATTCAAAGTCCGACGAAAGTAAAAGCAAACTAATCAAATAGTTAAATACATGTGAGCCGTCCATTAATTGAGTTAATGCAGTTGTTAAACTCGCCCCTTAATGGCACTTTCAAAAATAAATGCCAATTAAAAGTAAATACAGAAATCGTTGAGAATTAATTAATATTTTTTCGCTTGTTATAAATAAACTGAAATCTTAATGCACAAAAATTGCGCAGGCTTTTCTGCTGCATTTCTCACATGCAGCCACAATCCTTAGTCAAATTCTCATGCCGCACAATGGAGTTGCATGCAACAGCCAAAAAAAAAGAAATAAATGAAAAAAAAAACAATTGCAATTGTTTTGTATTTTTTGTTGTTGTTGCTTTTTTATGTGGTGCTGCACCAAATATGCGCGATTTTTATTGTCTACAAAGGTGTTGCTTGTTGTTGTTGTTGTTGTTGTTGTTGTGAATGTGAATTCTCAAGGCATGCAACGGCATTGACAAGGCCATTAGCGTACTTACCTGTGGCATATGTGGAGTGTATTTCTGCAGTGCTGTGTTTGCCATTTGATGCCTTAAAATGTGTAATTTTATGCACTTAAGTGTCGTAAATACCCTGTAACCCATAATGAACTTAATGCATATGCCATTTGCATTAACTAACTGTGGGCAAATGTAGCATTAGTTGGCGAGTGGGTGGCTGCAGCCCCAATGCTGCCGTTTATGTAACAACAACAACAAATACAAGAAGTTGGTGCTTGAATCCTGGCATTAAAGCGAACCAGTTCGAATGCGGTCTTCAATTTATTTTCTACTCAGAATCGATCTTTGAACCAAAGCAGTTGCCCAAGAAACAGACATATTATATTGTTTGAAGCATACAATTTTTTATTTAATTTTGCAAGCTTTTAATGGCGCTTACTTTATTGTTAGTATTATTATATTTATTTTAATTATGTGAATCATCAAGCTCACGAGTTGAGACTTAAAACGAGAAATTGATTTAATTCGTTAACTAAACCAGGCAAAATTATTTTCTGATCTTGCAGTCATTTAAAATAATAATAACTATACAACTTACCTGTTTAAATATAATTACATAAATATATTTTATAAGCAATAAAAGCTTTTATTACCTAGTACGCTTTTTAGATCATTACAGTAGAAGCTTTACTTAGAACACAGGAATACTTTTTCTCTACATTTTCTTTTATTATTAATGTCTTCTACTATCTTCTATAATGATATATTAACATTAAGGCTTCATTTTAATCAGTCCAATTATGGTTTATATTACAATTTCGTCTTATATATAAATTAATCTAAGGTATACTAAAAGTAGTCTACAAACTTATTGATAAGATCTTGAGATTTAGAAAAATTTATATATTTTATGCAAGAGCTTAAGCTTATGCACAATGTTCTAGTTATCCATGCTAAGAATATCTTTATATATATATATATATATATATATATATATATATATATTAAGTTGCAATTGGCCTTATTAGCAGCAGCTTAATTTCCTGGTATTTTGTTAAACTGAAACGAAAACCTGTAATTAATTTATTACAGCTGAAAGCTAGTTTATGTTTAAGATATATGCACATAATTGCACTGCCGACTAATGTGAACTACGCACATGACATTCTTACACAATTTGTAACTTGTTGCGGCCAGTTTCACACGCAGACTGCAGCGGGGAATGCTGCCTTGCCTTGGCGCGTGTCTCCGGGTCTCCAGTCCATTGACTGGGGCCAAGCTGTTAAACGAATAACAAAAATGCGACAACAATCTTTGCACGCAGGCTCCACATTTCATTCATAACGGAACCGTGCGTAAGCGTGCGTAACTCGTTTCGTTTTGTGGCACTCACGTTGCAAAATGTCAACGGGCCTTGGCAATGCAGCTGGCCCAGATAAAATAGAAATAATACGAATTTAAGGCAAGCAGGCTCTATCTAGTCGGAAGTACCTGTTAGGCAGATACCCTGGTCCCGGCGCCTAGCTGCCTTTACACACATCTTAGCTTCCTTTTCCTAATGCACACAAAAATACATCAGGCAAGGGCAATGCATTCTTGTTTAACTTCGGTGATTATAGTCCGATCTTCATGTTTATTTCAGAGCTTGACTTACAATAAATAGTGTGTATAATATAAAACGGGGGACTATACCTAACCAAACCTATTATATATAATCCTCATATATGAACATATTTCAATTTTGAATATTTATGGAATAACATATACTTTCATTATATAAATAAGTGAAAATGTATGAGATATATGCACTAAAATCTGCCATAACCAGACATCCATTCCTCCCATCTCTCCACTATTCTTCGGTTATGGAAGAGGGGTTATTTTTTATTTAAAGAGCTTTGCTGGATTTTAACAAATATATACAAATTATTATTTTTCTATTGAATAAATTGAGCAAGTAAGTAAAAATATTCAACGAAAGGTAATTTAGTTACAGAAAAAAGACTGTACGACTGCTATTTTTCGCATTTTTACTTATATCAATATCTTAAAGAGATCAAACTGTTTGTACAAGCTAATATACTCTCTATCTAGTATATTCGAAAAAAAAAAACACGAACAGTTGGCAACGTTGCGTGCTGGCTGGGCACACACGTACATAGACAATTCTATTGGCTGGCCACAAAAAAAAAAATAAGTTCGTTGCCTAAGTCTTTTGTATGTGATGAGTTTTGAACGCGAGCTATGCAAAATGCCAACTTGATGCCACAGCTGCGATGAACTTGACACAATTTGCGACTCTCTTTATTGTTGTTGCTGTTGTTTTTGTTGTTGCTGTACTAAGTTAAGCAAATTAACTAATTACGGACAGTGGAATTGCAAAAGTGACATAGCTTAAGCTTATTTCAAAATCATGTGCCAATTAATGCGCTTCTTTGGCTGTGCTTTGGTTAAGCTCCCGATTGAGTCATTAGCTTACGGTCCGCACCATTAATCATGCCAGCTGTCCGTTGAGTGTGCGGGGCAAGTTTCTCACACTCTTGTCGAATCAAAATTAATTTCATTTTTATATTAAAACCGAAAGTGTAGCCTAAATTATATGGCTAGAACTGCAGCTTAGCACGGTATCCATTTATGGCTTTGGGGCTATTTTGGCCAACGCCTTGAAAACGTGCAAGAAAAAATCCACTTAAAAATTGGAATACTATTATTTTTGAGGTGTGTGTAGACATTGTCCATTGTTTATTGTAATTAATGATACATTAGGCGCTAGAATTTGTTAATTTGAGCGCACAAAAAAAAAAAGCAAAACACAATTTAAATTAGTCTGCCGATACAAGAAATCAACTTCCTCATTCCGTTTTAGAAGTCGTTAACTTTTTATTGGCTTAATATCAAAAAATAATGTTAAAACAAAATGAAAAAAAAGTTTAATATTATTACGTGTATTTCACTTGAATTACATTTATGTGCAAATGTTTGTGCGAGACGGAGTTAATTCGAGTTTGTTGTTGGGCAAGTCTTTTGTTTACTTTGCCAAGCAACAAACACTTTTTCCCCACTTGATAGAAACCACATAATGCAATTGCTACGTCACACAGCAGCCACAACAACAACAACAACAACATCAAGTACTTGTATGCATTGTAATGTGCACACTTGGCTTCAAAAGCCACATTCACCCACTAACCCACAATCGCATTGGATAATAGCGCTCAACTTGCCTGCCCAGTTTTCATTTTCATTCACTCATTTTCCGAGGCACTGTTTGCCCCAGCCACACCCATATTGAACTAGTTACCACAAGGCAAATGCAGGGAACAAGAAAAAACCTCAAATGCTTTATGATGGTTTTTTTGTGTATACACTTTGGTAGGGTGTCATAACTTTGTCGTACAGCTTGTTTAGTGTCTTTATTTGTCATAGTTCTTGTTTATGATATATGCAAAGAGAATATATATTTTACCTTATTTTTAGAAATTAACTTCATCAACTATTCTATCGAGTTTTTGTAAGATTATGTGTAAATAGATATTTATTTTCTTTTACCATTTGATAGAAGAATTTACCCGACGTAGCTTGCGTTAAGTGGATTATGTGGAAATGTGTGTGGTCCCGTATTCATAGAGAATGATTGTTACGATAGATTTTTGAAGATATGAGCCGGATTTTTGGGTTTGAGCCGGCAACCTCCCGCTTATTAGTCTAAAGCTCAGACAGGTTCATTGTCTTTGTTGTCGATGTTATTAATAAAAATCTTTTAATAAAGAACTGTTCTTTTTTTAGTTTCTTAGTTTCTTTAACTCTTTCCTAATTTCAATTATCTTCAAGCCCATAGTAAAATCCATTCATTACTTTATAACACAAAATACACTTATATACTTATTAAGCTAATATAAATTACACTTACTTATCAAGAGATAATAATTTCCTTTAACATTTAGAAGTGTGTTGTCTATTCGCTTTGCTTTCGCCCAACTATTTTTGCTGGACTCTTCAGTTCTTTGGCCAGGCTATATTGCATGCTTTGTCATATTTAAGCATTTGCTTGGCCGGCATTTGGGTTTGCTGTGCCTGGGCCTGGGTCTGGACATTTTTGGCGGCGGGCCAGAGGCGCAAATGTGGCAAAAACTCGTGAGCGCCCTGGAAAACTGTGCATAAATTGTAGATTGCCCGTTTTGGATTATTTATTTTGTAAATATTTAATGACTTTTTTATGGTCGCGCACGGGCAACACCCGCGCAACTGTGCGACAAGCGAGCCGAGTCTCAACTGTTATGCAAGTCATTTCTATTCAAATATATATATCTATATATTTATATATAAATACAATACATGCAACATTCTGCGGCCGATCTTGTGGCATGTTGCAGTACTTTCGAAAGTGCCCGCCCCGGTTGCTATGCCAGCTGCGCCAGCTATTGGCATCGGCATCGGCATCCAGCAAAAGCGGCAACCGTCACTTGGTCGGCTCGGCCGCTCTGCATGACACAATTTGTTAACTAGATTATTATGTAAGGCTTCTCTCTCTCTCGCTCTCTCTCTCTCTATCGGTCTAATCAAAAGGCAGCCCCGGCAACAGCTCCAGTTTTGGCTGTATGCAAAAAAATGACAATTAGCCATCATTTTGCTGCCGTCAACAAGTTGAGGCAAGCACGACAGAGGCTCCGAGCTGGTAATTAAAACTTTGGAAATTTTGATGCAAATTTGATTTGACATTTTGTGTGAGTTTTGAATTGATAATAATTTAGCTTGCTAAATTGTTCACAGGACGGCGCCGTTTAGAAACATATATTTAACAGCTTGAAAACATGATAACAATCTGTATGAAGGAGCCTGCGTTGCTTAGGTGTCTGAGCGTCGCACCAACAAGCGTAAGTTCGCCAGTTCAAATCCAACAGCAATTTTCATAAACAATTTGGCTACAACTTGCATATTCATCATTTATGTATTGCACTCAGCTGGAACAGGTACACTCAGAGCTTTAAATAGTTTTACATTTGGCTAAGTTTTATGCATTTCCAACTTCAGTGTGGTCTACATTATTATCTTTCATTACAAATTGTAAATTGCAAATTATATCATATCTTGGCATAAGAATTTTTGATTTCTGTTCAATTGCTTGTAAGCCTAGGCACTAGCCAAGTTGAACTCCTTGAGGTTGAACTCCAATTGTAGCTCCTTTGAGCTCATAAACTACACAGCCTACATTCCATTTAATGCATTGTTTGCAGATCAACAGCTCAAAGCGCAGGGCAGAGCACAGGCCAACACCCTCGAGTCGAGCCCAAAGAGCTCGCCGACAGCCAGACAGGAGCGAGAGCGGGGGACGGCGGACGGTGGACGATGTCGAAGTCGTGGCCCGTGGGACCACCCCAAACGTGTAGCTGGCTGATAACCCAAGGCAATTTATGCACTGGACTCGACATAACATGTTGTTGTTGTTGTTTGGAAAATTGAATTTAGTAGGCTGGCAGCGGCTGTTGCTGTTGGTGAGAGATGCCGAACGGGCCACGTTGACACCCACACGCTCCACGCACAGCCGAGGTGCTGCACAAAGTGATGCCAAAGTACAGCCCGAGAGCCCTCAATCTTTGATTACGGCAGCCGCGGCCACACGTCAGTTGTGTAAGCGATTGGCAACAATTGTGCTGTGGTTAACGATACCAACAAAAACGAGGACGTCAACGCAGTTGCAGACTCTTGGCTGGTGTCACAGATCATAAGAAGCGGCATGCCCCGAAATGAAGCTTATGAGACAGTTTATCATGTGCGCCATGCTTGTGGTTGTTGTTGAGCAATAAATATATGTGCGAACATTTGGAGCAGGATTAACTTGTATATCGAAAAACGATACCGAGCCGGATATGCTTCAACAATGCGATAAACAATCAAGAGATCGACATGCCATTGTGTCTGTGTGTGTTTGCAGCAGGTCTAACAATGGTCTAGACAATATCGAGAGACAATAAATCAGCAAACTAAGCCACAAATTTGAAAACCAGAACAATGCGCAACAGCAACAGTAACAACAACAATGGCAATGCCAACAATTACAAAACCATATTAAAGCGAATTCGATCTAAAGCGGAAATTTTGAAAAGCTGGCGCAGATGCCACGCCCACTGGCCTGGACGCTGTATTTGAATGCAATTGCGAAAAGATATCGAGTTCAACAAATAAATTGTAGGTCCCCCATTGTAAGCCAAAGCCCATGGGGGCGGCTCCAGTTGAAATCCGCCTTGCTCTACGATCATGGCAAATTGTCCGTTTTGATTTTTGGCTCCATTTGCATTCTAAGTGCCCGGGCCCCGGCCAAGGCCGTTTCCCGTTGAGACCCGATAACAATGAGCTACTATGTAAATTTTGTCGAGCGACATAATTGCGCAGATTATGTTGTAGTTGGCAGCTTTTTTCCCCCCCACCCTATCGTAATTGGACAGCCGAGTAGCCACGCCCACGACTTTGACATTAAGCTGTCAGAAAAGTAGCCAAACAAAAATTCAAATTGATATTGAATATTGTTTGGTTCAAAAAAGCAACACAAATCGTAAAGAAAAGCTGCCAACAACAATGAAATTTTGAGCAACAAACAACAATTTGACCCTGCGGTTGGTGGGTGCACTTTGCGTCTTTGTCGGAAAGTGGGTCGGACATTGAAGTGCTCTGCTATAGTTAATGGAAACTCTCAAGGTTGCGCTGCCTAGCTCTAATCAGAGGAAAAAACTAATTGAAAAGTCAAAGCAACTCACGTTCAGGCATATTATATAATTTGAGGAGATCAGATATAGGAGAAGATAAGCGCTTGTTTTGAAGACTGAAAACCCAGATGAAATATCGTCAGTGGCACCAGGCTTGAGCTTGATTTGTATCCATTCAAGGCATGGCATAATCCCAGAGACTAAAAGAGCTAGAGATTTGAAACTGCAAATATAGATTAAAATCAATATCGACACACTGAGTTTTCATTACATATAAGAGCTAGAGATAAAAGATATGGGTTGTAGATAATCTAAGAGCGTGCACAGATCCCAAATATCTTTTTTTTTTTGAATACCTCATTACTTTCCGCCCAAAAGTTTGGTCTTAAAGGTCATTAACACATTATTTATTTGCCATTAAATATTTCATTCAGATCGGACAATAAACACCGAAGCACTCAAGAGGGTATTTATGTGCGAGTTAGTAGCGAGAAGTTCAGGGTATCTCCCAGTCAGGCACATGTTCAGAACTTTATCCATGTACATCATAGTGTGTGGAAGCACAAGGCAACTGGGTGTAGGCCAAGTGAAATCTCCGCCACTGACTACGAGACGCCTCAAAGTTTGAACTCCAGCAGTAGCCTACAACAGAAGACCTGCCTGATATGCAAGAAATCGAGTAGTTGAAGTACTTGGCTCCCTCAGACTGGAGAATAATGGATTTTATGGGTCGCAGTACAGAAATCCCCGGCATAATAATAATAAGCACACACATAATATAGTTGAATAATGACCTGCATTTTTCTTCAGCACATTTAAAAACGATTAAGCATTATCTCGCCGCCGTTTTTATGAATTATTTTTCTGTGTGCTCTTTGACCAATCTTTTTTTTTTTAATTTTTTTCGTGGTATTTCAATTCATCGATGATTTCTATTTGTAACCGCGATTCAAGGTCAGAGCGTAATAAAAAAAATTGATAAATTTTAAATGCCGCTGCAGTTTTTCGAACCAAAACTATGGCGAATAGCAATTTGGTTATTGTCTGCCAGTTGGGCTCCAAAGAAATGAGTGTGAGTGTGTGTGCTGCTAATTATCATTTTTGTATAATTAATTTAAATTATAACTTAGTGTCTGGTAGTTGATTTGAGAATTGGCAACGGACGAACTGGCTGATCCGTTCGATGCGGTTGCGCAAAGACACACAGCGTTTTTTTTTTATTTGGCTGACAGAACGAAAGACTCAGGCAACGAACTTGTTTGGGCCGCTGCCTGCGCGGCCTATTGCATACATTACAAAACAAAACAAAATTTGCCACTCAATCAACAGCAGCGACAACAACTACAACCACTGCAACAACAATAACAACGGCGCAACGCACACAAATTGCTTTAATTGCAACAAATTTTTAGCGAGCAGCACTCGGTATCAACTTGAAGTCGCGTGGAGCTCGCATGTGGGCAATGCCTATGGAGATTGCTGGCGAGAGACTCGCCAGCTTGGCGACTTTGGCTGCGAAATACGTCAACAATTGTTAGAGTCAAGCACCCGCAACTAGAAATATGCCCAGTCCTCAAGTGTCCAACTCCAACTCTCAAAACTGCAGCAAAACAACTCCAACTGCGACTTCGACTCCCCAACAATCCGACTCGGTCTTAGAGAGACGATTAAGTTTATGTTTTTTGCAGGCTGTTTGCAGCTTGCGCTTTCGGTTTGGGCGTGATTCTCCGAATCCGGTTGCAACTGAGGTGGTCGACGCTTCTGGACTTCTAGACTGTGGCTTGTGCACTTATAGACCGGATCTAATGCGAAACGAGTCGCAATATACGAGTGCAACAGTTGCATGGCTCTGCATAATTAAATGAAAAGGAAACGAACAATATGGCAAAACTCTAATAACAATACCAACAGCAGCAACAACAACAACAACAACTCGGAACAACAAACGGCAAAAGTTTGCACAAATTTGTAATTGTCATCGTGTGGTCTCGTTGTCTGATTGTCCGACCGTCCGGCTGTCTGCCAGAAACCAGCACAAGACACTGGCCAGCTAAACGGCACCGTGGTTGTAGAGTCATGTATGTGAATGTATGTGAGGCAGGTAAACAACGATAAGTGCCGCGTTTAATGGAAATCTGAAATCAAGATGAACATAAACATAACAAAACCTAACAAGTCTGCTCTGTCTTAGAGAGCAGATGCCCGCTCGAATCATGTCTCAAGATATTTGTAGTAGAACTAGTCAAAAGGCTGGTAGAAAGTGAAGCCAATTCCTGGCTGAATTGCTAAGGCATAACTGGACTTGCTTAGCACTAGCGATTTCTTAAAAATATTTAATAAAATCAGAACCTTTTTTAAATTAAATGTGATTATTTCTTACTTAAATCTATTGAGCTATTCCTACTAAGAAGATGTTATTTTAAATATATGTATATGTAAATTGTTTAATAAGTACTTTTCATCTGTTTCTTTTAAAATTATTTTTAGATAAATACCTAACCTGAGGAACTTCTAACTGCGTAGCGCATTAAAAAGTGCTAGAAATTGGGAAAGATTAGAAAACTTTTCTGACTATTTGTATATTAATTTTCTTCTACTCCTTTCAATAAATTACAAATGGTGAATTTTTTAGTTTATTTATGAAATTTCTGTAAAATGGATTCTTTGATATGTTTCAATTACGAAGTTATTAGATCGAACCCCCTTGAAGATTAAATATATTTATTTAACATTAAATAAGAGAATGTTTGTGTTCATATAAAATAAATTAAACAGAAGTTTTTGTTTTCTGCAATTGAGGCAATGTTAAAAAAATTGTCTAACTTTCACTTTTGAGAATATATCGAATCTTGGAACTCCTTCAAAGCTAAACGTATATATGCCAAATTCTACAAATTATTCACAAATATTCACATTTAATAATTCCTCGCCCACTTGGCAATTTTAACGCTCTGGCGCGCAATCATCAATCAAAAGCAAACAAATCTTGAGATTATCAAGGCAAATTTTCCATGGCTGACCGAAAATTCAATTAATTGGCCACAGTGTGCACACTGGTTAACAAAGTCGTAATCAGATCGTGCTCTAATTCAGGCAGCTTTTATGGTGTTCGTTGTGTTTGTTGTAGCTCCGAAAATTCAATGAGAGCTGCAGCTGTTGCAGCCGTCACAGTAAGTAGTTGTTGCTGTTGTTGTTGCAGTTGTTGTCGCGACTGTTAGTGATCCGTTACACGTTGCTGTTGCTGTTGCCGTCGTGCTAACCTTGAGATGATTACTTCAATTTTGTAAGTACACGCTGGCCAGCCATGCAGAGCACCTGCCCCTAACCCCAACCCAACCCGCCCGCTAAAACCAAAGTCAGAGTCAGAGTCAGCGTCCAAGTTGTAGCCACTAATTCGAGACAATTTATTAAATGAGCCAAATCGGGGCAAGTATAAAAAAAACAGAAACTCATTCCAAAGACAAAAATACGCCATAAACCAAATGAGGCAAATGACAAAATGACGCCCCGTAATGTTTATGGTAATAGCAAATAGGGCGCATACCCATATGATGTGATCATGGCGCCAGCCCATCTCAGCCATCACGAGTACAACCTGCATCTTTATGGCTAATTTGCGCAATCGGTTTTCTTTAATAAGCAAAACGGCCTACAAGGTAATTAAAAGTGTGCGCGGAGTATGCTACGAAATGAAATGAATCATGTGAGAGGCTGTCTAGCGGGCGGCGAGGGTGCAGCCGCTGGAGCACAAGAACACAGAGATTGCATGGCCAGCATAAACAAGCAACAATAACAATAACAACAACGATAACAACAACAATAACAACTGCAACAACAACAACAAATGACGCTTGCAATCTGCGTTACATTATGAGAGGCAACACCTCCGCCCACCAAAATGTGCTTAGAATCCATTGTTTTATAATACCTATATATATATATATATATTTATACAATATATATTGCTAATTTGTTCGTGCCGCAAGTTGTAATTTGTATATATATTTTGTTGTATTTTCAATTTTTGCTAGGTTGCCGCTTTTGAGAGGCCACAGCAATTATATCGTGATGTTTTTCAATCAAAAACTTTAGATTTTCATAGATAAAGCTTAAAATTCATGAATATTTATTTGTAAATTATGCAAAATTTGTTGTTAAAACGTCTTTGATTGGTGATTTAAGCTGATATATAATTAAATTGTTTTATTTGATGAATTCTTACGGTATTTATATTAGATGTGATTTAAGTGAACGCTGAGGGCAGAGCTTTTAATATTCCCTCCGCAAATGTGGAAAATTCGTGGAAAATGTTTGTATTTGCAAAGTTTTTCTATGCTCAAGAATAAAAAAGATTATATAAATTTAATTTTACCAATTCTTAAAGTTGAGCGGAACACTTTTACACTATTTTTGTTTTTACATTAACTATTATTTTAATTTCTAAATTTGGCAGGGCAAAGTTACGATCTACCCGCTGGAAAATATATATGTATTTATATTTATATATGCATATGTATATTCATGTTCAAAGTTAATCTGGCCAAAACTGTAACTTATTGAAAACACATAGAATTTTAGACACCTTTATGCCACAAAAGTCGGCTGCAGTCCACAAAAATGATTAATTTCAGTTAATTTTCATTGCAGCCAAGACACAAACCACAACCGAGCAGCAACAGCAGCAGCAACAACAGCAGCAGCAGCAGCAGCAACAGTGCAAATGGTAACAACAACAATGCGCACGCCAGTTACTTAAATCTAACTGAACTTCACTCTCGTTTTCAGCAAAGGCATAAAATAATTGCCAGACACTCGGCGTTGGCGTCGACGTTGACGTTGGCGCTGCTGCTGCTGCTGTTGTTGTTGTTGTTTTTGTTGCTGTTGTCGCTGCGGCAACTTCTTGGGCTTCACTTGCAAATGGCAATTGTTGTTGCTGCCGTTGCTGCTGCTGCTGCTGCTGCTGTTGACCGCTCGCTCGTTAACTTGGCTCGTTCGGTTTTGTGGTAATCGTGGCTTTTGGCTCGGCCGCTCGGGCGTTGTCTTTGTATATAAAAGCGGCTTCCTTCTTGGTTCTAGTTATCAGTTGAATTCAGCTCAACGTATCGCACACACGCGTCCAACACAACAAACAAAACCAACCCAAAAAAAATCCATTGCAATGGCTTTCTTCAAAGTGAGTGTGCCTTGCTACAGTGCCTGCCAAAAGTGGCCAGCTCTCTGAAATATCAAGTGTACAGTGGTGTCTAACATAATAATCGTGCTCTATTTTTCGTGACAGTCCCTGATCTGCTTGGCTGTCCTGAGCGTTGCCTACGCCGGTGTCCTGCACGGCGGTCCCGCACTCTACGCCGCCGGCCCCGCTCTGGCCTACGCTGGCCATGGACACCCCGATGAGGGTCTGGACTATCATGTAAGTATATGAAGCTGTAGGCCAGGGCCAAATGCCTTGTGCTCAGCTGACATTTGGCTTTTGGCTTGAAGTTTTCCCACGATGCTGACGTCAAGTGTTGTTCTCTCTCATCTTCTTGGCAGGCCTATCCCAAGTACCACTACAACTATGGCGTTGCCGATTCCCACACCGGCGATGTCAAGTCGCAGCATGAGGTGCGCGATGGCGATGTTGTCAAGGGCTCCTACTCCCTGGTCGAGCCTGATGGTTCTGTGCGCACCGTTGAGTACACCGCCGATGATCACAATGGCTTCAATGCTGTCGTGCACAAGAGCGCTCCCACTGTCCACCATGCTGCGCCCGCTGTTGTTGCCCATGCTGCTCCATTGATCTCCCACGCCCCGGCCATTGCTCATCATGTGTCTGCCGCTCCGGCTGTGCCCTATGGTGGCTCGCTGGCGCACCATGCCTCCGCCGTGCCCGCCTACGGCTACGCCACCCACAACGCTCATGCGCATGTGGCCCACTACTAAAAGGAGCATTCCAACTGCCACGCCCACCATCCAACCACCCAACCACACAATCACCATACGCCCACTGTTTCATATTTATTAACGCACGCAACGACCTGATCAATGCGCTTCGATACCATTCCCGGCCTGCTCAATACTCAAGTCAAACACTTTGTAAATAACCGGAAACGGATGCGGACGGTCAGGAGAATCCTCCTGCTCACACATGCGCCGTCTCTGTCTCTCTCTCACACACACATACACACACGCATACACGCATACACATACCAGCTTTCGTGCAATTCTCTATGTAATTTAAACATGCAACTTCTTTTATTGTACATACAACAAAAACACGCCCATCAACAATGCCACGCCCACGAAACCACGAACAACGTCATTGCATAAACGATAGATGATCATGAAGTCGAAGAAAATGAAGAAGAAGAAGAAGACGATGCGGATGTTGATGAATAGAACAACATAATGGAATATACACATACACAAATATAAATTGGGAATATTTATATTTTGTAACATGTCTCATAATTTCTGCCCTAACTATTAAGTTTTTTAATTGAAACTGCGACAAAATGCTATCAATATAAAATGTAGTGAATTACAAAAATCCAATAGCTAGACTTTTACTTTTCAAGCAAATATATAGATATATATTTGTCTGTATAGTACATAATTATTGTTAATTCAAAATAGTTCCCATGCACATTTAATTTATGCGCCTTCAATTAACTTTTAATTGTTCATCATTTACGATAATTGTTGCATTTCATATTGACTCAACTGAGTTATGCAAATGATTTCTTGGCCAATGCAAAGTTCATGATTGACAATTATGGGCTAGCTAATTTGTGGGCGGCTATCGAAAGGTGAAGGTAGCTCCACATACATCTATATTAAAAAAACCCAACATGTATTAATAATAACTAACTGAAAGTCAGAATTAATTTTAATGCACAACTCGATTGCGGTCTAAATTATTATTAACAAGCCAGACGGCAAGCCGGATCAAAGGTAAATCGGTTGAAGCCCGGCATATCCAACCTGAACCGTAACGGGTTAATTGTAAGAAGCAGAGCTGTACCAAAATCAAAGTCATGCATAGCATATTTTGTAAAAAAGGCAAACCTTTTTTTTTTATTTTATACTTGAAAATATAATTGCAATATTTAGTAGTTTCTCACATTGCACTCGTGATAGTTGTGACAGATCTGAATATGAAGTATTCATTCAATTTTAGTTAAACAAAATATGTGAAAATAAGTTAAATTTATATTAAATTCAATGATTTCCATTGTAAGTTCTCAAATGCATGTTGATAACATTTTGTTTATTTATTTCATCTGAATTGGAGTTATCATACAAATCCGTAGTATTAATTCCTGCAAAAGCTCAGTATTCGACCAACAGTCACCCATATACGATATAGCCTTCTGATCCGCTCGATTCCAGGCAACATTTCATTGAGATTTAAGCTACATGTTTACCATAAAGATAGCCGAACTTTACTATGATCATGGGTATATACTTTATGGAATATATACTTTCGTTATGCCTTGCATACCCTTAAACAATATAAGCGATTAAATAAAGCAAAGCTTATGAACCGCTCAGACTAACAGAAATATTGGTATAAGATTGTCAGTTCTTCAAATGTAATTGCTAAAACAAAATCAAATTCCATTCAGTTATTCTTTTATGTCAAGGCTTAACCGCTTTTTATTTTTTGAACTAACACAGTTTTTAACACTAATTTTAAGAGTCTTGTCTTTCACATATATGCCTGAGATATATATTTATTTTACCTAAATTTCATCAACTAAAGCCATGATTTTAACTCTTAAATAAGCCTTTGCTATTTTTAGTTGGCTATTGATGCCGATAGATGGCGTGTGGTGGCATTAGATGACGTTAGATATGCAATTTTAATATCTTGTCTACTTTTTGGCTGACAAACCTTTAACTTTTGCCACCATCTACTTTTAGGCTTAAGCTTGTCTTTAATACTTAATTTATGCGTATCTCTTGCGTATACCATGACCATACATTAATTTAAATTTAATATTTTCTTTAAATTTATTTGATTTAAATTTAAAGCAAACGTAAATTTAATTAAGTTAACCTGAAGTTGCCTAGTTTTTCTATTGTTGCCCACTTTGTCAAAGTGAAATTAATGATTTATGAATTAATGTCGCTTTTTCCTTTTCTATGGCCTATTCAACCACAAGGTCAAAACCACTCTGGCACTTCCACTTCCGATACAGCTGCATTTAATAGGATGAAACCACAGCATCTCGTGTTTCATACCATGCCCATTAAGCCCTTAAACACTTAAGCCCTCCGTTAACCACAGCCAAACGGAAGCCAGTTGTCCTCTGCCTCCGTTCGGGGGCGTGCCGTCATGTAAATAATATTATTTATAAGCATTTAACAAAATATATATCTGCGAAGTTGTTGCTTCCGCCTGCTACAAATCTTCGCATTTCCGTCACTTTTATGTGTGAACTGCCACAACAAAACAACAACAACAACACGAGGAGGGCGACATATTGATCTGTTAATGGACGCGTCGTGTAGATATTTGGACAAATGTGTGTGCCACAGAAGAAAAACAAATGCTTCAAAACTGGCTCAAAAATACGAATTTATCATTGCCCGAAAATCAAAAATCAGCGAAGCGCTTAAATGTGCGCCAAAATAAGACAATACAATGAACAAAAATAATACTAAAACCTAAATAGACTTTTACGTGCACTCCATTAATTAGATCTAGTCAGAAACTTGACTTGGGCCAGCAGCTGCTGCCCTGCGGCCGGGCTCTTTAACAGTTAAGGTCATCTGTTAAACTAGTTAAGTTTTCTGATATGCACTGGGAAATGCCGGAAGGAAGTTCCGCTAGCTGGCAATACCAACGCCCCAGCATTACGTGTTGGCCCCAAAAAGCTCACGTAAACTCGGCTCAATGTCTGCCCGGTGACTGGCAAGAATCAAAACAAAAACCAAAACGAAAATAAAAACCAGTAGTTGCTGCTCCAATAACCTTTTCGCAGGCACATTTCAACTGTAGCAAAAAGATGCGAGCAAAATATCAGGTATGCGACAGACTGGCAATCTTCTTCATCAATAAATGACAGTTGCTAACGACTTTTTGTTGCACTTGGCCAATTGATTCAAGTAGTTGACATTCAAGTCACTTGCCCCCCTTCAACACGTGCTCTTGACTGCATTGGCTTGGATTGGATTTGTTTCGCTTGCCGTGTGTCGGGCAACATTAAGATACAAGTCGCAGATATGCATCGCCGTTGTTGATACAATTTATAGATAATCAAATACAGCGTCGGCTACTGAAATTCTCAGAGTTCTGGCTTAGCTTTTAAAGATGCGTCGTTAGAATTAAATGCACAGTGGTCTGTTTGTATTTATTTGTGATACAAATATCGGATTAAAACACTTGAAATGATTTTGTGTTATTTTGATATAATAATTATTATAAATATAATTATTTTTTATCAATATTTTTATTATTTTTTCTATTATTAGTTTATTATTATGAATTTATAGACTCCAAGCATAAAAACTGTTAATGTGAATATGAGCATGCCTAACAAGCAACGACAGCATTCGATTTTCCAATTCTTCTTTGTGTCGCATTCGTAAACGTTTTTCGGACTATGCTAAATGACTAAGATAACCGAGTTTATAGAATCTGAATACAACTTACAAAAGGCTGCAGATTATTTTCCTCCTTCTAGCTTCATGTGTTAGTTTGTTTAACAATTTAGAGTGTTGTAAAATGTTCACCAGTGCTGTACAGCTGTTAAAAATGTCTTTATTATAGTCTGTAAGTGTTGTCAGCCGCATTATTTACTTTTAACTCTTCATATCTAGCCCAGTTGATGCCATATGTTGCATTTGGAATGTGTCTCATATATCCTCACCAGCCCATTTTCGAGCCACTGTGGCATGTAAATGTCGCCGCCTGTCTGCATAATTGAAAAGCGCTATTAATAATTAACAAATGCCCAGCAACAACTGAACAACCGAGCAACTGGGCAGACATAATTAGAGGTATAAGCGATTTCAGTCTTGCCGCGCATAAATAAACATTTCAACAGCACGTAATGTGGATTCACTGGAGGAGGCTGGCAGAGATGTGTATCATGGCTTTGGCATAATCATCCCAGTAGTTATGCATGCCGCCTGTCAGCGTCAATTATATAACAAAGTTAACTGGATTATTTGAGGGCTAATTTGATGCATGGCAGGTAGCAGCAGCAGAAGCAGCAGCAGCAACAGCTCAGCAGCCTGCAACAAATTGGCCAAAAAGGTGCGAGAATTCATTTCCATCTCTCTCTGGAGTACACGCTAACAACTGAAAATTTATAGCAGTTCCTCGGGCTTGGAAGCCATTAATTTGCATTTTATTACAGCGACCGCATTTGCCACGGGTCATTTTCATGGCGCGTTACAAAGCTCTTGTTAACAATGGTCAGTCAATTGGCCCGGACACAGATGCGGCAGTGCCGGACGCACTGAAGCATGCCCAACTAAGCGACAACAATGATGCCCACCCACCCACACCCAAACAGACCAGGTCTCCCTGCCTCTCTTTCTCTCTCTCTCTCTCTCTTTCCCTCTCTGGTCTGGCTTGCAACATTCGCACCTTGAAGTCGTCTCGTGTTGCAAGCGACAATGGGGTACATTGGCCAGTTCCCCCAGCAATGCTCATTGTCCATTGTCAAATTAGTCTGTGTAAACATGCAGAAATTAGGTGACCAGCAGACGCCAAAAGTGCCAAAAGTAAACCAAGTCAAAGTCGCCATCATCGTCATCGTCACTAAAAATAGCCAAGCTTTAATTCAAGCTGCCTTGGCCAGATCCCAGCCACAATACCCCCGGCCCCTCTGCCTAGCCCAGTTCGCTGTGGACTTGAATGTACGACTTCAGGGGCGTTGGCACATCTTGAATTGCATTTGAGTCCATTTGCGCGAAATGGGCTTGCAAATGTGCGCCTTTCAGGGCTCAATTAGATATATAAATATTGATGACAGAAACTATTAAAAAAAACCTAACCATGTGAACAAAATATGTTCATAGTTGCGAAAAAAATGATATTTATGAAAAATATATATATTTGAGAAAATTATTTATAATAGAAAAACGAACAAAATCTTTTAAAAAATATCTTTATTGAATGTTTCAATATTCAGATAATTAGCTACACCTTATTATTTGCTTAGAATTGTTTACATAAGAATCTTAAGCTAGACTTATTGTATTATTTTTAAAATAAACTTATTACAGATTTTAATATTAATCTTTTTCAATTTATAACACAACTCTTTTCTTAAATTTCTGTTTATGGTGTTGCATTTAAATTGTTCCTTATATTTGCTTCATACTGTCTTATATATTGCCTTTCCCTTTCCCATAGAATTTGTAACTTTGAGTTTCTTGTATTTTAATATAAATGAGTTTTGTATTATTATACTATTATACACGATATTCATATTATTCATATTCTCTTTCGTTTTATTTTATTATACTCCTCTCGATGTTCTTTTAACTACTTTAATTTAATTAAATAATTTTTCAGCTAATTTTTGCGTAACTATTCTTTTCAGATTTCAACCGAATAACTTTACAACTAGTAATAATTTTTTTTTTATTATTTATGTTTTGTTCTGTTCTTGCTCCGAGCCCATAGAATAACATGTGTAATATATCATATTTTTACGATCCACTTAATTATGTTACTTAAAGCTCAGTAAAATTTATGTTGTGCTTTTTTTTTGGCAAACATAATATAAAATTCCACTCCCAGATGCCACGCTTTGTCGTTAACATGATGGCAAGCTGCACGCTACATTTAACAGCAACACATTTGTGTATTTATTCTGATAGTTTAGCGTGCACGTTAGTTTCTTTATTCTGGTAGTTAGTTATATTTATTGTTGTTTAATTGCCAGCATTTGTTAGGGGTAACACAATGCAAGCTGAAGCCACGCACATGTGCTGCCGCTTGCCTAAAAATCTGTCAAGCTGCATATGGAAAACCTTCGGAAAATGCCGACAATCGCTTGCCGATTTTCCCAGTCGCTTACGCCGAGTCTTGTGAGACTTCAGACTTGTGTCTTGGGCATCGAGTTATCATGTCTGCGTAGCAAATGCTTTGGCGGCGCTCGCGAACATGCAAATTGACTTAATCTAGTATTTAGTTTTATTTTTTTTCTTTCTGCCGACAAACCGCAGTCCGAAGTCGCATTGGAAATATAAAACCTCGGCTAAGGGGGGAAAATAAACATAAAAAAAAAAAACCAAAGACGGAGGCGGAGATGTAGACAATTGTATGCAAGTGCTGAAGGTTGTTCGCCTGCCTTCTTTTAGTTTTTACTTGTTTTTTTTTTTTTTTTTTTGGGTACTTTCGGTTGCTTTTGGCGCACTTCTCGGCATATGTAGCTCGCTCTAATTAGAGTCTTTAGTACGCCCCTCGTTTTTAATTATGTGAAAATGCGCAGCCTCACAAATGCTGACCCGGGCATAAACTAGCGCATATTATTAACTTGTGTAAAGGCCCGCACAAATTGTTTTGACTCTGTTTTTCTTCTTTTTTTTTTTACTTTTGACACTTGCGGTTTGTCAATATTTCTAATAATTTTGTTAGCTGCCAACCTCAATTGGCACGTTCTCGACGTGGTTCAAGGATGAGCACAGCTTTAGACTACAACTTGAAACTGTCGCAGCTATCTTAAAGCTCTTTGGCTGCTTTGTTGAGCTCCGCAAACAGATAAATCACTTACTTAAAAAGCATATGTATTCCTGATCGGTTTCTTTGATATAAAGTCTCTCTAGCTAACACATGCACTCCATAACGACAAATTACTTAATTAACAATTTGCGCTAAATATACATAACATATATTAAGTACTAGCCAAGAAAATGTTGCCATCTGCGTACCTAAGTTAGTTAGTGGGGAGTAATATATACCCTTTTAGTGGGTATTTTAGTTGTGTGATGGAATGTGATATTACACTTTTAACTATAAGTTATTATATAAACTGGGCTGGAAGGAGAACTTTGTATGCTATACAATATATTTTGCCACCTTCTCCTGCATATAATTCTTCTATGCCCATATATCTATCAATAATGCTGCGCAAGCAAAATGCATTAAAAATAGAGTATACATTCTTTAGCATATTTCGGCCACAATTGTTTCCATTTTAATTAGTTCAATTTATTACGTACAGTACCCGTGGGAACCATAAGCTTAAAGAACGCCAAATGCTTGAAATTTAATTAGAAATCCTGCGCTTGTACCTGGAAAGCACTTGGGCGTTTTTTATGTGGTCTAAAAGGTTTTTTAATATGTTTGTGTCTCAAAGTTGCGTGAACTGCGTCTTATTCTGAGTGTGCATGAAAATTGGCGCGCGCTCAATTAATCATTGATTGTTGCGAATTGAACAACTGAGAACTGGACAATAACTAGTCAGCAATATTATTATAGATATAAATTAGTTTAAATTGCCCTGGTGTCATATCTTTTTTATATTCATTTTTTTGCATGCCGCCAGCAACTTTTGCTTTCATTTGCTGCCTAGAATGGAACTCAGATTTGAACTTTGCTGCCGCGCTTGACCTTCAGCATTGATGGCTAAGACAAAAAAACTGCTAGAACTAGCTGGTAGCTGGTACGTACTTCAGTTGGACTTTTGGCTGCCTTGTTGTTTTCATTCAAGTAGATCACTGAGAATTTCGCATGTGCCAAATAACTAGGGCTTTTTGTTTATGCAACGACAATTTGCAATTGTTTTTGTCTAGTTTTTCGTTTTAAGCTGCAACTTGACCCTATTTTGGTTAGGATATTCGAGATATATTTTATTGTCAGCGTTTTTTTTTCCTTCTTAGAATTAAGTTGTTAAATAAATTGCTTTTAATTGGCCACTATTTGTTATGGTCTAGGGCAATAATTATTGCGCATAATTCGCGTACTCTGCTGCAGTTCGTTGCCTAAGTCTTTCGTTTCAACCGGACGAAATTAATGATTAAGCTATGATTAATGACATAATTCTGATTCGATCAAAAAGTGATTGCCACTGCGGATGACTTCATTATGTTGTGTGGGATAAAGCCAGAAGATATACAATGCAGCCGCTCTCAATCCGTAACTGGATCTGTCGCCAATTTGCACTGCTTCCACACATACCACCCCGACCCCATTTGGCGGGCTAGTGTAGCAACATCCCGATTCATGCTGCAACTTCATTCACATGGCCCCCACCAAGCGGCAGCAGCAGCAGCCACTACTCACCACGCCAGAGATGTTGGCGTCTCAGTCGACGTCTCCGTCTCCGTCTCCGCCTGCGTCGCCCGCCACAGTTGACTGACTGAGAAACCCAGCGTCTTGTAGTCGCTGCTGCGCTGCTGCGCGGCTGCGTCGCTGCTTTCGCACATTTTGCGCTTATTTAAATGGAAACTCGGCTCAAGAATAGCCACAGTATTCCGGTGAACTTGGCGTTGTTTGTATCTGTTGCCGTTGTAGTACTAAAAGTAAATCCAATTGTTAACTCCATCAAGGATCTGTGCAAAGTGCTTACAATATTCATAAATATCTTTTGTGTTGTTGTTTATTTTTAGCAAATTATAAAATCAAATTTATTTGAAAATACGCAAAAATAAATTAATCAAGAAAATGGCAAAGTTCATGTGCTTCGTTATCCTCTCGTTGGCTTTGTTCGCCAGTGTGGCCGTGGCGCGTCCAGGATATGCTGTGGATTATTATGTGAGTTCCAGAGCTTCCAGTAGGGCTGTGCTAGCTAAAACAAGAGTTCATTGCTCATAAAATTTGTGATAAAAGCAAGAACTTCATGTAAACGAAATATAAAACTTATATATAACTTTTTTATTTCAATGATAAAAGTCAAATTAATATTATCACAAACTCAAAATCTAACATGCACAGGCTACTTTGGCTTAAGATATCTGAAGATGCCTTACTCTGCTGATGCCTTATTTAGCAAAGTTCTATATATTTCCTTTTGTTTTATTCAACAGGATCATCCCAAATATGCCTTTAACTATGGCGTAGCCGATCACACGACCGGCGATGTCAAATCACAGCATGAAACTCGTGATGGCGATGTTGTCAAGGGTAAATATTACATATAGCACATACGCAAAAAGAAAAACAACTAAGAGTGTTTAGATCGGTTGTGTTCGACTAGGAGATACCCTGAGCCGTGTGCGGAGCTACCTTTTTAAACAACCAAGATGCCTTTTATACATACATAAACAATATTCCTATGAGAATTTCATAAGTGTGGCCACGAATCGCTTGTGTTAAATCACAGGGCCTTACATTTAAAAATTAGCTGTTTCTTCCCCCGCTTAAATGTAAAGACATCCGATAATTGAATTATATTACATTTTTATATGGTATACGGCAAGCTACATGCTAAATTTGGTATTATTATACATAGAAAAATTAGATAAACCTTTTCTCCATGCTTAAAATTTCAAGTTTCTAGATTTATGCCTCTTAATACCGATATGTTTACTCAAACGGACAGACAGACAGACAGACACGGCTAGATGGACCTGGTCGTCCTGTTACATACATTTCCATAAAAACATTTGCCCCTTGTTTCTCAATTCTCAGGGTAGAAACATGGGTATATATTTTATTATATATGTAAACTACTACTACACAATTTACAGGGTATAAACATGGCTATATCAAATATTATAACACTAATTTTAAATAATTTTCAGGGCTTAATAATTATCTTAACTAATAAGTATGTCTTCTCTGTCTTACCCCCATGCAGGTCAATACTCTCTGGTCGAGCCCGATGGCTCCATTCGCACTGTTGACTACACTGCTGATTCCATTCATGGCTTCAACGCTGTTGTCACCAAATCTGGACCCACTGTGCACGCCCAGTCGCTGGTCACGAAGCCCATCATTGCACACAAGCCAATTTTGACCCACTACGAACCACATGTAGCTCCTGTGGCCGCGCCTGTTGTCGTTGCCTCGCCAGCGCCCTATGGTGAGAAGTATATCTAATCTAATATCATGTTAGCTATACCGGGTTGAATAGTTAATGGAATAGCACTCCAATTGTTTAGCAGCCCCACCAAATATAGACGCACTTCCAGCTAGTTGTTGTGGTAGCACACTTTGTAGATCTGCCACACACACACTGATTTGCTGCTCTTGCTCTTCTAGGCATGAACACGTATCGCATGCTCAAGCTGTTCAGGCGTCACGCCAACTATTTTAACAATCAATATCGCAAATTGCGCCCAGACGAATATGATGACATCGTTGATGTAGTTAGACAGACAGCGACGGCGGAGGCTGCAACAGATGCCGATTACTATGCAGTCTACTGAATATCCGTATATCAGTTCTCAGTGTATATATAAGTTAACCATATATCTATTATAATACATAATCGTTTTAGTTCGCTTCGCATTGCATACCAATCAGATTGAGAGCGTGTGCAGTGAGGCTTGTAAACTGAATCATCGCATCGTGAAATGTATAACATTTCATAAGCCGGCATTTGTGTTGAGTAATGCAGTAGTTGGCACGCCCACGCGTTTGTTAATTATGTCATGAGTTCGAGTTTTCCTCAACATTGATCAAGAGATTAGCTTGGTTTTTTGCCCAAGTTTTGTATGCATTTTGCATTCGCTCTCATATTTTCCATAGTTTTCCCACATTAATTATGTCATATTGTGCAGCAGCAACAGCAACAGCCGCAGCGCATCAACTTTTGATGCAGGCAGAAAAGCTGTGCGGAAAATTATGTTGCCCATTTCATTCCGAAGCCAAAAGCCAACATCTTTTCTCAATGTCGCAATGTGGATTTGCATGGGAAATGCTGTTGCTTTGTTGTTGCTGTTGTTGTTATGACTGCATGTGAAAATTATTTTGATTGTGGCTGCCGTTTTAATAATTAAGAATCGCAAGAAGCGCGCGCGTACAAACACTTTGCCAAAACAAAAGACTTAGGCAACGAACTTCGTCAGCGTTTTACATGCAAAATGCCCGAAAGGAAATTACAACAACTAGCAAGAAAAAATAACAACAACACCTGTGACCAATTGACTTTGGTGCCTACAAATTCGTGACAAGCAAAGAAAATTATTTCGTCAGCATTGAAATACGCTCAACTGAACTAGTTTTAGAGACAGCTGCTGCTGCTGAACCTAGCTTTTATTTTTCTGTTGACTCACTTCAAAGCAAACAAATTTAGGGTCCCACAATTTTGGTTTAATAATATTTATATATTATATTGTTTTGTTATTATTTATAGTCGCCAAACACTATGCGCCCGCTGCCGCGCCCATTCACTATGACTACGATGATGGCTACTACAACCAGGCACAATACGAGTACGTGCCCCAATATGATGCTGGACACTATGGACACTACTCGAGTCCCTATGCGACACACTATTAAGTACCTTAAACTAGCAACGAGAAACATATGCGATTTAGTGCTCTAAGCGGAATTTAGTTTGTATATTTTTGAAAAAAAAAAACATGGGAAATCGAAACCTACTTAGTTTGGATATACGAGTGCATAAGTCGACCCGGTTACAGTTGTGCGTTTGCAAAACTCTCGTTTTGAAATACATACACTCTCTCAACCCTACTCCACACACACACACACACACACACGCATACACTGACACTGAAGCTGAGTAAGATAATAATGATATATGGATGCTAATTTAAGTTGTGAATTTCTTCTGTAAAATAAAGTTTCAACAACCTAAGTGAACTTATAAAAAAAATGGCTTAAAGAATTCGTTTATTTTGTTCGCAATGCAATGTTTGGCATTAAGAGAGTTTAGCTCAACTCTAGTCTACATTAATAACTTCCTTTATAGCCTTATAATTTATTAATTTATTCAATCAGCTCTCTTTCTTGCGTTTATTTTCATATGTGTGTATACAAAATATTATTTACTGACTTTATATTTTTATTTATTCCAACAGGCGTCGCATAAAATAGATAAATGTAACTGCTTTGATTTCCATTCAGTTCACATGTCGTCTTAATGATTTTCATAGGCTATAACAATAATTCATTTATTCATAATTACAGAAGGCACTTGAAATCGCATCTGTTGCCATTTGTGTAAATAATCTCAATGTGGGCTCTTTCTTTTTATGGCAACAGTTGCATCCATTACATGTTAAATATATGCCACATTTTAAATGCACATTTAATGTTGGCGTTATAATTTACTTTTATGCATAATACTTTTGCATTTTATTGCTGTAACATTTCATGGCCAATTGAGCGTTTAGTTTGATTTGCGGCAACATTTGGACTGAACATTGAAACAAATGGCAATTGTTCCAGATATTCGCTCTTTAACTAAAATATATATCCAATTGAATTTCGACAACGAAAAAACTCTTCACGGTCTGCCAATTAGCAACTGCTGTCTTATATAAGTTTTTGCATTTCTGATAGTTTGCTTGGACCATTTGTATATTTTAATTGGCTCACAAAAGCTTTCTTCCGGTTGCATGCATTGAACATGCTCCCAAGAGTTGCAGCCAGTTAAAGCTTGGATTGTAGGAGAAAAGCTTTCTTGGCTTAAAGCTTGCCTGAACTTGGGCCAATTGTTTTGTGATCAGGGTAAAAGGGGCTGGACTTATATTAAATCTGAATGAAACAAACCTTTCATGAAGAAATCACCAGGCTTAACTTTCTAGTCATACTAGTGACTTTCTAGTCATACTAGTTATAAGTTTGTATTTTTTTTATGCAAAGCAATTATTTAATCAGTACGCACAAGAGTATGCAGTACAATTTTGAATTCTTGACAACGTCAAAGTATGCCACAAAAAGACAATAGTTGGCAACAAATGTTTGGAGCAACAGCAAAATTGCATTAAACAAAAATAAGTGTCTTTCAAGCCAAGGTTCTCAGACTAAGATAGACTGGAGCACCTTTGTACATCCGCAACCGGTCCCTGGTAAGGAATCTAAAGATTCCTTTGGTGGGAAATCTTCTACGACAGCAGTCCAGCAGCTGCGTGACCCACCTCTCTGCTTACCTTAATTTACTGGCAAGAAGTCCTCGCAGTATCCGACCCTCCAATCTGCCAAGCCAGGTAATTAGATAGATATAAGTTACAAACAAACTATAAAAGCCACGTACAAGAAATTAAAATTATTGTTAACTTATTTAATCCCTTTATTGTACAGCTACGTAAGCATATAAATAGAAAAGAAATAACATGTCGACAAGTAATATTTTAAAAGACTTTACAAACGAATAATTTTTTGGTCAACAACTTTTTTAGGCCATCGATTTTTAATTTCTTTGAATGCCAATTGATAATAGAGATCGGGGTCGTTCCGAAAATCAAAACTTTTTTGATGATTTTGTTTCAATATCTCGGGTAAATACCGTCTGATTTTGAAATGTTATACCTTTTTAAATTCGTACGGATCCATATTATCAATCGGCATTCAAAGAAATGAAAAATCGATGGCCTAAAAAAAATTGTTGACCAAAAAACGATTCGTTTGTAAAATCAACCTTTTTTGATGATTTTTTTGAATATCTCGGCCAAATAATGTCCGATTTTGTTATTTTATACCATTTTCGACTCGTAACGATCAGTACTATCGATTCGCATCAAAAATATTAAAATCTAAATTTTGACCCAAATCGACCAAAAAGCAAGGGGTTACATTACGTTTTTTGTCAAAATCGGGGTCGTTCAGAAAATCAAAACTTTTTTGATGATTTTGTTTCAATATCTCGGGTAAATACCGTCTGATTTTGAAATGTTATACCTTTTTAAATTCGTACGGATCCATATTATCAATTGGCATTCAAAGAAATAAAAAATCGATGGCCTAAAAAAAGTTGTTGACCAAAAAACGATTCGTTTGTAAAATCAACCTTTTTTGATGATTTTTTTGAATATCTCAGCCAAATAATGTCCGATTTTGTTATTTTATACCATTTTCGACTCGTAACGATCAGTACTATCGACTGGCATCAAAAATATTAAAATCTAAATTTTGACCCAAATCGACCAAAAAGCAAGGGGTTACATGACGTTTTTTGTCAAAATCGGGGTCGTTCCGAAAATCAAAACTTTTTTGATGATTTTGTTTCGATATCTCGGGTAAATACCGTCTGATTTTGAAATGTTATACCTTTTTAAATTCGTACGGATCCATATTATCA
The DNA here is from genome assembly GCF_003285875.2 of Drosophila novamexicana. Lineage (NCBI taxonomy): Eukaryota > Metazoa > Arthropoda > Insecta > Diptera > Drosophilidae > Drosophila > Drosophila novamexicana. The sequence goes on along the minus strand of NW_020824858.1, from coordinate 17,410 downwards.
ATTGGCATTCAAAGAAATTAAAAATCGATGGCCTAAAAAAAGTTGTTGACCAAAAAACGATTCGTTTGTAAAATCAACCTTTTTTGATGATTTTTTTGAAATTCTCGGCCAAATAAAGTCCGATTTTGTTATTTTATACCATTTTCGACTCGTAACGATCAGTACTATCGATTGGCATCAAAAATATTAATATCTAAATTTTGACCCAAATCGACCAAAAAGCAAGGGGTTACATGACGTTTTTTGTCAAAATCGGGGTCGTTCCGAAAATCAAAACTTTTTTGATGATTTTGTTTCAATATCTCGGGTAAATACCGTCTGAATTTGAAATGTTATACCTTTTTAAATTCGTACGGATCCATATTATCAATTGGCATTCAAAGAAATGAAAAATCGATGGCCTAAAAAAAGTTGTTGACCAAAAAACGATTCGTTTGTAAAATCAACCGTTTTTGATGATTTTTTTGAATATCTCGGCCAAATAATGTCCGATTTTGTTATTTTATACCATTTTCGACTCGTAACGATCAGTACTATCGACTGGCATCAAAAATATTAAAATCTAAATTTTGACCCAAATCGACCAAAAAGCAAGGGGTTACATGACGTTTTTTGCCAAAATCGGGGTCGTTCCGAAAATCAAAACTTTTTTGATGATTTTGTTTCAATATCTCGGGTAAATACCGTCTGAATTTGAAATGTTATACCTTTTTAAATTCGTACGGATCCATATTATCAATTGGCATTCAAAGAAATGAAAAATCGATGGCCTAAAAAAAGTTGTTGACCAAAAAACGATTCGTTTGTAAAATCAACCTTTTTTGATGATTTTTTTGAATATCTCGGCCAAATAATGTCCGATTTTGTTATTTTATACCATTTTCGACTCGTAACGATCAGTACTATCGACTGGCATCAAAAATATTAAAATCTAAATTTTGACCCAAATCGACCAAAAAGCAAGGGGTTACATCACGTTTTTTGTCAAAATCGGGGTCGTTCCGAAAATCAAAACTTTTTTGATGATTTTGTTTCAATATCTCGGGTAAATACCGTCTGATTTTGAAATGTTATACCTTTTTAAATTCGTACGGATCCATATTATCAATTGGCATTCAAAGAAATTAAAAATCGATGGCCTAAAAAAAGTTGTTGACCAAAAAACGATTCGTTTGTAAAGTCAACCTTTTTTGATGATTTTTTTGAATATCTCGGCCAAATAATGTCCGATTTTGTTATTTTATACCATTTTCGACTCGTAACGATCAGTACTATCGATTGGCATCAAAAATATTAAAATCTAAATTTTGACCCAAATCGACCAAAAAGCAAGGGGTTACATCACGTTTTTTGTCAAAATCGGGGTCGTTCCGAAAATCAAAACTTTTTTGATGATTTTGTTTTAATATCTCGGGTAAATACCGTCTGATTTTGAAATGTTATGCCTTTTTAAATTCGTACGGACCCATATTATCAATTGGCATTCAAAGAAATGAAAAATCGATGGCCTAAAAAAAGTTGTTGACCAAAAAACGATTCGTTTGTAAAAGTCAACCTTTTTTGATGATTTTTTTGAATATCTCGGCCAAATAATGTCCGATTTTGTTATTTTATACCATTTTCGACTCGTAACGATCAGTACTATCGATTGGCATCAAAAATATTAAAATCTAAATTTTGACCCAAATCGACCAAAAAGCAAGGGGTTACATCACGTTTTTTGTCAAAATCGGGGTCGTTCCGAAAATCAAAACTTTTTTGATGATTTTGTTTTAATATCTCGGGTAAATACCGTCTGATTTTGAAATGTTATACCTTTTTAAATTCGTACGGATCCATATTATCAATTGGCATTCAAAGAAATTAAAAATCGATGGCCTAAAAAAAGTTGTTGACCAAAAAACGATTCGTTTGTAAAATCAACCTTTTTTGATGATTTTTTTGAATATCTCGGCCAAATAAAGTCCGATTTTGTTATTTTATACCATTTTCGACTCGTAACGATCAGTACTATCGATTGGCATCAAAAATATTAAAATCTAAATTTTGACCCAAATCGACCAAAAAGCAAGGGGTTACATCACGTTTTTTGTCAAAATCGGGGTCGTTCCGAAAATCAAAACTTTTTTGATGATTTTGTTTCAATATCTCGGGTAAATACCGTCTGATTTTGAAATGTTATGCCTTTTTAAATTCGTACGGACCCATATTATCAATTGGCATTCAAAGAAATGAAAAATCGATGGCCTAAAAAAAGTTGTTGACCAAAAAACGATTCGTTTGTAAAATCAACCTTTTTTGATGATTTTTTTGAATATCTCGGCCAAATAATGTCCGATTTTGTTATTTTATACCATTTTCGACTCGTAACGATCAGTACTATCGATTGGCATCAAAAATATTAAAATCTAAATTTTGACCCAAATCGACCAAAAAGCAAGGGGTTACATCACGTTTTTTGTCAAAATCGGGGTCGTTCCGAAAATCAAAACTTTTTTGATGATTTTGTTTCAATATCTCGGGTAAATACCGTCTGATTTTGAAATGTTATACCTTTTTAAATTCGTACGGATCCATATTATCAATTGGCATTCAAAGAAATTAAAAATCGATGGCCTAAAAAAAGTTGTTGACCAAAAAACGATTCGTTTGTAAAATCAACCTTTTTTGATGATTTTTTTGAATATCTCGGCCAAATAAAGTCCGATTTTGTTATTTTATACCATTTTCGACTCGTAACGATCAGTACTATCGATTGGCATCAAAAATATTAAAATCTAAATTTTGACCCAAATCGACCAAAAAGCAAGGGGTTACATCACGTTTTTTGTCAAAATCGGGGTCGTTCCGAAAATCAAAACTTTTTTGATGATTTTGTTTCAATATCTCGGGTAAATACCGTCTGATTTTGAAATGTTATGCCTTTTTAAATTCGTACGGACCCATATTATCAATTGGCATTCAAAGAAATGAAAAATCGATGGCCTAAAAAAAGTTGTTGACCAAAAAACGATTCGTTTGTAAAATCAACCTTTTTTGATGATTTTTTTGAATATCTCGGCCAAATAATGTCCGATTTTGTTATTTTATACCATTTTCGACTCGTAACGATCAGTACTATCGATTGGCATCAAAAATATTAAAATCTAAATTTTGACCCAAATCGACCAAAAAGCAAGGGGTTACATCACGTTTTTTGTCAAAATCGGGGTCGTTCCGAAAATCAAAACTTTTTTGATGATTTTGTTTCAATATCTCGGGTAAATACCGTCTGATTTTGAAATGTTATACCTTTTTAAATTCGTACGGATCCATATTATCAATTGGCATTCAAAGAAATTAAAAATCGATGGCCTAAAAAAAGTTGTTGACCAAAAAACGATTCGTTTGTAAAGTCAACCTTTTTTGATGATTTTTTTGAATATCTCGGCCAAATAATGTCCGATTTTGTTATTTTATACCATTTTCGACTCGTAACGATCAGTACTATCGATTGGCATCAAAAATATTAAAATCTAAATTTTGACCCAAATCGACCAAAAAGCAAGGGGTTACATCACGTTTTTTGTCAAAATCGGGGTCGTTCCGAAAATCAAAACTTTTTTGATGATTTTGTTTTAATATCTCGGGTAAATACCGTCTGATTTTGAAATGTTATACCTTTTTAAATTCGTACGGATCCATATTATCAATTGGCATTCAAAGAAATTAAAAATCGATGGCCTAAAAAAAGTTGTTGACCAAAAAACGATTCGTTTGTAAAATCAACCTTTTTTGATGATTTTTTTGAATATCTCGGCCAAATAATGTCCGATTTTGTTATTTTATACCATTTTCGACTCGTAACGATCAGTACTATCGATTGGCATCAAAAATATTAAAATCTAAATTTTGACCCAAATCGACCAAAAAGCAAGGGGTTACATCACGTTTTTTGTCAAAATCGGGGTCGTTCCGAAAATCAAAACTTTTTTGATGATTTTGTTTCAATATCTCGGGTAAATACCGTCTGATTTTGAAATGTTATACCTTTTTAAATTCGTACGGATCCATATTATCAATTGGCATTCAAAGAAATTAAAAATCGATGGCCTAAAAAAAGTTGTTGACCAAAAAACGATTCGTTTGTAAAATCAACCTTTTTTGATGATTTTTTTGAATATCTCGGCCAAATAATGTCCGATTTTGTTATTTTATACCATTTTCGACTCGTAACGATCAGTACTATCGATTGGCATCAAAAATATTAAAATCTAAATTTTGACCCAAATCGACCAAAAAGCAAGGGGTTACATCACGTTTTTTGTCAAAATCGGGGTCGTTCCGAAAATCAAAACTTTTTTGATGATTTTGTTTCAATATCTCGGGTAAATACCGTCTGATTTTGAAATGTTATACCTTTTTAAATTCGTACGGATCCATATTATCAATTGGCATTCAAAGAAATTAAAAATCGATGGCCTAAAAAAAGTTGTTGACCAAAAAACGATTCGTTTGTAAAATCAACCTTTTTTGATGATTTTTTTGAATATCTCGGCCAAATAATGTCCGATTTTGTTATTTTATACCATTTTCGACTCGTAACGATCAGTACTATCGATTGGCATCAAAAATATTAAAATCTAAATTTTGACCCAAATCGACCAAAAAGCAAGGGGTTACATCACGTTTTTTGTCAAAATCGGGGTCGTTCCGAAAATCAAAACTTTTTTGATGATTTTGTTTCAATATCTCGGGTAAATACCGTCTGATTTTGAAATGTTATACCTTTTTAAATTCGTACGGATCCATATTATCAATTGGCATTCAAAGAAATTAAAAATCGATGGCCTAAAAAAAGTTGTTGACCAAAAAACGATTCGTTTGTAAAGTCAACCTTTTTTGATGATTTTTTTGAATATCTCGGCCAAATAATGTCCGATTTTGTTATTTTATACCATTTTCGACTCGTAACGATCAGTACTATCGATTGGCATCAAAAATATTAAAATCTAAATTTTGACCCAAATCGACCAAAAAGCAAGGGGTTACATCACGTTTTTTGTCAAAATCGGGGTCGTTCCGAAAATCAAAACTTTTTTGATGATTTTGTTTTAATATCTCGGGTAAATACCGTCTGATTTTGAAATGTTATGCCTTTTTAAATTCGTACGGACCCATATTATCAATTGGCATTCAAAGAAATTAAAAATCGATGGCCTAAAAAAAGTTGTTGACCAAAAAACGATTCGTTTGTAAAATCAACCTTTTTTGATGATTTTTTTGAATATCTCGGCCAAATAATGTCCGATTTTGTTATTTTATACCATTTTCGACTCGTAACGATCAGTACTATCGATTGGCATCAAAAATATTAAAATCTAAATTTTGACCCAAATCGACCAAAAAGCAAGGGGTTACATCACGTTTTTTGTCAAAATCGGGGTCGTTCCGAAAATCAAAACTTTTTTGATGATTTTGTTTCAATATCTCGGGTAAATACCGTCTGATTTTGAAATGTTATACCTTTTTAAATTCGTACGGATCCATATTATCAATTGGCATTCAAAGAAATTAAAAATCGATGGCCTAAAAAAAGTTGTTGACCAAAAAACGATTCGTTTGTAAAGTCAACCTTTTTTGATGATTTTTTTGAATATCTCGGCCAAATAATGTCCGATTTTGTTATTTTATACCATTTTCGACTCGTAACGATCAGTACTATCGATTGGCATCAAAAATATTAAAATCTAAATTTTGACCCAAATCGACCAAAAAGCAAGGGGTTACATCACGTTTTTTGTCAAAATCGGGGTCGTTCCGAAAATCAAAACTTTTTTGATGATTTTGTTTTAATATCTCGGGTAAATACCGTCTGATTTTGAAATGTTATGATTTTTTAAATTCGTACGGACCCATATTATCAATTGGCATTCAAAGAAATGAAAAATCGATGGCCTAAAAAAAGTTGTTGACCAAAAAACGATTCGTTTGTAAAATCAACCTTTTTTGATGATTTTTTTGAATATCTCGGCCAAAAAAAGTCCGATTTTGTTATTTTATACCATTTTCGACTCGTAACGATCAGTACTATCGATTGGCATCAAAAATATTAAAATCTAAATTTTGACCCAAATCGACCAAAAAGCAAGGGGTTACATCACGTTTTTTGTCAAAATCGGGGTCGTTCCGAAAATCAAAACTTTTTTGATGATTTTGTTTCAATATCTCGGCCAAATAATGTCCGATTTTGTTATTTTATACCATTTTCGACTCGTAACGATCAGTACTATCGACTGGCATCAAAAATATTCAAATCTAAATTTTGACCCAAATCGACCAAAAAGCAAGGGGTTACATCACGTTTTTTGTCAAAATCGGGGTCGTTCCGAAAAATAAAAACTTTTTTGATGATTTTGTTTCAATATCTCGGGTAAATACCGTCTGATTTTGAAATGTTATACCTTTTTAAATTCGTACGGATCCATATTATCAATTGGCATTCAAAGAAATTAAAAATCGATGGCCTAAAAAAAGTTGTTGACCAAAAAACGATTCGTTTGTAAAGTCAACCTTTTTTGATGATTTTTTTGAATATCTCGGCCAAATAATGTCCGATTTTGTTATTTTATACCATTTTCGACTCGTAACGATCAGTACTATCGATTGGCATCAAAAATATTAAAATCTAAATTTTGACCCAAATCGACCAAAAAGCAAGGGGTTACATCACGTTTTTTGTCAAAATCGGGGTCTTTCCGAAAATCAAAACTTTTTTGATGATTTTGTTTTAATATCTCGGGTAAATACCGTCTGATTTTGAAATGTTATGACCTTTTTAAATTCGTACGGACCCATATTATCAATTGGCATTCAAAGAAATTAAAAATCGATGGCCTAAAAAAAGTTGTTGACCAAAAAACGATTCGTTTGTAAAGTCAACCTTTTTTGATGATTTTTTTGAATATCTCGGCCAAATAAAGTCCGATTTTGTTATTTTATACCATTTTCGACTCGTAACGATCAGTACTATCGATTGGCATCAAAAATATTAAAATCTAAATTTTGACCCAAATCGACCAAAAAGCAAGGGGTTACATCACGTTTTTTGTCAAATCGGGGTCGTTCCGAAAATCAAAACTTTTTTGATGATTTTGTTTCAATATCTCGGCCAAATAATGTCCGATTTTGTTATTTTATACCATTTTCGACTCGTAACGATCAGTACTATCGACTGGCATCAAAAATATTCAAATCTAAATTTTGACCCAAATCGACCAAAAAGCAAGGGGTTACATCACGTTTTTTGTCAAAATCGGGGTCGTTCCGAAAAATAAAAACTTTTTTGATGATTTTGTTTCAATATCTCGGGTAAATACCGTCTGATTTTGAAATGTTATACCTTTTTAAATTCGTACGGATCCATATTATCAATTGGCATTCAAAGAAATTAAAAATCGATGGCCTAAAAAAAGTTGTTGACCAAAAAACGATTCGTTTGTAAAGTCAACCTTTTTTGATGATTTTTTTTGAATATCTCGGCCAAATAATGTCCGATTTTGTTATTTTATACCATTTTCGACTCGTAACGATCAGTACTATCGATTGGCATCAAAAATATTAAAATCTAAATTTTGACCCAAATCGACCAAAAAGCAAGGGGTTACATCACGTTTTTTGTCAAAATCGGGGTCTTTCCGAAAATCAAAACTTTTTTGATGATTTTGTTTAATATCTCGGGTAAATACCGTCTGATTTTGAAATGTTATGACCTTTTTAAATTCGTACGGACCCATATTATCAATTGGCATTCAAAGAAATTAAAAATCGATGGCCTAAAAAAAGTTGTTGACCAAAAAACGATTCGTTTGTAAAATCAACCTTTTTTGATGATTTTTTTGAATATCTCGGCCAAATAAAGTCCGATTTTGTTATTTTATACCATTTTCGACTCGTAACGATCAGTACTATCGATTGGCATCAAAATATTTAAAATCTAAATTTTGACCCAAATCGACCAAAAAGCAAGGGGTTACATCACGTTTTTTGTCAAAATCGGGGTCGTTCCGAAAATCAAAACTTTTTTGATGATTTTGTTTCAATATCTCGGGTAAATACCGTCTGATTTTGAAATGTTATACCTTTTTAAATTCGTACGGATCCATATTATCAATTGGCATTCAAAGAAATTAAAAATCGATGGCCTAAAAAAAGTTGTTGGGTCGTTCCGAAAATCAAAACTTTTTTGATGATTTTGTTTCAATATCTCGGGTAAATACCGTCTGATTTTGAAATGTTATACCTTTTTAAATTCGTACGGATCCATATTATCAATTGGCATTCAAAGAAATTAAAAATCGATGGCCTAAAAAAAGTTGTTGACCAAAAAACGATTCGTTTGTAAAGTCAACCTTTTTTGATGATTTTTTTGAATATCTCGGCCAAATAATGTCCGATTTTGTTATTTTATACCATTTTCGACTCGTAACGATCAGTACTATCGATTGGCATCAAAAATATTAAAATCTAAATTTTGACCCAAATCGACCAAAAAGCAAGGGGTTACATCACGTTTTTTGTCAAAATCGGGGTCGTTCCGAAAATCAAAACTTTTTTGATGATTTTGTTTCAATATCTCGGGTAAATACCGTCTGATTTTGAAATGTTATACCTTTTTAAATTCGTACGGATCCATATTATCAATTGGCATTCAAAGAAATTAAAAATCGATGGCCTAAAAAAAGTTGTTGACCAAAAAACGATTCGTTTGTAAAGTCAACCTTTTTTGATGATTTTTTTGAATATCTCGGCCAAATAATGTCCGATTTTGTTATTTTATACCATTTTCGACTCGTAACGATCAGTACTATCGATTGGCATCAAAAATATTAAAATCTAAATTTTGACCCAAATCGACCAAAAAGCAAGGGGTTACATCACGTTTTTTGTCAAAATCGGGGTCGTTCCGAAAATCAAAACTTTTTTGATGATTTTGTTTTAATATCTCGGGTAAATACCGTCTGATTTTGAAATGTTATACCTTTTTAAATTCGTACGGACCCATATTATCAATTGGCATTCAAAGAAATTAAAAATCGATGGCCTAAAAAAAGTTGTTGACCAAAAAACGATTCGTTTGTAAAGTCAACCTTTTTTGATGATTTTTTTGAATATCTCGGCCAAATAAAGTCCGATTTTGTTATTTTATACCATTTTCGACTCGTAACGATCAGTACTATCGATTGGCATCAAAAATATTAAAATCTAAATTTTGACCCAAATCGACCAAAAAGCAAGGGGTTACATCACGTTTTTTGTCAAAATCGGGGTCGTTCCGAAAATCAAAACTTTTTTGATGATTTTGTTTCAATATCTCGGGTAAATACCGTCTGATTTTGAAATGTTATACCTTTTTAAATTCGTACGGATCCATATTATCAATTGGCATTCAAAGAAATTAAAAATCGATGGCCTAAAAAAAGTTGTTGACCAAAAAACGATTCGTTTGTAAAGTCAACCTTTTTTGATGATTTTTTTGAATATCTCGGCCAAATAAAGTCCGATTTTGTTATTTTATACCATTTTCGACTCGTAACGATCAGTACTATCGATTGGCATCAAAAATATTAAAATCTAAATTTTGACCCAAATCGACCAAAAAGCAAGGGGTTACATCACGTTTTTTGTCAAAATCGGGGTCGTTCCGAAAATCAAAACTTTTTTGATGATTTTGTTTCAATATCTCGGGTAAATACCGTCTGATTTTGAAATGTTATACCTTTTTAAATTCGTACGGATCCATATTATCAATTGGCATTCAAAGAAATTAAAAATCGATGGCCTAAAAAAAGTTGTTGACCAAAAAACGATTCGTTTGTAAAGTCAACCTTTTTTGATGATTTTTTTGAATATCTCGGCCAAATAATGTCCGATTTTGTTATTTTATACCATTTTCGACTCGTAACGATCAGTACTATCGATTGGCATCAAAAATATTAAAATCTAAATTTTGACCCAAATCGACCAAAAAGCAAGGGGTTACATCACGTTTTTTGTCAAAATCGGGGTCGTTCCGAAAATCAAAACTTTTTTGATGATTTTGTTTCAATATCTCGGGTAAATACCGTCTGATTTTGAAATGTTATACCTTTTTAAATTCGTACGGACCCATATTATCAATTGGCATTCAAAGAAATTAAAAATCGATGGCCTAAAAAAAGTTGTTGACCAAAAAACGATTCGTTTGTAAAATCAACCTTTTTTGATGATTTTTTTGAATATCTCGGCCAAATAATGTCCGATTTTGTTATTTTATACCATTTTCGACTCGTAACGATCAGTACTATCGATTGGCATCAAAAATATTAAAATCTAAATTTTGACCCAAATCGACCAAAAAGCAAGGGGTTACATCACGTTTTTTGTCAAAATCGGGGTCGTTCCGAAAATCAAAACTTTTTTGATGATTTTGTTTCAATATCTCGGGTAAATACCGTCTGATTTTGAAATGTTATACCTTTTTAAATTCGTACGGATCCATATTATCAATTGGCATTCAAAGAAATTAAAAATCGATGGCCTAAAAAAAGTTGTTGACCAAAAAACGATTCGTTTGTAAAGTCAACCTTTTTTGATGATTTTTTTGAATATCTCGGCCAAATAAAGTCCGATTTTGTTATTTTATACCATTTTCGACTCGTAACGATCAGTACTATCGATTGGCATCAAAAATATTAAAATCTAAATTTTGACCCAAATCGACCAAAAAGCAAGGGGTTACATCACGTTTTTTGTCAAAATCGGGGTCGTTCCGAAAATCAAAACTTTTTTGATGATTTTGTTTCAATATCTCGGGTAAATACCGTCTGATTTTGAAATGTTATACCTTTTTAAATTCGTACGGATCCATATTATCAATTGGCATTCAAAGAAATTAAAAATCGATGGCCTAAAAAAAGTTGTTGACCAAAAAACGATTCGTTTGTAAAGTCAACCTTTTTTGATGATTTTTTTGAATATCTCGGCCAAATAAGTCCGATTTTGTTATTTTATACCATTTTCGACTCGTAACGATCAGTACTATCGATTGGCATCAAAAATATTAAAATCTAAATTTTGACCCAAATCGACCAAAAAGCAAGGGGTTACATCACGTTTTTTGTCAAAATCGGGGTCGTTCCGAAAATCAAAACTTTTTTGATGATTTTGTTTCAATATCTCGGGTAAATACCGTCTGATTTTGAAATGTTATACCTTTTTAAATTCGTACGGATCCATATTATCAATTGGCATTCAAAGAAATTAAAAATCGATGGCCTAAAAAAAGTTGTTGACCAAAAAACGATTCGTTTGTAAAGTCAACCTTTTTTGATGATTTTTTTGAATATCTCGGCCAAATAAGTCCGATTTTGTTATTTTATACCATTTTCGACTCGTAACGATCAGTACTATCGATTGGCATCAAAAATATTAAAATCTAAATTTTGACCCAAATCGACCAAAAAGCAAGGGGTTACATCACGTTTTTTGTCAAAATCGGGGTCGTTCCGAAAATCAAAACTTTTTTGATGATTTTGTTTCAATATCTCGGGTAAATACCGTCTGATTTTGAAATGTTATACCTTTTTAAATTCGTACGGATCCATATTATCAATTGGCATTCAAAGAAATTAAAAATCGATGGCCTAAAAAAAGTTGTTGACCAAAAAACGATTCGTTTGTAAAGTCAACCTTTTTTGATGATTTTTTTGAATATCTCGGCCAAATAAAGTCCGATTTTGTTATTTTATACCATTTTCGACTCGTAACGATCAGTACTATCGATTGGCATCAAAAATATTAAAATCTAAATTTTGACCCAAATCGACCAAAAAGCAAGGGGTTACATCACGTTTTTTGTCAAAATCGGGGTCGTTCCGAAAATCAAAACTTTTTTGATGATTTTGTTTCAATATCTCGGGTAAATACCGTCTGATTTTGAAATGTTATACCTTTTTAAATTCGTACGGACCCATATTATCAATTGGCATTCAAAGAAATTAAAAATCGATGGCCTAAAAAAAGTTGTTGACCAAAAAACGATTCGTTTGTAAAGTCAACCTTTTTTGATGATTTTTTTGAATATCTCGGCCAAATAAAGTCCGATTTTGTTATTTTATACCATTTTCGACTCGTAACGATCAGTACTATCGATTGGCATCAAAAATATTAAAATCTAAATTTTGACCCAAATCGACCAAAAAGCAAGGGGTTACATCACGTTTTTTGTCAAAATCGGGGTCGTTCCGAAAATCAAAACTTTTTTGATGATTTTGTTTCAATATCTCGGGTAAATACCGTCTGATTTTGAAATGTTATACCTTTTTAAATTCGTACGGATCCATATTATCAATTGGCATTCAAAGAAATTAAAAATCGATGGCCTAAAAAAAGTTGTTGACCAAAAAACGATTCGTTTGTAAAGTCAACCTTTTTTGATGATTTTTTTGAATATCTCGGCCAAATAAAGTCCGATTTTGTTATTTTATACCATTTTCGACTCGTAACGATCAGTACTATCGATTGGCATCAAAAATATTAAAATCTAAATTTTGACCCAAATCGACCAAAAAGCAAGGGGTTACATCACGTTTTTTGTCAAAATCGGGGTCGTTCCGAAAATCAAAACTTTTTTGATGATTTTGTTTCAATATCTCGGGTAAATACCGTCTGATTTTGAAATGTTATACCTTTTTAAATTCGTACGGATCCATATTATCAATTGGCATTCAAAGAAATTAAAAATCGATGGCCTAAAAAAAGTTGTTGACCAAAAAACGATTCGTTTGTAAAGTCAACCTTTTTTGATGATTTTTTTGAATATCTCGGCCAAATAAAGTCCGATTTTGTTATTTTATACCATTTTCGACTCGTAACGATCAGTACTATCGATTGGCATCAAAAATATTAAAATCTAAATTTTGACCCAAATCGACCAAAAAGCAAGGGGTTACATCACGTTTTTTGTCAAAATCGGGGTCGTTCCGAAAATCAAAACTTTTTTGATGATTTTGTTTCAATATCTCGGGTAAATACCGTCTGATTTTGAAATGTTATACCTTTTTAAATTCGTACGGATCCATATTATCAATTGGCATTCAAAGAAATTAAAAATCGATGGCCTAAAAAAAGTTGTTGACCAAAAAACGATTCGTTTGTAAAATCAACCTTTTTTGATGATTTTTTTGAATATCTCGGCCAAATAAAGTCCGATTTTGTTATTTTATACCATTTTCGACTCGTAACGATCAGTACTATCGATTGGCATCAAAAATATTAAAATCTAAATTTTGACCCAAATCGACCAAAAAGCAAGGGGTTACATCACGTTTTTTGTCAAAATCGGGGTCGTTCCGAAAATCAAAACTTTTTTGATGATTTTGTTTCAATATCTCGGGTAAATACCGTCTGATTTTGAAATGTTATACCTTTTTAAATTCGTACGGATCCATATTATCAATTGGCATTCAAAGAAATTAAAAATCGATGGCCTAAAAAAAGTTGTTGACCAAAAAACGATTCGTTTGTAAAGTCAACCTTTTTTGATGATTTTTTTGAATATCTCGGCCAAATAAAGTCCGATTTTGTTATTTTATACCATTTTCGACTCGTAACGATCAGTACTATCGATTGGCATCAAAAATATTAAAATCTAAATTTTGACCCAAATCGACCAAAAAGCAAGGGGTTACATCACGTTTTTTGTCAAAATCGGGGTCGTTCCGAAAATCAAAACTTTTTTGATGATTTTGTTTCAATATCTCGGGTAAATACCGTCTGATTTTGAAATGTTATACCTTTTTAAATTCGTACGGATCCATATTATCAATTGGCATTCAAAGAAATTAAAAATCGATGGCCTAAAAAAAGTTGTTGACCAAAAAACGATTCGTTTGTAAAGTCAACCTTTTTTGATGATTTTTTTGAATATCTCGGCCAAATAAAGTCCGATTTTGTTATTTTATACCATTTTCGACTCGTAACGATCAGTACTATCGATTGGCATCAAAAATATTAAAATCTAAATTTTGACCCAAATCGACCAAAAAGCAAGGGGTTACATCACGTTTTTTGTCAAAATCGGGGTCGTTCCGAAAATCAAAACTTTTTTGATGATTTTGTTTCAATATCTCGGGTAAATACCGTCTGATTTTGAAATGTTATACCTTTTTAAATTCGTACGGATCCATATTATCAATTGGCATTCAAAGAAATTAAAAATCGATGGCCTAAAAAAAGTTGTTGACCAAAAAACGATTCGTTTGTAAAGTCAACCTTTTTTGATGATTTTTTTGAATATCTCGGCCAAAAAAGTCCGATTTTGTTATTTTATACCATTTTCGACTCGTAACGATCAGTACTATCGATTGGCATCAAAAATATTAAAATCTAAATTTTGACCCAAATCGACCAAAAAGCAAGGGGTTACATCACGTTTTTTGTCAAAATCGGGGTCGTTCCGAAAATCAAAACTTTTTTGATGATTTTGTTTCAATATCTCGGGTAAATACCGTCTGATTTTGAAATGTTATACCTTTTTAAATTCGTACGGATCCATATTATCAATTGGCATTCAAAGAAATTAAAAATCGATGGCCTAAAAAAAGTTGTTGACCAAAAAACGATTCGTTTGTAAAGTCAACCTTTTTTGATGATTTTTTTGAATATCTCGGCCAAATAAAGTCCGATTTTGTTATTTTATACCATTTTCGACTCGTAACGATCAGTACTATCGATTGGCATCAAAAATATTAAAATCTAAATTTTGACCCAAATCGACCAAAAAGCAAGGGGTTACATCACGTTTTTTGTCAAAATCGGGGTCGTTCCGAAAATCAAAACTTTTTTGATGATTTTGTTTCAATATCTCGGGTAAATACCGTCTGATTTTGAAATGTTATACCTTTTTAAATTCGTACGGATCCATATTATCAATTGGCATTCAAAGAATTAAAAATCGATGGCCTAAAAAAAGTTGTTGACCAAAAAACGATTCGTTTGTAAAGTCAACCTTTTTTGATGATTTTTTTGAATATCTCGGCCAAATAAAGTCCGATTTTGTTATTTTATACCATTTTCGACTCGTAACGATCAGTACTATCGATTGGCATCAAAAATATTAAAATCTAAATTTTGACCCAAATCGACCAAAAAGCAAGGGGTTACATCACGTTTTTTGTCAAAATCGGGGTCGTTCCGAAAATCAAAACTTTTTTGATGATTTTGTTTCAATATCTCGGGTAAATACCGTCTGATTTTGAAATGTTATACCTTTTTAAATTCGTACGGATCCCATATTATCAATTGGCATTCAAAGAAATTAAAAATCGATGGCCTAAAAAAAGTTGTTGACCAAAAAACGATTCGTTTGTAAAGTCAACCTTTTTTGATGATTTTTTTGAATATCTCGGCCAAATAAAGTCCGATTTTGTTATTTTATACCATTTTCGACTCGTAACGATCAGTACTATCGATTGGCATCAAAAATATTAAAATCTAAATTTTGACCCAAATCGACCAAAAAGCAAGGGGTTACATCACGTTTTTTGTCAAAATCGGGGTCGTTCCGAAAATCAAAACTTTTTTGATGATTTTGTTTCAATATCTCGGGTAAATACCGTCTGATTTTGAAATGTTATACCTTTTTAAATTCGTACGGATCCATATTATCAATTGGCATTCAAAGAAATTAAAAATCGATGGCCTAAAAAAAGTTGTTGACCAAAAAACGATTCGTTTGTAAAGTCAACCTTTTTGATGATTTTTTTGAATATCTCGGCCAAATAATGTCCGATTTTGTTATTTTATACCATTTTCGACTCGTAACGATCAGTACTATCGATTGGCATCAAAAATATTAAAATCTAAATTTTGACCCAAATCGACCAAAAAGCAAGGGGTTACATCACGTTTTTTGTCAAAATCGGGGTCGTTCCGAAAATCAAAACTTTTTTGATGATTTTGTTTCAATATCTCGGGTAAATACCGTCTGATTTTGAAATGTTATACCTTTTTAAATTCGTACGGATCCATATTATCAATTGGCATTCAAAGAATTTAAAAATCGATGGCCTAAAAAAAGTTGTTGACCAAAAAAACGATTCGTTTGTAAAATCAACCTTTTTTGATGATTTTTTTGAATATCTCGGCCAAATAAAGTCCGATTTTGTTATTTTATACCATTTTCGACTCGTAACGATCAGTACTATCGATTGGCATCAAAAATATTAAAATCTAAATTTTGACCCAAATCGACCAAAAAGCAAGGGGTTACATCACGTTTTTTGTCAAAATCGGGGTCGTTCCGAAAATCAAAACTTTTTTGATGATTTTGTTTCAATATCTCGGGTAAATACCGTCTGATTTTGAAATGTTATACCTTTTTAAATTCGTACGGATCCATATTATCAATTGGCATTCAAAGAATTAAAAATCGATGGCCTAAAAAAAGTTGTTGACCAAAAAACGATTCGTTTGTAAAGTCAACCTTTTTTGATGATTTTTTTGAATATCTCGGCCAAATAAAGTCCGATTTTGTTATTTTATACCATTTTCGACTCGTAACGATCAGTACTATCGATTGGCATCAAAAATATTAAAATCTAAATTTTGACCCAAATCGACCAAAAAGCAAGGGGTTACATCACGTTTTTTGTCAAAATCGGGGTCTTTCCGAAAATCAAAACTTTTTTGATGATTTTGTTTTAATATCTCGGGTAAATACCGTCTGATTTTGAAATGTTATGCCTTTTTAAATTCGTACGGACCCATATTATCAATTGGCATTCAAAGAAATTAAAAATCGATGGCCTAAAAAAAGTTGTTGACCAAAAAACGATTCGTTTGTAAAATCAACCTTTTTTGATGATTTTTTTGAATATCTCGGCCAAATAATGTCCGATTTTGTTATTTTATACCATTTTCGACTCGTAACGATCAGTACTATTGATTGGCATCAAAAATATTAAAATCTAAATTTTGACCCAAATCGACCAAAAAGCAAGGGGTTACATCACGTTTTTTGTCAAAATCGGGGTCGTTCCGAAAATCAAAACTTTTTGATGATTTTGTTTCAATATCTCGGGTAAATACCGTCTGATTTTGAAATGTTATACCTTTTAAATTCGTACGGATCCATATTATCAATTGGCATTCAAAGAAATTAAATAATCGATGGCCTAAAAAAAGTTGTTGACCAAAAAACGATTCCGTTTGTAAAGTCAACTTTTTTGATGATTTTTTTGAAATCTCGGCCAAATACAAGTCCGATTTTTATCTTTATACCCTTTTCGGATCGCACGACTCAGTACATCATTGGACATCAAAAAATTATTTAATCTTAATGTGATCACCATATTCCGACCCAAAAAGCAAGGGGTTACATCACGTTTTT